>NC_091516.1:21491423-21797833 GCF_947461875.1 Haliaeetus albicilla | reverse complement strand
CTAATGCAAAGAAGACCCACAATAATAGCACATACAATTGTACCAATCTAACAAATAAACAGAGAGTAGTGTAAGATTCTTTTTATTAGACTGATTCATAAGGAACACATGACTTGCAAAGCCATTCAAATTACTTTTTGTCCAGCCTGGCTGGACAGAGAAGACTTTGTGGCTTTGTAAGCCAATTGTGAGGTTTTACTACTCTCTGGCACCATGAAGACATTCAGGATCCTGAGACTTTTGTATCACATGAAACTGAGTAATGTGAAGGCGCATATTCTTAGTTTCAGCAAAAGCACAGGTAACAAACTACTCATTCCTATTTTTGTTGTTGCAGCAGCATAGATGTAAAGTATTCCACACATTTGTCATGCTAAGAAGTGGAAGATAGGATTGTTCTTCATTTCTAGACTCCAAAATAAAAAGATTCAGGTTAGCTGTATTCCTAACAGTAGAAGCTGGTCATGTATTCAAGGCAAAAATAACTCAAAGAAAAAGAATCACAGTTATAAGGGACAAAAATACATCACCAGAGCTTACACAGTCTCAACAGGAGCTAAAGCATATTATACCCAGCCTCCATCAACTCAGTCTCCAGGGAGGGTATTCTTCAATTCTTTTTATATGAACATACTGTTGAGGCCCATGCAGTAAAACTCCTAGCGCAGAGAAACCACAAGAATGTAACTTGATACTGAGACACCCATTAAGACTGTCTAAATACAATCTTAATCAGATTGTTTCCCATCATGCAAAGATCCATGTAAAGTTTTCTACACTCCATAATTTAGTAATTGTCTCCTTGCTTCTTGTTACTTCTCCCTCTACTCCAGGAAAATGCTGATCATTTGCAACACTACTTCCTTCTGCCACTCAATCCTTCCTCTGGAGTGCCTCCATGCAGTACGATTCCATAGATCTCTACGTTCATCGTTGCTCTTCCATCCTCAGAATATTTGATTGCTCTTGCAGGGCCATGGCTCCTAGATAATAGCTGAAAAGTTTGAGAGTTTGTTCTGTTCCATGTTTAATTTAACTAAAAAGGATTTGTGTATTCTTGGCCATCAGCAAGAAACTGTCTTGCAGGTCAGATTTTCAACAAAAACATTCCTGTGTCCATCCACTGTGCGTGGGCTGAGAGGTAGAGGGAGGAAGGAAGACTCAGAAGGGACAAAATGGTTTTGACAGCACCAGAATTTGTACAGCGTCTAAAGGTGTGGTTACGTTTCAGTCTGTCTCCAAAAATTTGTATTGAAAAAATTATTTTAAATTCAAGTACAAAGGATTTTCCCCCCTTACATTAGAAATGCAAGTGAATGAAGGTGTTTTATTTTTGAGCCACTATATTGGATTCTTTTTTGGTTAAATCCTCTGCATTCTGGTATCATATAAGTTCACTTCAGGAACTAAATAGATTTGGGTTGGTAAGTAAGCTAAAATTGTTTCTTGGATATACAGTATTTCATAATGTGTATTAACTGGTGTGGCATGCTGCTAAGACAAACCTTGCTTCCTAAGAAATTTCAAGATGATAGCAGAAGGGTTCTGTCATCTGAACTAGGACAGCAGTGCTCTTGTTGAGAGCATATTACTAGCTCTTCCACCAGTTCCGAGTTTTGCAAATAAATAGAGTCTCCCAGGGAGATGATAGCAACACAAACCCAGACCTGGCACAAATCTTCTGGGCCCTCCTAGCAAAGGTACCACACTCATTATTCAAAGCACAAGGCTTCTCATCCTCCCCAGGCAGATAGCGGAAGAGCACGGGAGGTCAGGAAGTGCCTGCAAAGGAGGTCATGATTGCTGTCCTACCTTTTATCTTGCTGTTGAAAGATTCACTTTTGACATTTTATTGAAGACAGCCCTTGTGCAACCTCTCCCCTTTTTTCCTTTGCACACCACTTGATGTCAGCTAATCTTTGCTTATTAGATAAAGGGGGAAGATGTTTATTCACCACAGTAGCAGCTATGCAGACAGGCTCAAGACCTGTCACAAACACAGTAAGGTCTGTGTTTAACCTTACACTGATAGAAAACATAGTGTCACAAGATAAATGTCAATGAAAGTGGTGCTGAAGGCTGATCCTATTTATTATGGGAAGTGAACAGTGTTATCAAAGCTGCCAGGTATAGAAGAGTCATTTAGTACAGACAACTTCAGTATCTTTGAAAGGAATAAAATGAAAAGAACCCATTCAATTATTGCCAGGAATGACCCTTTACCCTCCCCCAAGACAATTATTTTAAGTGCTGGAAGGAGAGGAAATAGCTTATTATTTTAAGTGGCTTGAATTGCTTTCCATCCCTCCCAGATCTACTGGGAAAATATTTAACATGGAATAAATACAGTGGAATCAATAGTCTTCCTGTTGTCAGCTTTTAACAGTAACTTCACTAACACTTATGGCCAGGGATCAAGGGGTAAAAAAAATTCCTAGGCTGATTTATTTCCTGCCTAGATAGGTCAAGCACACCAAAACTGTAGCACATTCCCAACTTAGTTACATGCAATTTTCAGCTGAAGATCTTAATTTTATACCCTTGTTAAGTATAAACAAACTGATGGCAAACACCAGTGTCTATTAACATCAACCGAAATAACCTTCTCTGTCAGTGATGGTCTTTGGTTTCATGTGAAGTGGAGATCTATTCCAACTGTAGTAAGCATGCAGCACGCCTCCAATCTCATTTCAGCCTCAGCACAGTGGCTCTGTGCCACCATCCAGCCAGCAAGTTCAACCAGGGTAGTCTGTAGGTCTGTCCCAATGACCCCATCAACCTAATTTTGCCTGTTTGTCTCAACCTCAGTCCTTGACTGATCCCTAGCCCCAATAGTCAGCCCTAAAATGCTCTCAGCTATTCTGTTTGCCATTTTGGATGCAGGTCTAGCAGCATGATTTGCTCTGAACCCAAACACGTCCAAAATGTAGATTTTAGCCTGTGGGATGTTTTCAGCTGCTAAACCAATTTCTGCTAATCCAAATTCTGGCTGCCAAACCAGCAGATCAGTCATTGCTGGTTTGAGCCCTCATCTCATAATAAACTAGCGACTCCTGGCAGTCCCTATGGCTTTTATAATTTGATTTATTTCTTTTAATATTGATTTTATTTAATATTTTTTCTTTAGACAGACAACCTTAATCCAGATTAGCAAACCTGTTCCAGACATTATCTATACCCTAGCACCCACTTTCCTACAAAGCATCCCTTAAAGCCATGCACTTTAACAAGTACTCAGCAATCCCAGTCAGGACCACAGTGACCTATATTTAAATGCCTCTTAATGACCATAGCTACCTACCCTTCCCTGTCACCTTCACTAACAGTTATAGTACTGTACACAATTACTCAGTCTGAGCAAAGTCTCTAGTTACAGCACTGGCTGCAGATGTACAGCTCAGGCAAGTAATCCTCATTTCGTGCAGTCCATTACCAGTGTCCACCCCCATACCCTGAGCAGGTGTGACCCTGCTAGACTTAGCCTATCAACAGTAATCTGGAATTACATACACATGCACTGTGATACCTCCATTGCTTTACCTTAGCTGATGGTGCTTGCATAGCCTAGACCTAGAATTAGGTAGTTAAGACAAGCCACAGTGAGCATTAAACTTATCTAAGCAGCCCCATGAAGCCTAACTTTCTAACTCCAGCTGATCCCCTCCTACTGGCTTGAATTGGTTAATCCATAGCTTGCCTTAGTTAGGCAAATAAGAAGATTAATAGCTGCTGATGACAGCAGTTATCTAGCAGGGCCTGTAGCCTAAATCACCTCTCCTGGTGTTTCCTGATCCTAATTAAACTCTGCCTGCCTCCAGAGAAGAGCCAGATTGCAGCCTGATGAGGTGACTAAGCCTAAAGATCAGGTGATCACATTTAGGTTTGATTTCAGGCTAAGGTTAATTGCATCCAGCTGATTGTTACCACCACAGACAGAAATTTTGCCAGGTGGCTCTGGATGGGTCTGTGAAGTCTTAAATATGGCCAGATATATTAAGCCTACTTTTCTTATCTTCATGAACCCTAACTGCAGTTCTTGGAGAATCTCCTAGCACCAACCTTTCCCCTAGCTGATCTGTTCTATCTTATGCTTGTTTCTCTGATAACCTGTATCTAGCAAGGTGATGTCTGAAAACAGTGATTTTAGATGGAAGAACACCATGCCTAGCCATAGTTGAAGAATGTGTCAGCCCAAATTCTAACCCTAGAATAGATTTAAGAATTTAAATTATCTTTCTGCTTTGTATGGATGTTACCCTCTGTGCTTCATGAAAAGAGGTCCAGAAGCATGGTCTATGCCAATTAATAGCCTGGGGCAGAGAGATGTGGAGGTTATACAGGCTGACTCTATGTGCTGTTTAGACATACGGAAAGCCTTTTGACTTAGGCAGTAATGGCATTTTCCTTACACAATGATAAATTCATTCAAAACCCAGGACCTTTAGGGAAGTATGTCTTCACTTAAAAATACATGGTGTTGTCAAGTAAATAGTTATGCAAGCATTTGGCTTTTGAGGCCACAAAGTATGATTCTGAAATTCTGTTTTATTTTTAACATACAGTCTTTGGTCTATAAACTCTTTTCACTGAAGTAAGTACAAGTCCAGAAGGAAATACGATACCTCATTGACTAGTTTTATGGCATCATAGATATCCTTTCAGACCCTCATTGCTATGGAGGAAGCAAAGCAGTCAAAATGCAGTCATGCTCTCGCCCTTTCCATGGTATCTTGGTCTCATTCCCCAGGCATCAGAGTCATGTCTGTGCATATCAATAGCGTACCCATCTCTCAGGGACTATCAGCAGCGTATCCCCTAGGTAGCTTCAAGTGAAAATTCAGCGCCACCAACATCGAGTGGTAGATCACAAAAATTTCCCTCTTCTCTTCCAGATGATGCATACGTGGCACAGCAAGGCAATTTTATTTGAGAGCTGCCGGACTCCAGTTGCTTCTCTGGGGTGGAAACACAACGCAAGCCAGTTGAGACACCAGAAGCTGCACCTGAAAGTGCCTGAACACAGGAGCTGAAGAGTGAATCCTCTTGTTAAAAGCGGGAAGCTGACTACGCCTCAGAAAGGGTTGGAGGGCTGCACTGGTCCCTGCAAAGCGGAGGATGCAAGGCACTGGCAGCGCAGCCCTTCCCCGGCCACAGCAGCACTCGCTCTGTGGTACTGATACCTCATGGCACGGTGGGCACCGGCCGCGGCCCCGGCCCCAGGCTCGGGGACCCTCGGCCCCTCTCGGCCCCTCCACAGCCCCGACCCTGAGGGCAGCCCTGGAAACAAGGGCTGCGCTGGCTGCTGCATCCAGCTGCCGGGGGAGGCCCGTGAACATCCACCCAGTGCTGCGCTGTTCTCCTCCTGGGATTTTAGAAGAGGCTATTGCCCACAGAAAGGGGCGATTGGAAGAGGCTGTTTCAGTTAGGGTTTGGAGCTTTTGAGAAAGTTATTAGTGGGCACGGCACACTATTTTTTGCACAAAACACGTGGATGTCAGACAACAAACAAGATTGTTTGCCATCCTGAAAAGAAGGCTGTGCTAGGGTGATAGAGTAAGAGCTACTGAACAGAAAGACCCATGCAGGAGGGAAACTGCAGCTGTTTAAATACAGGCAAATATTTCCATGATGGACTACTCATTACTCCTTTTTTAAGCATCTTCCCAAAACTTGATTAAAGCAAGCAAAACTCATTTATGTCTTAACTCTCATTTCCCTCTCTTTCTTATTATTCTTTTTTTTTCTTTTTTCTTCCTCTTTTTTTTTTCCTTTTCCCTTTTTCATTTGTCAGCAAAGCAATTAATTATCCTACTTTGGATGGAAGTTTTCAAGTCAAGACTTTCGATGAAAATATTCTTCCAGAAGGCAAAGTTTCCCCTCAAATAAGTGAAGTTCATCCACATGCAGAGGGCCTGCTTTCAGTAAGACATGACGCCAACCATCACCAGTCCTTTGAAAACTCAGATAGTGAACTGACATGATGCACAAAAGTAACTTTCCCCCTGAATGAACCAGCAATAATTACTGTCTTCCTCTGTCCCCTGTTTATGGAGTTCTCCTCTCCAGCTCTCCAATACTGGCACCACCAGTAACTCTTTGCAGGTTTCCAACCTGCAGGCTGATAACATATTTGAAAAGCAAACTCTCCCTTTTCCTGACCCATTAGCCTCCGTGCTGCTGGGCTGCATCTGAATAAGGGCTGAGAGAGGAGGCAGAACAAGAGAAGTCTTTTCACAGTAAAAGAGGGTGAACCACTGGACAACCGCCAGTCAGGCCTGGGGAGGCCCTACAGCCTCACATGACTTGAGCAAATGTGAGAGCTGAGGCTGCTGCTCTGCAGGATGTAAAATGCAAGCCCTGAGGATGATATAGGACGTGACCTTGAGATGTCAAGCTCCACAGCATTCGTGCCAGATATCCAGTATTGGTTGATTAGCAAGAACAATGTTTGAACTTTGCTTTCCATGTTGTTATCCTTCATTGACCCTCATTTCACTTCATCTCATAGCTAAGAGAACAGACTTTATTTTTCCTGCCACTTCACTAACATCTGAATGGTAAGAGCCGTAATGAACATTTATGGCTATTTGCCTCTAGATCAGAAATAGTTTTGAGGTAATTTTGTGCAGAAACAGCACTTGCTGTCTGTGATGACGCTGAAATGTGAAGTACTCTCTTCTCTGACCCCAAATCTTCACTCCTAGAAAAGACATTTTAAAAAGTCCGTTAAAGGTAATTATAACAAGCCTCAGACTGATGACAGAACATGTAGAAAAGTTACTCAAAAAGGAAACGTCATCAGTGAAATACTGTTTCAGTCTCTTTTCTGTAGTTCATGGCCTAATTTAGCCTGTTTCCAAATTATCATTGATTAATAATTACCATACAAGTTTTCAAGAATGGGTGAACAGGTCTCTCAGGCGGTGCGACTGCAATCTCTTTTGCTCGCCCTTGCAGAGAATATCACAGGGGAAAGGCACAGTGGCAAGAGCTGCATGGTGGTTCACAGGGAACCTCGTGGAACAGATGTGCTCCAAAGCATTGGGGTTATCTAGGTTACCGCCAGCACCTACACCCAAACCAAACTGAGGTAAAAATCCAGGGCAGTGTCTGCCCTTGAGTGAGTGGTGTCCAGCTGAAAAAATTGTATCTGGCCAGTTTTATGCCAGCTTGATCGTTATCAGTATCACTTTTCTGAATTCTTATTCACTTGAAGAAGTGTTCTTTTTACAGGCCCTGCTGCTGCAGCTGCTGAGTTATCCTCCCAGACTGCCAGAAGAAAAAACATTAGCAGTGCTAAAAGGACAAATTCTGATCATAAATTGCTAATGTAAAATAGCATCAGTGTTTGGTAGGCCCTCATTTTCTTCTTGCTGGTAGATGCAGGGATAAAAAAAGACAATACGACAATCACTTCTCTGTCCCTGTTAAAAATAAATAAATAAATAAATAGATTACTTTCCCCAATGGACAGCATTCACTTGCTGTTGTGAACCAGTAATTGCGGATACAAGACAGGCATGTATTGTTTCTGTTAAGGATTTGTTTTCAAAATAATGAGCCTGCAACAATTTAAATAGCATCCCAAAGAAAAAAGAACCTAGACTGCTCTTGCAATAGGAAACTGAGGGAGACAAATTAAAATACCTTTTTTTAGAAAACTGCGTTTAGGATTTGAAATGACTTTTTAGTTAAGGCGTTTTCTATTCCACGTCAGAAAAGAAGTGGGACTGTTGGGTGAAGTGACACCTTGTGGCAAGCAGCAGACCTTGCCTGCGGCAGAAGGCCCTTTGTGCACTCCCTGCTTGGGTGTGGGTGCAGCACAAGGGAATTTTACTGCCAGCAATCTTGAAGCCACGGTATAAGTAAAAATATGGTTCCTAAGAAGATGTAAAATGAAAATTTCACCTAATTTTACACGTGAGACTTTTGCTTTATGCTCATATTAAAGGCAATTGCTTAGTAAGTGCTAGCAAGGGTGATTTTTTTTTTCCATATAAATTAATAAATAAGAAGTACAGATGATCCCTGTGATCCAAAGTCCAGTTGAAATCAGCATCTTCACTTTTGATTCATGCATGACGTAATAATACAATCACTTGATACTATTTAATCTTATTTCATTCTTTGTCTTTAACTATGCTGCTCATACTGAGAATCATTCCTACATATTGATTTGTAGAAGGTGTTACAAAGAGACAAAATTCCACTTGCAGGCCTTAGGTGCAATGATATTGTCTGGAGCTACTTTTTTTCTGCTATATTATCTGGTAATCTAGGGAGAAATATTGTTTTTCCTACAAACTTCGAGCTTAATAGCCTGAGACCATTTCAGTTACAACACAACTTTCAGCTTCTAAACATTTTCTCCCCCTCCTGTCTTCTCCTTTGAGATATTTTCTTCAGAAAAATTTTCTTTAGCACAAGGCCTTTTTTCTATATCAGTAGTTTTCTCTCAACCTTTCCAAACCGAAGCAAAATAAAACCTAATACCAGTAGTAAAGAGGCGGGTTGTGTGGACAGCTTAAAATCCTCTTAGGCAGTCATCCTATCACCAGTTCAGCCTCAAATTAAGGATGTTTAATTCTGCAGCATTGCTTCTGCCTTCCTTTGCAGCTTCCTTTGCTTCAAGCAAAGGACCATGGGTCCCTGTTGTACTGAACAGGGGCACTGACTTCAGCAAGATACCAGTCCTATTCCTTGAAGAGCTCTTACTAGTTATAAAATCCAAATCCATGTTGGCTGTTTGCCAAAGGTCTTAAAGTCAGTTTCTGTGTACGTGAAAACCTAACTTACTGTAAAATTACTGTTTAGATCCCCTCCTTTGCCCCCAGCATTTGAGGGGTGAAAGGGGAAAACAGATGCACATTAATTGGAATTGGCAGTGACTTACCTTAGATACCTCTGGGCATTAATGGTGGGATTGGCAGGATGACAGAAAACAATGCACACTATGGTCTATATTTAAAAATCTACACAGAAATCAATCCAAGGTTTATTTTAGTTGGAATTGTGCTATTTTAATTTCCTCCAATGTGCAGCAAGAGGCAAATATTGTGAACGCCATTTCCCTTTCCCTTTACCATAAACCAGCACAAGAACAAAGCATCTGCTAAAGCGAGCACTTTCATTCTAAACTGGAGGTTAAATGAGATTTCAAGTTACAGTTCAGTTTTGAGACAGGAGATCCATACATTTTGCTCCAAGTTAATATTTTGAAAATAAATGTCTCAGTTTTAATCAGGCTTCCTTGACAAATTATTCTTTTGGTAGTCAAATGTTTAGATGGGAGTCATTTTTTGGACAATAAAAAATATTAAGATGACAAACTGAATACACCTCAGCAATAAATCTTGTTTTAGGAGTCATTCCAATTCTATGTCAAGATAAAGCCATCATTAACCAGTGTTGCTTAGCCCATGCACACATAAGAGAGGTGAAACTTTTGGGCTTAGAAATGCTTCTCTAAGTTATACAAATAGTTCAGCTTTGTGTTCATGCAAGTTATGATTTTACTATCCACCATTAAGGGGAAGTTAACTGGACAGCCTAATTGCCCACCAGCTTCCACTAAGTTCTCCAATCTGGCTTTGAAAATCTTTACTTTCATGTAGAAATACCAGTTTGTAAGGGAAATTTTTCCCTTGATGCTGCCTTTTTTGTAGGCAGCAAACTTACAGAGTCTTTTAAATTCCAGGATATACGGTACATTTATTGAACAAACTATGCTACATCATATAACCAACTGCCTTTGCTGTTTTCACACTAGTATCCCATTGGTGGCATAAGGTTTTCTGTTATAACCTTGTTTGCAATGCTTTTTTATTCCTTACTGGAAAATTTTGCATGTGGGAATAAAAATTCATGTTATTGGAATGTAGGGGAAGAGGGGACCTATCATTACTGTGCTGTTTCACTTCCTCTCACCTTTCTTCAAATCTTAAAGTTCACAAGGTATTTCTTCAGGTTATCTTTATCCCTCAAGGTTCTCTTCCAGTACTGTCCTAGGGGTGATGACTATCCACGCAGTGTGGTTTTGTTCATCAGCAACTCTCTTGAAAGAACTATATAAGGCTGATTCAGTCTTCATAACTCTGCTAGTAAAGGCCTACAGGGACCATATAGCCCTGGTACTTCCTTCAATACTATAGCATCATCTCTCCTCTGGTTATGTCTCTTCCCAGTCTGCAGATCCTATTCCAATTCCTAACTTTTCAGGCTTAAGCACATGACACTATATCAAAGGCTTCAGCATCAATATAATTCCTAAATAAAATCTTTGAATTATCTTATCATAGAAAGCTATTAAGCTAGCTAGCATGGTCTAACTTTGATAAATCTGTGCCATATATGATTCCAATTGTATTTTCATGGTTTATTTTGGAGACTGTCATGCTATTGAGTCTAAATTAATAAGCTTGTAGTTGCACAGAACATTTTTACTTTCCCTTTCCCATAAAATATTGCTGCTTTCAATTGCAAAATACTTCAGCTGACCTGATAAAATTATTCAAACATGTTACAGACGGACTTACAGTTTTGTATATAATTTTTAGGTTCTTGGATGGAAATTACCTGCTGTCTTGATGCAGATATATTGTTCAGTTTCTGTCTTGTAAGGCAATTTCTGTCTCATTCCACAAGCCTTTAACTCTTTCTGTACAAGATTAGCATAGTTCATCTTCCTGAAAACAGAGGTCGACTATCACTGACATAGAAAAATGTGTCTGGATCATGCTAATCTTGACTCTGCATTTGTTGCATTTGCATTTGTATGGTCAAAGAACCTTTTCAATATTTCCTTCCCAAGGTCAAATGCAGCTTTGGCAGCTTTCTTTTTATTTCTAAAATTCCTGACTGTAGTTCCATTTCTCTCTTGCATATTCTCAAAGCCTCTATTAATATTGTCTGGCGAGAACCTGAGTTACTGTTTCATTATTTAAATTCACTAGTTACTGTCTACTAATTTGCTTTTTATAAGAGAAATAAATTTCAAAAGCCAAACTCAGATGCTGTTAGAGAATTAAGGCAAATAAACATAAAAAATCATTAACAACCGTAGTTGTAGGGGATACCTAAGAGGCCTAAATTTTTTTTTCTTTTTTTTTTTTTTTGTGATACAGTAACTGCAATCTAAATCAAAACAATAACAATATGTCATTTCATTAGACCAATAACTATTTGTGGAAAAAGGGTCTATCACCAATTACATCCATGGATTTTTGTTCCCTTAGCATCATTATGACTATTTATTCAGCATTCTCCAAATTTTACATAAATTATGCAGTTCTAATTTGTGTGAGAGTTTCTGTCTGACAACACTTAGAGATTTCTGCTCATATTCCAATCTGAGGCTCCTTTCAGTTTTTTCCTTAATGATGCCAACCCTTTGCTACCTATGCCACAGTTGCTTTTGGCATGGTTATCAGTTCAACATGAACTTAGCTCTATTTTCTCATCATTTCCAGATACCCTTTACAGCTGCCTTATACAACCCTTGTATGAATAAAACTTTGTGAGAAGAACAGGTAGGAAATGTCACAATGAGAAGTGACATCACATGCTTCATAATTGCTGCACCTAGGACTTCTCAGTGAGCACTTTTTTTCCAGCTTTTCACTTTCTTTCTTCTCCTCGTGACTTCTGCTACCTACTCTTGCCTCCACATAACAAGTGAAAGCCTGTAGTTATTACACACTCAATTTTCTGGTGTTCATTTATTTTTCCTAATTTTCTCATATGCTGGCCATTTCAGATTTCAAACCTAAAACAGATTTTCCCCATCAAATTAGCTCAGGAACAGACACCATGCAGTTTCAATGAATGGCAGGAACTTTTTCTGCACACCCAGACATAGTTCGGAGTACTGCAAATAGTGACCAAAGAAAGAAGGACTTGTGAGACTCTTATCAAGAATGGGTCACACACACAGTTCTCCACTTTCCCTCCCCCTCTAATTCCTATGCTTGCTGTTCCTTTTCTTTTAATTCTGCTATAAAAATCTACCTTGCTTCCTTCATTTATTTGTGGCAGCTGTAACTAGCAGGCAGTTCTCCTCATTCTCTGACCCACAAGACTTATGGCCTGTTCAAAACTTGAGTGTATGCTTTTGCTTTAAGGATATAGTGTCTTTAATAGCTAATGTCCTTTGCACAAGATCTGGTCTTGCCATGCAGTTTTCCTTCTGCTATCAAGCTTCTGGATGCTACTTTTCATCCACTGAAGTAAAAACACTTAATAAAGGAAGCTCTATTATCTTAATTTTATAAATGAGTTGAATGAGTCACAGAGGTAAAAATATGCTAGCTAAGAATATTCAGCAGGTCAGTAACAGAGCTAAGAATAAAATCCAGGTCTCTTGACCCCAGTCCAAAGTACACTGGATCACCCTGCTTTAATCCACTGAAATCACTAAAGTGGATGACTTGTTAAGTTGCTACTCAGTACAAGCAAAAATGGCAGAAACAGGCATTTAAGTTGAAATCCAAGCTGCTGCTTCTGTACCTGAAATACTGATTGGCTAGACTGTAAACCCAAAAGCGCAACCCAAAAGACCTTTGTCTAATTTACTTTTGTGCCATGAGTGCCACAGGTGAAAGTTTTCTTTGTAAATATCAGTTATGTGTGTAAATTTTTATTGTTGTCCATGCCCCATGCTTGGTAAGATGGGTTAAGATCATAACCCATCTTCCACTCATCTAGCCAAGAGTACCTGTCCTACTATTTACATCATTCTCAATGTTTAAATTCCATACCTCCTTGCAACTGAGTAAGTGTGCTTTGAGTACACCTGGTACTCACTGAGACCACTGAAGTTAACGCAACACATAGAAGGCATGACCCTCGCTTTTGCCTAATAACTTAGTACGTAGGAGAGCTGCCTCAGACTGAAGGAGCTCAATACAAATTACTGCCATTTCTGTTGAAGCTGGGGTCAGACAGAAGGAGACACAAGAGAGAGCTTGACTTTATAGTCTGATAATTAGACCGTTGAGTACATGATGTGGGATTCATTAGTCTGAACCCACGAACATCTCTGTATGTCAGCTAATGACTGCTAAATTAGATTCAGTAAGCCATCATAGGAAAACAATCAGATGATTTATTGGTACCCAGTTATGATGAGAGAAAGGTGAGGCTTGAAGACAGATTCCTTAAGCCCTACCTCAGGCTGTAAAGGCAGGTGTCAGTTTGTTGCCCTCCTACTTGCTCATGTTGAATAAATTCAACAGCAGTTGCATATGACTATTTTTCCAAGTCTATTCTACAGCCTAATGCCTAGGGCCTTCTCTCAAAGTACAAGAGATGTGGGTTTAAATTCCCACAAGAGAGAATTGAAACCAGGTCTCATTGCTGGGGAGGATGACCTGCCACGGATAGTGAGAGAGAGAAAGGGAGTGAGAGAGTGAAAAATAAAAATAAAAATAAAAATAAAAATAAAAATAAAAATAAGGCTCCTGCCAGCTGTCCTTTCAAATAGATGCCCCCTTCAGGCAGCTGTGTTTGAACATACATCTGAAGCGTCCAAATGCTGGAGTGGCTTCTTGGTGGTGAATCTCTTTTCACAGATCCACCTAAAAGCAGCAATAAGATCAAAACTATGTTCTGTGAATAAAGTTGGATTTCAAACACTGTTCCCCTCAGAATTCCCTTGTAGCTCCCTGCCTGGCATGCTCCCTATTTTGAAACACATTTCTACTCGCCTAGCCAAGGTGTCTACTTGTATTTTGTATTCTGCTTCTGTCCCATTCTAGACTTGAGCTTTTCACAAAACTACCTCATAAAAGAATTCTGGGTATAAAGGCTAGATGAAGTCAGATGACATCGTCTGTCAGCAAATTAACTAAATTTTACCAGATTTTACAGAAATATGCATGAAAGAGGCTTGCAGGTGAGCCCTGAAGAATTAATGGAATTCTGTTAAAATCAACACAGAATTAATATTGCAAAGGTGACTTATTGATGCCTAAGTGTATGAAAGAGGTGAAGCCTGAAGCAAACATATCAAGACAGCTGACAGTTTATGCTCTTTATTTTAAAGCAGATGGATGACCACCATTTATAAAATACAGCAAAATAAACAGTTTCAGTCAGATGCGAAAAAGTGCTGTCTCTTCAAACAACAGACTGGCTTGGGGTTGATATGCCATCATAATCATCTGAGTAGTGCTGATACTGGTCAGTAAGAAGAGGCTGGTGCAACTCATCCTTATTTTTCTTGACACGTACGATACATGCAGCAGCAGCAAAGATAATTGCAACAAGAACCAGTGCAGTCACTATTGCGATAGTTATCATCTCTGTGACACGGAGAGCCCGACCTATGGGAAGGAAAGCAAAAGGGAAAGTTATTAAAAGTAAATATCAAGTGTATAGATAAACATCAGAGGGACAGACCAAAGCTCAGTATCTGTCATATTCAATGAGATGTGAAGTAGAACTAGTTTAAACTTTGGTTGGTAATATTTGTTCCAAAATCTGAGAAAATTTCAGTCTCTCTTGTTACACTGTAAAAACATTCCTGTACCTTTCTTCTGCTATCTGGTTTGTAAGAGATTTGCATTCTCTGCAGTGATTTAATGGAGGCATATTATATAGGAACAATGACCTTCTGCAAGGTTTAGATCCAAATAAAAACTTCTCCAAAAATTGAAGTGCATAGTGGGAGCTTCATGCAGGAACTATCTATCATCAGTAGCTATTTAGCTGTACTAAATCCCAAACACAACTGATTTGGAAGGCCAGGCAAGAAAAGAGAAAAAGACTTTTATGAAGGCATCAAATATTGTTTGTGAAATTTGAACCAACTTTGTTATATGATGCATAAACTTAAAGGGAGAAAGACATGATGAGAAAAAAAGAGGAAGCATCTAGGTTGGACAGTTTACCTGGCCACTCGACTTCATAGCTGTATCCCAGGTTTTCTGGTGCAGTAACAAACATTTCATCATTGGTAACTGGAGGCCAGAAAGGCACCATGTTGTACTGGCGGTTATGTCCAATAGGGGCATTCTCCAGTGGATATGTTGAGATATCTAAATTTGAAAGTCAAATCACACTTCTGTAAATAAAACCAAAATAATTTGCACTACTGCATTTTTTCGCAGCAGGATTTTGAGCACCTCAATTTTTTTGTTCCTAACCTAAGTTAATCTAGAAGGATTGGTTTTCCAGTGTGACAGATCCAGAATGTAGGGCTCTGCTCTGTCCAAACCCAAGACCACTAATGATATCTCTGTTTTTTAACAGAAACCACCAGTAAATTGTAAAACTTTCTGCCTGTGTTGGGCCTTTCATTTCTTCTCACATGGAAAAGGAGAAATATGTATATATGGGGGACTTGGAAAACCTTTTTGCTACAATCTGACTTTGTCTGATTGTAACAGTGATGAGCTCTCTCATGCAGTTCAGGAGGGCAGCTGATATGGACTCCAGTGGAATTATTTTGGAATGTTATGGTAAATTAGGAGAAAGTCGGCTGAAGGAAAAAAAAAAAAGGACAAAAAAAAAAAGTCATCTGGTAAGATGATGCAAAAGCTTGTGATATGTCATAGGTCATGTAAGTACCACAAGGGATACAATTGCTCTCTGATAGTTGATGTGGGAAAAATATGTGAGGCAGGTTGTGGAAGCTGCACAAAGAAGTCTCAGTTGTGCAACAGCAGCTGCCTTCTGTAGAAGAAGGAAGAGGTGGCTGGATTATCCTAAGAGGAATACAGTTTCTGCTTTGTGCAGACTAATGCGCAGACATTAGGATTACACAGAATTCTCCCCCCTCAGTTCACTGATGCCAGTCTCCTTCCTTCTTTATTTCTTTTTTTCTTCCTTCTTTGCAGTTCCTTCCTTCTGTCCTTCCTTCCTCCTTCTCCTTCACTTTCGCCCTTATTCCTTTTCTCTCTTCTTTTTGGAGTTAAAGAAGCAAGGGCAGCAACAGTGACCATCCTTTGAAATGGTATGGAAATGGTGATGGAATGCTGGTAGTAAATCACAAAGGTGGTCAAAATGAATTGTAAGGGTGTGCATGGCATCTGATCTTGTTTGAAGAGAAAAAACATAGATATTTAGTTCACACAACAATGGAATGTCCATGAAGTATTTGAACCTTCCATGGTTACACTATCTTTGCTTTATGGAGACAATGTATTTGCACATTTTGTTTTCTTGAATTGTGCATGGTGTCTCTGGCCAAGTCCCTTGACAGACAATGATTTGAAAATGGACGTCAGTGGGGTGAGGAAGGGAGCTTGCCTGTTATTACTCTGTCTTTGTTAACTATACGAGCTGTTAAAACTCCAGTCCTCTCTCCTAAGCATAGGGGCATCTTGCTGTCCCACAAGAAGCAGCTGAGCTCCTGTGACAACAAAGACTGACAAGCACCCATCTTGCCTCTGTCCGTGAATACATCTTACCTGCAGAATACCTTCTCAGCCACTCATCAAAAACAGCATCTGTAAATGTGTGCAGGAGGACAAAAATGGGATCATTTGGTGACAAATGAGTTTGCCCTCCTGTCCCATTCAAAAATAGATGAGCCAAGTTGTGAAGACTTCGAACTGCTGGGTCATATTTCCCTGAAGGATCACTGTACCCTGAATATGCAAACAAAGAAGAACACAAAAAATCCCAGTGAACATTTTGTTTGGAAGCTGCAGTCCCAGATGGATACTTTTTTCTCTGAAAGGCTGTCATGTTCTGTTGACTTGTTTAACATAAATGACTAGCTAATTCAGTACCTACCGGCATTTGAGAAATTTCCCTAGCATACATAATTTTCAGATTAAAATAGCCTTTACAAAAGAATGCTGAGAATGTGGAGTGCAAGGCTGCTGGGATCTAATTAAAAAATGGCCAAAATAAACCACATCATAGCATGAAAATAAAAGTATATATTTGGGACCTACATATCTTCAGCACAATGGAAATAGTTACGTGTGTTTTCTAACTGCTGACTTAAGTGTGTATATTTTGACATCTAACCTAATGAGCCAGCTGTTATGTTTCCACACATCATTTCCATGCTTACTGCAAACACATCTCAGAAAGCTTCACATGCTCTTTTTTTTTCAGTGAAGATACCCCATGTAACTCTGTTAGTGTCCAACACCTCGTAACCTCCATGTCAGATGTCAGATTCTGAAGCATCATGAAAACTTCTTCTGTTTTCAAGCTTTGTCCAAACTCTCCAGAGAGGGGTCCATACAGCTAATTGGCTAAAGCCATGTTTAGATACTAGATACTGATAGCCCATTTGTCAGATGTGGTAAGCACCCAAAACTTTCATTTATACTTAAAAGGTTGGTGCACATTCTTGATTTTGTTCTCCAAGAGAAATAAAATGGAGCAGATCCTCCCTGTTGTAGGAGTTATGCCTCTTTGAAAGAGCCAAAGGATCTACAGGCCTGGCAGGGATCTGAACTGTCACTTGGTAATCTTTTTTCATGAATCCTAGTCTTTCCTGTTAAAAACTCTGGATTATTAAGGTGCAGAAGTAGTTGGCAGGATACTGGCTGAAAAGCATGAATCAAATCTTTAGGCTGGTTTTTGTGTTTGGGAGTGTGTGTTCACATGCCAGAGACTGAAAATTTGATTTTAAATGTGTAGAGCTTAGAGAAGAACGGAGTTATATGGTCCAGAGAGAAGGACTAACATGTTTAGCAGGAAGTCCTGTACCCAGACCTCAACTACTACTTCAATACCATTTCATTAAGTTCTACCAAGGCTTACAATTTGTTTTGCTTTCTTTTGTTTGTTTTAATTCAAACAAAAGACTAACTGCTATAAGCAATTGTTTGCTTCATTTAAGAATGCAGCTGCATCAATCCACAGGCAAGGGCTGTCTGTTTTCAGAGGTGGCAACCTATTACTAGGTTACAAGGATGTGATTTCAGCTAGTTTCTACTTAGTATACCAGTGACAGACTTTTGAGGCTTTTATGCATTTAAAAAACTGACATAAGCTATAAAGTAATTTACCAAGAGCTTATTTCCACTTAATACTAAGCTAATAATGCTAAGAACAATGTGTTCTTAGTGTCCAACAGACTGTCTCCAAACTCATACTTCCAACAGGAAAAATGGCAAGCCTACTCCCATGACTTATTTGTAGTTGTTCCAGGTCCTTTTATTTGCCGTGCTTACCTTCTACTGTGTTACGGAAACTGTCTGTTGAATTGGAATAGAAAGGAGGAGTGTCAAATACACCAACTTCCAAACACTGAGCAACATCCTCGGGCTCTGGGAGACGCTGTACCATAGGTCGTGCAACATTTCCAGCAGGATTTCTTCGGATGGGACCACCTTCAGTGCCTGGGGATGGAGAGAAGAGAGAAAACAATACTGGTACAAAACAGTAGGCCACAGAATGCATCCTTCTAATGACTGAACCATGGGGAAAAAAAATATCCCTTGCAAATGACACATAAACTGAATGTATGGGCCAGTTCTTCGTGTCAGGCAAAGAATCTGAATTTTCATGGGATCCTGTGTGCTGGATCCTTTGCACCAGGATTTAAAAAAGCATCTAGAAACCTCTTACTGAATTTTGTGGTTCTGTAAGTGCTTTGGGAAAATTTTCTATAGTTTTTCATTGTGATCTATTGATGAGACTTAGGACAAAAGTTTTGAGGATGTCCTGGTAGAGTAGCTGGGGAAAGGACTATAGTTGATTATGTAGGTGACTAACCCAATATTGTGGTTTTCCCCTGTTTTTCCCCCCTGTTTCCATGAAGATGCAGAGTTGTGGCTTGAAGGTGGTGAATAAACAAGAATCTTGCTGGGTTTTTTTAGCTCTTGTAGCTGAGGTAGATGTGTTGCAATTCAATATTCTTCACACTCAAAACATGCTCCACAGTTAACATGGGGATTTGTTAGATGTTCTCCTTTTATGAGCAGAATGCCGTGAAGGTGATAAGTGGAGTAGTCAGAAGAAAACTTAAGCTTCAGTTAAGAAATGTCACTGCCAGATTTAATTATTAATGGCACAGGAGATGAATAGATACTGCATAAGAAGGAAAGTCAAAGCATTTAGGTCTTGCTCTGCCACAAGCTCCTGATCAAATTTTGAAGTGCTTGGTGCCTCAGTGCAAGACAGATAATCAATATACAGTATCTCAGTATCTCTGATAAATATCTCAGAAGACTGATGAAATGTGTATCAAGAATATTCAAAAACCACTTCAAGACTTTTTGGCTGGGAAAAGCCATTGCAATGTAAAGTATTATATTTATTTATTATTAAAAGGATTTTTCTCTCCAAATATTTGCCAGCAGTCATACTTACTGTTACAGATGGTTCCCAGAGTCTCATAGTCTTCTATATTTTCACACAGCACTCGCCACTGAGAGAAGATTGAATTCTGGCTGATAAGAGAGACATCAAAATTGCTTCTAGCTCCCATCAAGTCATCTGAGCAGATATCACAGGTGTTTTGTCCTGTTGCAAAGTTCCAGTAGGGCAGTCCAAAACTGGGGTCCTGCAGCATGTTCTAAGCCACATAAATATGGTGTTAATACATGTGTGCCCCATACAGGTATAATATTTACTGCTAGAAGGATGATAAAAAAGTTAAATACATCTTAGTAAGAGTCTGAGTACTGCCTCATGGAGGAGACAAAATCTATGGAAAATCTATGAAATCTATGTAATAGCTTTCTGTAGTTTTTCACATTGATGGCTGTGTTCAACAGAACATATAGTTGGACTACTGAATTGGGTTATGGTTCTCCCTCATTAATAAGACAGTACCTCTTCCATGAAACCATATTGTGAGTAGTAAGAAACAACACTTAATACTGATACCACATTTTTCCAAATATTTTTAGTGGCCTGTGAACAGCAGCAGTGTTTGTAGCACATGGAATAACTAAGCCAACTGTGGAGCAACTGAGCAGATGGAAAAGTAAGGAAAAGTGATACTGGCTCTTCAAATTGTCATTGTTTGGTTCCAGTGTGGGTTGGAGTTGAAAAGTTCTGGAGTGTGTCCTGGCTTCCAGTATTTATATACCAGGATGTGTTGGCCAGCCAAATTAGCTTAACTAATGATCACGTTTACTAACATAAATAGGAATATATATTAAATCACCAAGAGCTAGAACTCCTCAAGGCTTCCACATAATGAAATGCCACTGATGTCAAATGTAAGATTTTGAAGGGAGTTTATGCCTCAGCCTGATGCAGATCCATTGAAGCTAGTGGAAACACTTGAAAAGATTTCAAAAACTATTTAATCCTGACCTTGAAAACTTAATTCTCTCTTCTTTAAGAAGGATGGTGGTCCATAAAATAATATACTCCTTTTATGGATAGGTTCACGTAAGAAAAGGGAAACAAGAGAATCACTGATTTATGGAACAGAGTATAACAAAACACTAATTTGTCTAACCAGTTACACTAATTATAGAAATAAAATGTGATTCTGAATCCCCAAGCCATTTCTGTAATACTTTATTTAGAATTTCTTCTGCTTTGATTAGTCTAACTTAGTCAAGAATCAGACCCTTGATATTAAAAATAACACTGTCAATAACTTCTGTTGGTCCAATAAAATGCCTTCTATGGATATATCTATAATTTGTATCTATTTTTACAGGAGATTTTTATGTAACTTTTATGTTTTCCATTACTCTGATTGAAATATTATTTTTAACATCTCTATAACAATGACAGTCTAAAACCTAAATGCACTCTATTAGGTTTGGTATACCTAATGAATTACTGAAATTGAAGCAGAGTTATTTCAATTTATAGACAGAGCTGCTATCATTTTGCCTATTGGAATGTGGGGAGAAGTTCTTTAACTGCACAAATCATAGCATGAACACATGGCCTAACATTAACATGAACTTTACCTGCATGTCTCTTTCAAGCTGCAGTAGATGGTACCTATGCCACGTGACAAAAGCTGGTCCCTCATGAGAGAAATCAATTCCTCCAAAACTCTGCTGCCCTGCACCAAGGAAAGTCTTTCTGACAGAATAATAATGAGACCACACAAAGTAGTTATAAATTGAGATATTCTCGAATTGTGGTGTGTTGCCATCTGGTCCAAATATTTCCTCACGTCTTCGTGTGGCAATAACAATGTCAGGATGGATTGTCACCTTAGCTTGGTGTAAGGCATTCACAAAACGCCTCCTTTCTTCTGCACTCAGATCCAAAAGATTCCTCCTGACTGTGAGGGTACAGAGAAAGCAAGTTACCAAAGTAATAGACACTCAAGCCTGATCTCACAGGACTAATTTATTTTGCTCCTAATAATTCTGGGCAAGTCCCTTTTTCTTCAAGCAGTCATCCATTTTTTATTGGGGCAATTCAGAGAATATTGAGCATAAATAGCAAATGTTATTTATTACCAGAAAGGTTGAGCTGAATAGAAATAAAGCCCCAAACCTTGTGGGTTTAGTGTTTTTAGAAGTATTGTTACAGATTACCGTTCCATCCTGTCAGAGAAATGACGGAGTTCTTTGTCACACAAACCTTTCAGAACTTCATCCAATATATGTAAGGTTTCCTGTTGTAATACTTTACAAGAAGAGAATACTGTATAGCAATTTATAATAATCAGAAGCTCTACCGCTTGACAATTTAGTGAAGAAGTAAATTGTTTATGGTTGAACCATTGTAGGAAAAATGGCAGATTCACCAGTGAATTGTGAATTGTGAATTTCATGTAGCACAACACCTCTCTTTAATGTCATTACCTGCTGTTAACAACAGCCATATACTAGTCCTTTTTAGCAGTATATCTGAAAGCCATTTAAAAATATAATTTTCCACATATAGACAGTGAAACAAGTAAGAAAATTGGCTTGTTGAAATACCAGTATATCAGCAAGAGGAAAAGAGTCCACATCACCTCAGTTCCAGTCCAGCACTCTTTCACCTGGACTGAGATTTCAGGCTAAGTTTAGACTAACACACAGGTAGAAGTCCTTACAGCTATTCTTCAATATGCACTCATTTTCATTATAAAAAATACTGGGCTATTATTAAAGTTAAGCATGAATTTAGAAGATATGAAGGCACCAAACTGCATTTTACAGCTATTTTATGTGGATATGCCAACACTAATCCAATAATTATTTCTAAAGCCTCAGCAGCAGGGTCCAGCTCTATGGATGGACAAAAGAGGTGACCTCCATGTGGAAACTTAAAGCATAATAAGAAGCTAATTTCCACTATTTAAACTCAAGTTGTCATGCATGATAAATCTGATTCGCTTAACATTTTACTGAGTAGTAAAGGATTTAATAAATGAGAAAAGTAAAAAGTGCTTTTGTATACCCTAGAAAATCAGCTAAAGCTGCTTTTTGCCTATCTCCAGATTTGCTTTGCTAAGTTTGTGTGTGCTAATATTTATTTCTTGGTTATTTTTCAGAGTCATCATTGTTAATGAGAACAAGCCAGAGCATCAGAGGGTGCAACCTGGCTTAGCAGATTCAATTCATGAGTCATACTTTCTGCTTTCTAGTTTGCTTCTTGGAGCTCAAAGAATTAATAAAATCTTAAAGTCTTTCCCACAGCCCTCAATAAGTTGTTTTTAAGGAATCTTAGTGTTAAGATTTTGAATTGGTAATTGATCCTTTGTAAACCCTTTCTGGAACATGCACTCATGTTCATGGAGCGTTTCCTATCTGGTGAAAATAATGGCAATGCTGATTTCTATTTCTGCAAGAGGCACTGCACATTTCTGCTAGAGACCTGTTGTTTCTCATGTCAACAGAATACATCACTCATTTGGGGGATTATGACTTTTACAGGATTTCAATAACACCTTAAAACTTTCACTAATAAAGACTGAAATCTTGTTCATTCAGACGGTTTTGACTTAAGGACAAGGATCTGTCCCCAAGCCTGCTTGTCTTTTTCAGTTTACCTACAATATTCAACATCTTTCCAATCCCACAAGGATTTTATAACCATTTAAAAAAATTATAGATTTCTGTTTACTGATGTTCTGGACTAAACTGAAACTGGAGGACTTTCAGAAAGACCCACCAGTCCCTGTGTTGATTCATCTGAACAGCTCATAGTCATGAGTCAAGGCTTTTAAAGACAATGACAGCAACTAGGTGAATAAAAATTTACAAGGCCAGGTACATAGTTTAAAAATGTATTAAGGGATTTTTAATCAAAAAAGCTGCTGTCACACTTAAAGTACTCACAAGGTATTAGACACGATATCTAGATGAGTATTATTCCCATATTCTGAAACACACAGACATGTCTATATACATTGTTTCACTCTTAAATAATTCCAAATACAATTTTTTCAGCTTAGATGTTCTATTCTTCAATGGACTTGGTTCTAATCCTGCACTGACTACAGGTTTTGTTTCTTCCTGTTATTGGGTAGTAAATGTAGGTGTTTGGTACACAAGCTGAACAACTCATCTATCAGCTGCCTTAATAACCCCTACGGCAATGTAGATTTGCTAAATAAATATAAGGGGCATTTAGTATTGTAAAGAAAAGAAATACGCTAAGTACATTTAGAAGCAGGCATTGCCAACAGGCAATTTTCATGTCATATTTCCCATGCTCTTACCTATATTGATTTGTTGGCTACAGGTAGGTCCACTCCAGCCAGGGCGACATGACCCACAGTTGTAACCAGAGAAGTTGCCATTGCACCGGCACGTTTGGTTGAAGAAGCGTATCGGCCATTGCTCACGGTCATCCCGCCCATCATGGATATACTGTGGGCCGTGGGGTCGCGAATCGACAGTCACCTGTACGCACCGGCCCCTCCCTGTAGACACACCACACCGGTCAGTACCTGGCCCAAACACAGGGAAATAGTCTGGGCAGCACATGCCGCTCCTCAGGGACTCGACAGTAGCACACTGGCGAGGAAACTGAGCTCCAGCTTGGCCAAGCATGCTAAGAAGCGGTGGCAGGGAAAGGAGCAGCAGCATGGGGAGCAGCATGACGGCAGATCCAGCAGAGCCGGCTCCTTCCGAGAGCCAGCTGTCCACACACGCTGACTTCTCTCCTGCGATGGGACACCCAGCTACCTCTACAGAGAGAGAGAGAGAGAGAAAGATAGAAAGAAGAATAAAAACAAGCGATACAAACCTTCAGGCTACCCTTTCCACCCCAGAAAGTGCATCTGAACCCTGCACTTTGATACTCTAACTGGAAAAGCAAACAGCTCTGACTACAGACACTAATGTTCTTCTCTAATTATCAGCACAAAAGATAGTAACTTCCTAGAGCTATGTTTGCTCATTGACTTCTAAGTGCTTCCCGAATGTTCATTCACATTGTACACCTGCAAGCCAGATTTACTTCACTACCACAACATGCTAAAACCGGTCTAAGGCACCAATTTTTTGAACCTTTTGTTTCACCACCTCCCTACCCCCGTTTGTGCCTTTCTTTTCTGCATTTAACTAGAGTATCTTGTTCTCTACTCAGCAGTTCCCCTCTGTGTTCCCTTGCTCTTCTCTAATGGCAGCTCCACCAGAAAGTGAAGTTACAACGCTTCATCCATTGTACCTGTTCCCTCTTTCTGGTACCTCTCCTCTGCTGAGATCCTGTTCTATATCTGTACGTCCTGCAGCTGTGTCTAACACAAAATAAGCACTGCTAGTTTCTCTCCTGGTTCAGTCTGCTTACTAATCCTTCTTCTACCAACACAGTACAGCTTGGCCTCACCCTCCTTCTTCTATTAATCCCCTTTCTACTTCAGTGCATTTCCCTGGACTTTAAGTACTTGAACAGCACATGATTTCTTTCATGCTTATCTCCTTGTGATTTTACAAGTTTTAGCAAAGGTCAGAGACAAATACTTGAATTCAAAACAGAACAACTGTGAAGGTTTTTTTCTTTTTAATTACTTGCAAAGAAAGGCTTACTTGAAAACAGACAAAGAACACTGGGGAAATTCACATTTAACAGATTTTTTTTTAAAAAATAAAATTTTTCAAATGGTATTTTGAAGATCAGGCTGAAGTGAGTGACGAAGATGTGTTATTTAGAAAATTAAACACTCCAATCTAAAGTTACAGCTTTGAGTTTAACTATTTCTTTTGATAATCACATAAAATGACAATGATCATACTGGAGTATCCTGAAATGCTAAATTCTGAGCAGGTGCTATGAAGAGTAATGAAACAAAGAAATAGAGAAAAACAGTCTCTGAAATGAACAAAATACTTCTCTATTTTTTGCAAGGACAATTTCCACTGAGCAAAACTGTCCCTATTCAAGATCTTACTCTCTTTCTGATCTATCAATAAGCATGGCTTTCAGTGGGGTAAGCATATTTTTTCAAGAAACATCTTAACTGGCACCAGGATAACACATTAACAAGTTTTCTGGGAAAAGGTTCAACCACAGTGTAACTGACATCAAGCAGAAAATGGATTACGTACTCCTTCTTCTGCTTCTCTATATGCAAGTCAAAGTATGAGAGTGCACCCAATTCTGGCAGGCTACAGAAATGGTTTTTTATGTGTTTATTCTTGCCAACCTGCCATGCACCACAGCAGTGAACCTTGCCAGCTGTGGTTTGTATAACCACACATGCTATAGCTTGCTTCAGTGTAATACTAAGGCTTTTAGTACACTTCTCCATATTTTTAACTCATTCTCCATTTGCATACAGGAATATTTGATAATCCTTAAATGAAACTCTTTCTTTTTCTGGCTTTCTTTTTATTCTCCTTGGGACACGTGACACAAATTCAATGTTATCACATCAGAAGGTAAACCAGGGCTAGTAAAAAAACTCTTGAGATTTTATCTGAAAAGAACTCTGAGATCAAAGAAGCAGCATACAGCTTTTAGCTATGAATATTTAGAAAATACAGCAATTTCACAGTAAACTTAGATAAATCCTGTTCCTTAGACAAAGCCCCAGTAAAAAATAGCAAACAGATATACTGACTGGGGTTGGCTGGCATCTTAAAACTCCCCTTTATAATGGTGGACATGATGTAGACCTTTTGTAAGCCTTCTGCATAGCCAGCACCTATGAATTTCGTTCAGCAGACTTGTAGAGCTGCACAGCTGAGGATCATTTCCCTTCTTTGCTCCCAGATGTTCCCTTGGGTTTCCTGCTGGAAATCTTGCTGAACAGTTCGGTGGTATGCAATCCCTTTTATAGTCTTTATTTTGATATTCTTGCCGTTAAGAGACTCCTGCTCCCCTCCTGTGCCTAGAAAGACTTGACCTTGGAGATTATCCAAATGCACAACATCTGTGTTTCTGTGGCTCTGTTCAGAACGGGCTTGTCTACATAAGCAAGGTAATGAGGAAAAAGTTGGTGTGTGCACCCCTAGCTCACTAATTGACTGTGTGGACTAAAAGCCCTGCAAAGAGAGTTAGTGAATATGCTAGACATTTGCATGTAGTTTGCAAAATTTTGCTGTGTAAACATTAGTGCTTGATGCTGAGAACAAGTCTCTATGCAGCCACATGAAGTTCAGCTGTGGCCTATAGCCTAACTTGCTGGAGAATGTTATGAAAATATAGCCAGTTCTACTTCTGCTTGAATGGTCATTGAAAGCTGATGTGCTGGTTCTGTCTTACCTCATGCCATTAGTTATACAGTCAATCATCAGTTCTCTGGGAGCTACCCTATGGTATTTACTGAGTGCCCAAGATTTACAAATTCTTTAAACTATGCGGTACTTTGAGAGCTACCGTAGTTCACCAAGATTTTTACTCCTCAGTCTCAAGACACATAGACCCTTAGAAAAATTAGATTTTGCCAACTTTGCCTAAGTTGCACGGGAAGTAGTTTAGTGTTTATTACTGTTATTTGTGTATCACCTTCTTTTTCCTTCCCAGTAGAAGAAAATAATGATGCTTTTATGAAAAAAGCAGAGTTAAATATCACTTATATGATAAGCGGGGGCTTTGAAGATGAGTCAGAACTGACCTTCTCTTTCTATATCTGAACACCTCTGTACAAACACAAATGTTCAGAAGATTTGGGTTCACATATGAATCCAAGTGCTGCATGGGATCTTTCTTTGTGAAAAGCAAGTTACCAGAGGACGCTTAATCCTCATCTGTGTCTAGATGTGAAAATGTGAAAATATAATTTTCCAGAATGAAACTTTATCTATTATATAATAAAATTCAAGGAAAGTGATTTTACTTCATTAGATTCTAAAAATATGAAAATTATATGAGAAGCCATTGTCATCTTTTCATTCAAACTGGGAAATAAAATTTCAGATATTTATATATAAACCTGACATTTCTATTCACTGAACATGATATACAGTGCTAGTGTTTTACAAAGAGATTGTTATTATTGTTAACACAGATGACTCACTTTTGCTTTATAGCTACACATAAATAAAATAAGGTTTATTGAAAGCGCAGGCAACTTGTCAGGAGAGGAGTACTGGAAAAAACATACTTCTGTCAAACATTTTCAAAAGTAAACTTGCATTTTTCATGGAAAGAAATTAACTGAGATGGTGGGTATGCTAGAGTTTGCCACTGGATTGTGCAGTACTGCAAGACCTTTACCTCAGCTTGAAAATGTCAGTATTTCTTGAGAAGTGTCATAACCTGTGATGTATATACTGGAAAATATGAAACAACATTTTTCTTTTTTTCTGACTAAATGAGGCTGTCACATTAAAAGTTAAAGAAACAAGGTCATTTTAACCATCCCTTCTCTTCTCCCCTCCAAAAAAGAAAAAAGTTCAACTGAAGTTGCAGAGCTTCTCCTAAGGACATTAGAAGGCAAAAATGGAAGCCCAGCTCCTCCAGTAAAGCTGACAGAACCTCTGAAATGCTGGTGAAAAGTCTGAGTAGGATTCCATGTTCTGTCAGCACCTTGGGTAGGTATGCCCTCATGAGGATCTCAATAGGATGAGTTAAGGGGCTCAGTGGCATGCGTTAAGGTGCTCAGTAGGACAAGTTGAAGGTCAGCTCCATCGCTGATGAGAAGCCAGAAGTTTGGGATGCCCTTCTTTCCCGTGGAGCTGCTTCTTAGCAGGGGCTGGCCCTGCTGCCCCTGCCTGAGCCATGTTGCAGCTGCTTAGCAGCCGTGTCTGTGCCTAGGCTGGGTGGCATTCAGCCTCAGCTCCTGCCTCCCTTCCCTTCTGGAACAGCCAGCCCTTGCTCCTCCCTGACACCTTCAACTTCCAGCCTTGTGTCTCCATCATTGCGAGGGTGTCACTGTGCTCTGAGCCTGATGGCACTCTGTGCTACCCAGGGGAGGAATGTGGGACTCTGCACTGTGCTTGCTCTTAAGCTGTGGTTGGGCATCCCTCAGTAACAATGTTTACCTCTTTATATATGTCATTACAGTGTAATGTTGTATGGTTAGATAACTAAAACAGATAAAGAATATGTGAGATCACACAAAACAAGTTGGTTAAAGTTGTGAATGTAATGATTTGTTCTTTACCAATACCCAAACAGATGTTCATGTCTGCAGGAGAAGAATCATATTTTAAGCCATAAATTATATTAAATGTCTTGATTATGGTACCAGTTTCACAGAGAGCCCAGCAGTATCTTTTAAAGGAGATAGCATGGCCACAACCCCTTTGAACATTAATTTTGATATGATTTCTGCTATGATGTTTCTTTGAAAAGCATTCTTCTGAAAAAGCAAAGAATTACATAAATTTCAGTTTTGTGAAGAAAAGAAAGAAATTTCAGAAATGAACACATTTGAATAGATTTTACAGTTTTAACTGTAAGATCATTCCATTTTCCTTCAGTAAGCTTAAGAACTACAGAATTTTATGTGACATGAACTAGGCAAACTTTGGAATCAATTGACAATATCTCACATCTTAAAAAGTATGATTAAAATCAGGCCTTCATCACCACTTCTGTTGTCCTTTTCTGACTAAATTATCTATTTTTCAGGTCTTTTCCTCATCTGTATTTCTTACAAACCCTTACTTGATTTTTCTTGCTCTTCTAATATCCTGTTAGCTTTTGTACTAGTGACACCCATTTATACAGAGACATTACAGGTAGTCAAGAAGATGTTTCAATACATAAAATTTCACTTCCCCCCCTCCAACTGTTGATTATAGTATTGCCAGTGATTTGAACTGGAATGTTTTTAAGAAGAATTACAAAATAAGCAGAAGAAGCTGTTTAGATCTTAGATACCAAGGTCCAAGAGAGCAAAATCACAGAATGAGAGGATTGCTCAGGCTGGAAGGGACCTGCTCTCATTAGTCTAACCTCCTGCTCAAAGCAGGGTTGACACTGAATTCAGAACAGGTTGCTTAGGTCTGTATCCAGCTGGATCTTAGAAAACCCAAAGGATGGAGATGGCATGACCTTGCTGCATTGCAATTCCACTGCTGGGCTGTCCTCAAAGAGGCTGTTTTTTCTTCCTTACTTTAGGCCAGAACCTGTCCTGTGCTTTTGGAAGCCAACATTTGCAGTCTGCTGCTGGGTGCTCTCAAAGCCATCCTTTATGCTGGCTGAAACAGCTCCAGTCCCACAGCCTCTCCTTGTGGGGCAAGGGCTCCAGCCTCACCATCTTCATGGCCACCTCTAAACTTAGTCTAATGATGAGATCTGATGAGCACTGGGCAGAGAGGACAGTCCATGGCCCTCCTCCAGAGCTGCTTCCTGGCCCTGCAGGAAGGGAGGCTTGGCCTCATCCTTGCTGAATTTCATAGTGTCCTGTCAGCCCCTTCCTCCCCCTCTCCAGGTCCCACTGGACTGCAGCCTGGCTCTTGTGTCTTGCTGTGCCTTCTGCAATGGGGTCTGAAAACACCTCTGGCAGAGTATGCACCCCTTTCCTGACTGGATACTACACCAGTTGTAAAAATTAAGTTTTCAAGGCAGACAAGAAATCCTTCTCCTGCTGTCAGATTTCATAAACTTTCAAACTCTCCTTTCTTGGAAGTCTCCAATCATCACTTGCACAAGCGCAGTCCAGACATTGCACTAAGTAATTTGTAACATTCCCAGCCCCTGTCCTCTACAGTTTCTTAGGTTCATAGATTTTACTGTAAAATGTAAATAGACTTCTGAAGAGTCTTCTGTTGTTTGCACTCAAATGCTGTCATCTTGGATCAGCTCAGAATCTCTTGTCATAAATGCCTGAGACCAACAAACTAGGCAGCACTGAAGGACAGCACTGAATACCACACCTGGCCAGTTAACCTAGGTCACCTTCTCTCTGAAATAAGGCTGGATCTGGAGTAGAAGATATTGCTTATACGGAATGCTCATATTTCCTACAACAGCTTACTGATAAAGGCTTTTTAAAGTACATTTTCAAAGTAGGTGGAAAGTCTGGAGCTGGAATACACACATCTGTTTGTTTAGGGCATGAGAACACAGTATTCATTCATAAGCTCCATTCCTGAACACATGAAAAGACATATGATTGTAATGATATTGCTTCACGTCTTTTTATTCCTGTGAAACAGTACCTTAAAGAATCATTAAAGGTCAGTGCCAGGAAACAGAACCTTATCATCCAAAGTCATTGAGAATATCTAGTGGAACAAAGTTGTCTACTTGGGTAAATCACCTCTTTGCACTTCTTCAGTTGCAGTAGCCTTGTTCAGTTCTGGACATTTGAATAAGCACATTACATTTTGAGGTTTAGGCTATTTCTTCTAATTTCAGCTGGTGTATCCTAACAGCACAAAGCAAGGCTAACGTAAAGGAGACCAAAATTCACCTGATAATTTTTCTCCCGAAAAGCAGTGTGGGGGAAAAAAATTAAAAACATAAAAAGAACAGCTTATCATGTTGTTGTTGTTCTAGCATACATTAAGCAATAAGTAGTCAAAACTACTGTCTCAAGGCATCGGTAGACAGCTGAAGAGATTACACCAATTATCCAGATTTCAGTAAATGGTGCTGGAGTTTCATTAACAGAACATGTGGATGCAGGAGAGTATGAATTTATAAACAAATTATGAAATGGCAGGGCAACAAACAACACTGACATTAATTGATGTAAAGCAGATAAATTTCTGTTTATAATTGGAAGCACAACCAATGGGAAAGTTATTGCTGGAAATCTTTTACTCAGATTAGCACATGTGGTGAAACTGATACAAGGTGGTTTTACTGATATTTATCATCCAAATTGTAAAAGTACATAATCATAAGGAGCACATAAAAGTCTAATTTCTCCTAGCTGCACAAACTTCAGGTTTTAGCAAATTACTTCCAACTAATATTGGTGAATGTAACTATAAACATTTAAACCTTAGTGGTCTGTTAAATAAGCAATTTGCTACAGTGGTAAAGACAGTGTGCCAGTCTCAGATAATACAAATTAATGTAGCACTCTTGGTTTTAATAACAGGTAGAATTACAGTGACCCTGAGGGAGCTTGGCAATTTACAATGAGTCTTGGCTCATTTGTGTAGGTTAACATTTAGTAGGCTTATTTGCCTACTAGAACACCACAAAAGTAATACTTACTGTTACAAGAAACTGCAGTGATTCCTAGTTAGTCCTATTATGTATTGTCCTGGTCTATATTTTCTCCCTTTTTGTTAGAGAACTGGAAGTCAAACCAGTGGCCAACATGAAACTCCACTTAGTGCAACCTTACAGAATTGAAAATACCATTCTGAAATAATAGAAATAAAAAGACTTTTTTGCATGGTTTGGATTATACACAAGGTTTCTACATACTCCTTAAATTGTATAGTCTTCTCCTCATGTCTTCCCTTTGTTGTGTCAGATTTTGAAAGCCCCATACTTACTAAGATACATCTCATACATAGAGTAATATTATCAATTTCTCTAGGAAATTGTGTAGATACCATACTGTATTTTACTCTAAGATTGAAGCCTGGATTAATAATAGTTAAAATAGCATTAAAAAGTCATCTGTCTTATGGGAAATAATTTTCTCACCTTCATCCAGCAGACTGAATGATGTTTTTCTTAAACTCTTAATAACCACTTCCCCCGCCCCCAAATAAGCCTAATTCTGTTTTCATTGGGAGAAAATTTATATTAGTTTTCTTGAAAGCCAGACCAACTATAAATTCATATATGGGAAAAATAAATAAGACAAAGGACAAGATTTTTTTCTGAAGTTTTCGATAACCTGATAACCCCCCCCGTTAAATCAAGTCAAATCATATTTTAGACTAATTGATATTGCTTTTCTTAAAGTACCAAATTTTCATAATTAGTCTCACTGAGGCTATAAACAGTTGAACGCAGAGTAAGTAATTTCAGTCATAAAATGTGTTAAATGCTGTTCCATTCAACTAAATAAAGGTTTTAGCCACTGTACTTAAATACATGTCATAATAATCCTAATAATTTCTGAACATGTTCTCCATATTCTCTCATGTTTCTTATTCTGGAATGATATCAATGAGCTTAAGTATGGCTGAAAGATGAAATTGCCCTGCAGTGGCTTCTGCAAAGCAAAGTGCAGAAAATTTCATCTATGTCTGTAGTTCAAGAGTTCACCTTCAGTGGGGAAACATATAAGTGAGTGGAGTCTTTATTACTTTCAACAAACACAGCCTAGTGCCTAGAGAGAGATCTGCAGTTTCAAAATGATGCAATAGAAGTGACAAAAGACTGCCTACAGAGAAATGAGCGAGGCGTGGGAGAGTGTTGCATTTACGTGTAAAATGAAAGTAAGTAGCGCTTGTCTAAGGGTTTAAAATAGCTCCAAAATAACACACATCACCATTGTCTCTTGAAGATGTATGTAAGCTTTGAGAGCAGTATTTCAGAGAAACAGTTGACTGACAAAGGCACAAGACTGGATAGAGATTCCAGAAAGCAGAAAAAGTGTTGTTTTTTTTTTTCACCTAAATTTACAGAGCAATACATACAATGAGCCTGCAGTCATGAATTTTACTTGTAAGTGACTTGATGAAATCTGACTTTTTTAGCAGCCTAGGATGAAGGAACTAAAGTATGTTATAGACCTAGGGACAAACTTGATATTAAAGCTGGCTTTGTGTTGTGAGCATATACAGTGAAGATATTGTTTTGATTGGCACACTGCAATGGCAGCCGGGCAACGTAAACCTCTGAACTTTAACAGAGGAAATTGTCTAACATACTTTCATATGGTCATTGATCCCAGAATGGCTGTCGATGAGGCCTGGGGGTGTCTCTACACACAGAGATTGAGTTTACAGGAATTAAGGTGTCTGTCACCAACAGCACTATCCATGTGCCACCCTACCCCATGTACTCCTCTATCCACCTGCCAATGCAGTGTTCAGGAAATTCCTTCTCCTCTGCCCCCACTCTGAGGAGCTACTTATCAAGAAAGCTAGCATTATATGCTTTGCCTTTTGGGCAAAATGCTTAGCTACTGGAGTAAATGGGAGTTTTGCTACTGATTTAAAAGTCAATGAAAAAGCCATAGTCCAAACAAACCTGAAGTAAAACAAACCCAAAACAAGCTAGCTGATTCTGTTGATTTATATCATCCTTTTTCCTGCCCTTTCAGATTGAATCATCTTCAAGGACGAAGATAGTGTTTGTCTAACACATTTTATCCATTATAAAGCACCATGAAATTGAAGGCACAAGAAGTCAGATCATTGTTTGGAGTAAACTGTCATAGCTCCAACAAATTGTACTGTTCAGGATGTGGCCACTGATGTCCAAAAGGTACAGTGATTTATATTTAGTGAGAATGAAGTCTTCTGTGCTTCAAGAAACTGAATCTGTATTTTCCTCTTTGCTGAAATGGTTTTTGTTCTTTGCTTGAAAAACAATCTTCCAATATTATGAGGTGAAGGACCTGCGGGATTATACGTACTGTCATGTGGTATTTTGTTCTGGGCCTTGAAAATGCAAAAAATACTGGCAGAAGATTCTTTTTTCTTAAATTTGTGTTATTCCATTGATAGTCACATACCCTCTGGTCTGAAGCAAATAATTAGTGCGCTGTGTAATAACAATCAATATCTTAATTTTCACAGATAAAAATACTTTGTAGAGAATTATTCTGCCAATCTAATATATTATTGCTTTGTAAATTATCTTTAAAGAGTAATTACTGACATATTTGCAAAATAGTTGGAAAACAGAAGCTCGGTGCAAGGAAAGCCACTTAGCTATTTATAGAGAAGACACAACTAACTAATAGCTACTGTCTCCACGGTCAATGTTTTTCTCAGAGCCCACTGAAATTAATAGCACTCTTTCTTTTGACTTTCTTTTGACTAGGTCCATCATGACTGACAGAAATTCCTAATACACAACCACAAATAGCTTGCTCTAAGAAACAGAATGTTAAATCCCCCCTGCCAAGATTTATGAGTTAGCTTAATAGCTTTCATGAAAATCACTTAACTTTTATGGGTTAAATGGATGTAGCTCTTGTGGTGTTAGGTAAACTTCATTGTATTTTTTGTCATGCCAAGACCTTTGGAAGTGTTTTCAGTTGTTGGGTTAGAAGTTGATGCTGGTGCATTGGAAATCAAGGCTAGATTTTTCTTAGAGGAAAAAAGAGATGCTTGTTATTATTTTTAAAAACAATGTATCACCATACAAAGCATTATTTTGCATTTTTACAGCTACCTTAGATGAGGTCTCACAACTTTGTCAAAATGTATGAGGAAAAGCAAGGGAGGCTGCTGTGAGTGATAATGCTAATGACATAACAGTGGCAGTCTGTCCTTTTACGACTGTCCTTCGCCACTGCACAGTGCTAACTTCTTATTCACTGGAAGAAATACCTGCAGATCCGTTTTGAAACTGAAGTTCATATTTCTTATTTATGAATATCAAAGTTCTAGTGACACTTTTTTGAAACAAAATGACAGAGTACTTGATCAACACCAGTCTGAACAGCTCTATTATACCCATTTAATGTGTCTTAGTATTTTCAGTCAAATAGGATAGTTCATTTCAAGATACAGACTGCTTTATGGTGCTGTTACTGAGCCATTTGTTCTGCAAATGGGGCAGTGTTTCATTCCAGTTGTGACTGAAGTTGATATATGTTAAGAATTGATGTTATGGAGTACTAAGTCCCATAACTCTAACTAAAGGCCTTGGGAATTTCATTACTGAGCAGTCCTGAAAAGTCTCACTAACACTTGATAACATCAAGGTCACAGATCAGATCTAAGCCCTTGATAATCTGTAGAGGATATTCATATTATCCCCTACTGTATATTATGAACTGTCTTATTAACCTGAAAAAACTTGTTTCTTTTATAAAAACATATTAGCCACTGCAACATAACAGAAACTCTATACATTAAAATCTAACAAGCTAGGAATACAGTTCTAATTCTCTACAATCTTACACAATTTCTTAGCATTGTCTAGGTGGTTTTAGGGTTCTCTTTGGTTGTATTACAAAAGAAAATCTCCCTGAGCAAACCAGAAAGAAATGCTGACTCACCTTCCATTCTGTGGGCAGTTAATAAAAGACAACACAATGAAATGTTTTTGATGGTGAAACTGTCACCCATTGCTCACAAACCCTTGACTCAATGAAGATTTAAAAATGAGACAGGACACTTTAAAGCTAAACCCTAGGGGCTCTCACTTCACAGAGAAAATCAACTATGAAAGCTGATTCCACTACTAATGGTCAAAACTGTATATGTTCATTTCAGTCAAGCATCACAGACTGCTTCTAAATGCCGTGAGAACTAATGGTTCCAATATGCAGAAAGATTTACTGGTATGTCAAATATATCCTTTAAATCTTCATATTATCTATTGACTAGAAGGCTCTGAGTTAAGTTCTGAAGAAAACGACTAAGCAAAGAGCTCAAGATGATCAAACAAGCGTGTAGGGTAAATATGTGTCTAATGAGGACAGACATATATAACTTTAGACAATGTTGAGCTATTTGTTGAATAAAATATTCCTAAGAAGGGTGATTACTGTAAATGCATTTTCAGTTTTTCAGAGTAAGTTGATCTTTTTAGGTATAATCTTTCTGTCATTGATTTTGTGTCAGACATAAATGAAAGGATATTTAGCCATAGTTAGTTGCTTATATCTATCTGCATTTTTAAATGAACTTGTTGATATGCTTGTGATAGATATTGGAAGAAAAAAATATATCCTCTTTTTAAGGTTATTATATTGATACAGACTTCCAATAATTCTATTCCACCCTCTTTTAACTAGACACTTTATTAAGTTTTCCATATTTTTTTTTCCTGTGATTGATGTGAGGTTGACCAGCCTAGTCATCCTCATTTTTTCTTTTGCATGTTATTTCACCATCAGCACACTTTCAGCCTGTTGGAATCTCAAGCAGAAATGATCCCTCACGTTATCTTCCATCTTGTTTTTAATAGGAATACCTATTTGTTGTTGAATCTTGCAAAGTTCTTAGCACCAGCAACATTCTGTTTCAACAAACTGAGCTATTTACAGGCATTTCACACAACTTTTCAGCCTATATAAAGAACATTTCCTGTTCATCTAGGGATAGACATGAATCCTGGGAAAACAGTGACCTCATCTCTAAACAAAATATTGTCAAATGCAAGAAATGTATGATGGCCTCCCCAAAAATTTAATCTAGTAAACAAAGAAGACGTTTCTGCTAGTAAAAGAGAAGAAAAAAATTCCTTTCTAATGTTGCAGTTTCTTTACACTTTCTAGGGCTTTTTGAATGCATTGCAGCATTTTGGAGCTACTATGTCTTTAATTTTCCAGATGAAAGTTCCTCTCTCTGTTCACTGTTTAATCTATGCTGCTTCCTCCCTTAAGACAGCAAGTGCATTGATCATGTCTCATATTGTGTTTTTAAGGTAGGGTGTGGGTGGCACTGGGCTCATTGATAAATTGATCAATTATTTTTTATCATTATTGCATTTAGAAGCCTTGCCTAGGAACCAATGACATCAAATAATGTAAAACACACAAAACAAAATCAAACCTAAGAGAAGAGTCTGTAGATGTACAGAAACAGAAAAAACACTGACACAGGACAATACTTGTTATGCTTGTAAGGCCTTTGACACTGTCTCTCACAGCATACTCCCTGAGAAGCTGGTGGCTCATGGTTTAGACAGGTGTACTCTTTGCTGGGTAGAAAACACCTGGCTGGATGGCCCAGCCCAGAGAGTTGTGGTAAATGGGATTAAATACAGTTGGCAGATGGTCGCAAGTGTTCTCCAGGGCTCAGTACTGGGGCCAGTTCTGTTTAACATCTTTGTCAATGATCTGGATAGGGGGATCGAGTGCACCCTCAGCAAGTTCACAGATGACACCAAGCTGGGTGGGCGGGTCGATCTGCTTGAGAGTGGTAAGGCTCTACAGAGGGATCTGGACAGGCTGGATTTATGGGCCGAGGCCAGTTGTATGAGGTTCAACAAGGCCAAGTGCTGGGTCCTGCACTTGGGCCACAACAACCCCATGCAGTGCTACAGGCTTGGGGAAGAGTGGCTGGAAACCTGCCCGGCAGAGAAAGACCTGGGGGTGCTGGTTGACAGCCTGCTGAATATGAGCCAGCAGTGTGCCTAGGTGGCCAAGAAGGCCAATGGCATCCTGACCTGTATCAGAAATAGTGTGGTGTCGTGGTTTCAGCCCAGCCGGTAACAAAGGACCACGCGGCCGCTCGCTCACTCCTCCCGCCCCCCTCCGGTGGGATGGGGGGAAGACGGAGGAGAGAAAAAAAAAACAAACCTGGAACCTCGAGGGTTGAGATAAAGGCAGTTTACTGGAACAACACAAAGAAATTGCAACAACAACAACGGTACTAATGAAAAAGTATACAAAAAGAGTGATGCACAGTGCAACTGCTCACCACCCAGGACCCGACGCTCTGCCACTTCCCCCACCGAAAAGAAGAGCCCACCCCCCGGCCCGCTCCCCCTTTATATACTGAGCATGATGTCACATGGTATGGAATAGCTCCTTGGCCAGTTCAGGTCAGCTGCCCCGGCTATGCCCCCCACCTCCCAGGTTCCTGTAAAAATTAACTCTATCCCAGCTGAACCCAGGACATGTGGCCAGCAGGAGCAGGGAGGTGGTTGTTCCCCTGTACTCAGCACTGGTGAGGCTGCACCTCAAGTGCTGTGTTCAGTTTTGGGTCCCTCACTACAGGAAAGACATTGAGTTGCTGGAGTGTGTTCAGAGAAGGGCAACCAAGCTGGTGAGGGGCCTGGAGCACAAGTCTTATGAGGAGTGGCTGAGGGAGCTGGGGTTGTTTAGTCTGGAGAAAAGGAGGCTGAGGGGACACCTTATCACTTTCTAGAACTACCTGAAAGGAGGTTGTAGTGAGGTGGGTACTGGTCTCTTCTATCAAGTAACTAGTGATAGGATGAGAGGAAATGGCCTCAAGTTGTGGCAGGGAAGGTTTAGATTGGTTATTAGAAAAAATTTCTTCACTGAAAGGGTTGTCAGGCATTGGAACAGGCTGCCCAGGGAAGTGGTGGAGTCACCATCCCTGGAGGTATTCAAAAAACGTGTAGGCACTTCAGGACATGATTTAGTGGGCATGGTGGTGTTGGGTTGACGGTTGGATTCGATGATCTTAAAGGTCTTTTCCAACCTAAACAATTCTATGATTCTATGATTGATTCTATGATTCTATGATTCTATGCTAAAAGGGTGCAGCTTCAGCAGAATAGCAGACTAGCTTTTACTAGTCTCTTTAGTTGATATTACAGCTAGGAAAACATGAAGAAAATAAAAGAAAAAAAATATTATATGTGCATGTAAGTCATCCTACAAAGTGTGAATGACAGCCTAGGGAAAAGCAGAATGCATTCAAAAAAAGGAAAATTATGTCTGACCCTGTGGGCACATAAAAGTAGGTGTCCTGATCCAGTATTGGGGAGGGTTGTTAAATGATCCCGAGAGCGAGATTAAGACACAAACGAGGTCAGATGCTGTACAACCTTACAACTTTTATTCCCTACAATAACCAATAGCTGGGATAGAACAGAGGGAGGAAGAGAAAAAGAGGCAGACCTAAGCAAATGAACGGAAGAGAGGTAGCAAGGCTAGTTACCACCACCACAAAGCCAGCAACACCCCGCTGAGTCAGTTCCGATGCCAGTGATGGAGGGTCGGGTTCCTCTGCTGCCAGCCAGGTGTCTCTCCTCCAGGTGTCACAGTCCTTCCGATGTTTTTCCATGTTCGGGTCTTCCGTTCTTGAGAGGGGAACACGCAGTGCTCTTATTGTCCCAGTCCCCACAATTTTTCGGAAAAGTCCACCCATTTCCACAGAGCTCATTACCCTATTGGGCAAGCACAGCTTGGCAGGCGCGGGTGTGGTGGTTTCTTTGGGGACGTCTTGTGCGTACTCCCCTACAACAGCAGGGTATTGGGGCAGCAGCACCGTGAGTTAGCAGCACCGTGAGTCAGCAATGTGGGTCAGCACTTCAGCACAGTCCCTCACATTAGGCAGCAGCACCGTGAGTCAGCAATGTGAGTCAGCACTTCAGCACAGTCCCTCACATCCACCCCGTGGCTCGACATTGCTGTCCTCATGGTGGCATAGAAAGTAAAGGTGTAGAGAGAGAAGGAGAGAAAAAGTGCATGCTACAACGATATAACCAAGTTAACAAATGTCCATAGTACAGCAAAAACAAAAAACCAAAGGTTAAAATAAGATGATTTGACTTTTCGAGGCTTATTCTATGTTACTACAGTACTTCTATATTAAGCAACAATATGGACGAACAACAATATCATAACAATTATCTTACTTATAATATTTCTAAGTAGGTTAAACAACAGCACCTAATAACAAATAACATCTACTTAGCATATCAGAACAGTTAACTATTATAAATTTGACTAACTCTACAATATTAAAGCATATCTCAGGGTTACAAAGAGTCAATAACAGAACATGGCGACCATTTGCATGGTGAACAGCTACAAGGACAAAAGAGAAGTATTAAAAGAACTATTAAGATAACCATTATTAAAGCAAAGGCTATGTAATAAATTGGAATCAACGCAAACACATAGTCATACTCCGTCATTTTGCCGGCGGTATGCTATAAAATGGTCTCAGCTCTAGCGGTCCACGCGGTTTGCCGGCGTTAGAGTCCGCATGCGCGGCGGAAAAGCTGTTCTCTATGCCCCCTTATCCTAAGGTACATGCGCAGTTTAGACCTAGAAGCTTTTCTCCCAAATTTGAACAAAGGTAAATGGACAGTAGTCCTACATAACAATGATTAACCACTATTCTACTAAAACACATCTTAAGATAGCAATGGTGATAACAATATTTACTAAAACGTGTCCCCGGTCGGGCCTAGGAAGGTGTTCCTGGTCTTCCGGAACAGGGAGGGGGAGAGGGTGGTTGTCCACACGAACAAGTACAGTTACAAGATGGTTTACCCGGACCCTTACAAGACCAATACATGCATACCATAAAGAAAAATACAGCAAAGGCCAACAAAATAGCTGCCACAAAGTTCCAAAGCCACCCAGTACACTTACAAGCCAAACACATACATACCGAAAAAGACCACAAAACAACTGCCACAAAGTAGAGTATAAGAAGGGTATACATTTTGGCTAATTACGGAGCTAAAACTGATGGTGTGACTAACCAGAGTGAGAAGGGGCGTTTACCCGGTTCCACGCCCCCAGCCCAGAGCGCATGTGCCTAAAAATTTGATACAGTCGCGTGCTTTGATTGGCGAACGACATGAATCTGGTTTACACCGTCAGGTGAAGCAGCAGATACAAATTGCATGTTAGATACAACGTGTTGGATTAATTGAATAAAACAGGGAATAGCACATGGCACAAACATCAAAGCAACAAATGCACATAACAGGTAAAACAGAAGCTGTTTCACCCATGATGCTCCAGGTAACCAAGACCATAGATTGCCATTCCATCCGTTCCATGTTTGAACGGGGACATGGGCTAGTTTCCTGATATCTGAGGTCAGCTGAAGAACTACTTCACCTACGTCGTCTATTTCTAAACAACAATTAGAAACATTTAATTTCCCACATACTCCTCCCTCTTCAGCTAGTAAATAATCCAAAACCATACGGTGTTGAAGGATTGCAGCATGCATCTGTCGAGATTGTTGGGTTAAAAGGTCTATAGCATTAGCAGTTTTATTGGTAATAATTTCTAAAACTGCTTGCAATCGAATTATGCGGTTCAAATTATAAATCGGTTCTCGTGCCCCTGATATTGGTTCACTGGGATTCCAAGTGGCAGGCCCATAATGCTCAGTTATTCTTTCAGGGGGCCACTCATCTTCCCCCCACCTTTGTGTTCCTCCTATTTTAACGTCAACATCTCGCTTGCTACGTGCAATCCTTTCGTTTCCCAAATTATCATATAGTCTCACTCCCAATCGAGGGCCACCCGTCTCTGGAAGAAGGAAAAACAGAGGTCGGATAAACCCTATATAACAAATCCCTGACCAATTCGCTGGTAGTTGTTTGTAGGCAGTATGTCCACAAATCCAATAATGGCCCTTTTTGGCTTTGGCACCGTTAGCAAATGGTCCATCTGCAGTCTTTGGGAATTGGAAATAAGTTGTGTTCTCATTTCCCAAAGGACTGTAAAATTCAGTTGGTCTGTTGTTGCTGTTTGTCTGGCCGGTACAATACCAGGCACCAGTATGGTTCTTCCACTTACAAATTTGATGATAAACGTGGCTTCTAGACCATCGGAAAGAGAAGGTTTCATTTTTGTTCGACCAAAACCCTTTGAATGCTTTACTGCGTCCGGTTTCATCCAGCCACATCCATATGTAAACCCCTGCCTCTTTATTAACCAATCGATGTGTGAGTGTCCTTTGACACCTGCTTTCTCCGACATTGACCCCTCCCTTCTGGGTGCGATTTAAACAAGATCTACCCACAGTAGGAAATTGAATTGGCCATGTTTCGCCATCGTCCCAGGTGGTACTGTCAGTTTCACTGTAATTGCTTACAATTTGTGCTGGAGTGAGGGACGTGGAGGTCCATGGCCAACTTGACAACCCTAAAGGTCCTCCACAAACCCAACAATGACTCAGATTAAAGGCTTGGCTTACAGCTTTTGCTAACAGGACAAATTCATTGTCCTTAAAGGGTTCATATGGGATAAAGGGAGGTGGGGGAATTGGTTTCCCTTCACCCTCATAGATAAATCCCCAACATAACATAATTACGAATAACATCGTGTCTGCTTCTCTTCTTCTGTGGGTACGTCTGTGTTGCTTGCTTCTCCCTGAAAGTGAAACAAAACCAAATTCGCTTCTCGGGTTAGAAAGAAGGGACAATCCATCTAGTATGAATCTGATGAATTTTTCCACAGGCATCTTTGGCCTTCCAGGTATATTTGTTAAGGGGTGTGTCCAATACCAGAGGCACGGTGCCCACTGTGGGAAGTTCAACCAGGACAGGTTGTCCTGGGAAATGAGATGGGTTGCTGGGGTGGTCAGGACCATGCGGGGCTGGCATGATTGTTGGAGCTTTTGGGCAGAATGCTGTGATCTTTGGACATCCATTTACTCCCCAGTGACTATTAACACTGGTCACTGCATCCCACACTCTCTCAGTCCATCCTGGCTTGTGCGGTTTGAGAAAGCGTTTTAGCAGACCATTTGTTCTTTCCACAATTCCATTTGCTTGTGGGTAATACGGGGTATGGAACACCCACGAAATTCCCTCCTGGGTTGCCCATTCCCGGACTACTTTGGCTGTGAAATGTGAGCTGTTATCTGATTGGATTGATTGTGGCTTGGGGAAAATTCCAAACCATTCTTTTAGAGCTTTTATTGTGCTTTCTCCTGTTGCCTTAGCACACGCTTTAGCTTGCACTAGTCCAGATACTATCTCCACACCTACCAGTATGTAGTATTTTCCCTCTGACCTCCGAAAGGGACCGATATAATCAATCTGCCAAGCCTCCCATAGGCCTTTTCCCTCTCTCAAATGCAGGGGGTCACCCTCCAGCGGGTGTCTGTCCAAACGGACTGCTCGCAGGAGGACACGCAAGTTTTACATTCTTCCCTGGTAACTGGCCACCCTCGAGCGTGTGCTTCACAATAGAGGTCTTTAGCTCCTGAATGTTTCCGTTTTACATGTAGCCATTCTAACAGGCGTTCCCAATTTTCCACTATCTGGGTGCTTTGCAGGAGAGCTAGCCGGGCCAGTTCATCCACTTTAGCATTCCATTGGCTCACCGGGGCATCATCTGGTTGGTGAGATGCTACCCATGCTACTGCAAATTTTCCTTGTCTGGCAATGGTGAGAATATCTTGCCATTTTTCTTTTTGCCGTACAGGTATCCTATTGACCTCCCACCCGTTTTGTTCCCAGAATGGAAGCCATTCAGTGCAGCCTTTAAACACAGCATAAGAGTCAGTATAGATATAGACAGAAGAAGCAGATTGAGCCTCGTGCTGGAAGACGCTCCACACAGCAATTAGTTCTCCTACTTGTGCACTACCTATTCCTTCGGTAATGATCTGTTCCTTGGTATCTACTCGAAGTGCCGCAGCTCGATATTTCCAGACTTTTCCCTCTCGCTTTGACGAGGCATCCGTGAACCAGACATTTTGCAATTGTCCAGAAAACGGAGGAGCTAATTCTATTACAGGCAAAAGCTCGGAGGTGTCTCTATCTGGGTTTACCTCATCTTGTATATTTAACACTTTTGCGGCTCCTTCTGATACAGAAAAGATTTCACAGTAGTGTTCTATTTGTGCATACCACTTTCGCACAGAGGCTCTCTGGGCCACCCCGTCAGGGGGTGGAGTTCCTGCCAAAACTGCTTTGATCACTTTAAATGGACCTCTGAGCACTATAGATTGTTGCCGGATAGTCCGTTCGGCTTCTCTCAAAGCTAAACTAACTACAAATAGACCCTTTTCCCAAGTCGTGTACCTTTTTTCAGCATCTTTAAAGCTACGAGAATAAAACCCAATGGGCCGAACAGGCCCCTCTGGACCCTTTTGCCACAAATGGATTGACAGTCCAGTCTTGGCAAATCCCCACTCAATTTGAACTGGGTCTGTTGGGTGAATGGGACCAAGAGCCTGATAGGCATTCGCTTCAAGCACCAACAACTGTAAAGCCTCATCATGGACCTGAGTCCATTCCCACTGAGCTCTCTTTCGCAACAAGTCATAGAGGGGTCTAGCAATAATTGAGAAATCAGGAATGTGTTTCCTCCAGAATACGAGCAACCCTAGTGCATGCTGTAAGTCTTTCTTTGACTCTGGCATCTTAATCTGCTCAAGAGAGGAAAGGGTATCGGGTGGGATACACGTCATGCCTCCCTTCCACCAGATTCCTAAGAATTTTACCTCACTTGAAGGAGTCTGGATCTTCTCAGGTGGAATTGTCAACCCTATACTTTCCAAATGGGTGATGATGGCATTCTGGGTTTCTCTAACTTCTTCTATCTGCCTTTGTCCTATGAGCACATCATCTATATATTGATAGATCTTTACCTCTGCTTTTATGAGAATTGTTTCCAACTCTTGTGCTAGAGCATGGTGAGCCAGCATGGGGGAGCGCTTGTATCCTTGGGGCAGTCGTGTAAAGGTGTACTGTTGTCCTTCCCAGGTGAAAGCAAAGTGATCCTGGTCCTCAGGTTGTAAAGGGACCATAAAAAACATATCCTTAACATTGATTGTTGCCATGACAGGGTGGGATTGTTCCTGAATGGCAGCAATCAATTCAGCAATGTTTGGTACAGCAGCTGTTAGTGGACCTGTATTGGCATTGAGCCTCCTGTAATCTACTGTCAATCTCCATTTACCGTTTGGTTTTCGGACTGGCCGTACTGGGGAGTTGAAGGGGGAGTGAGTAGGAACTACAACCCCTTGTTTCTTTAAATCCTCCAAAACTGGCGTGATTCCTTCTCTTGCTCCTAGAGGCACTGGGTAGGGTTTAACATTTGTCAATTTGGAAGGGGGAAGGGCAGGTGCTGCTTGCAATAGACGCACCTCCATGCTGGATGTTTTGGCTAAGTGTCTAATCTGAGGGACACCAAAAGACCATGAGTTTCCCTGGGTGTCACGCCACTGTCTACCCTTCAAAACATCTATACCTAAAAGGTTCATCTGGAAAGATCCTACAGCCACCATGGTATTGACAGGGTTTTCCTCCCCTGGCAACCATAGTGTTGCCAGAGTCATGGGCACTGATTGTGTTTTTCCAAAGGCATTTAAGACAATCAGATTTTTAGATGGGGCCGAAATCCCACATCGTTCTGCTTCAGTCCACCTTAGTGCGGTAATTTGTGCCCCAGTATCAATTAAAAAGGTCACTGGTCTTTTCTTTGGTCCTACAAAGATAGCAATCAGTAAATCCCCTTTTGCATTGCAGGTGAGTTGTCTAACAAACATCCTTCAGGGGGCGGAGGATCTAGTTTCCCGCCACCTTCTCCTCCTTAGTCGGCTCATCCTCAAGGTTTATCGAGGGTGGGGCACTAGGGTTTGGTTTGGAAACGGCCTTTCGCCCTGACCAATTCTGCACAAGCTCCTCCAATCTTTGGTTCGAGAGCCCATCCATCAAGTCCCGGGGAATACCTTTCTGAAGGCCTAGCTGCCACAGTCCCTGTCGACTTAGGGATTTCTCTCTTCCAGAGGCTAATTGCCGCCCACTAAGTTGCCGTACGATCGTGTTACCAGTTCTTTGAGATGATCCACTAACAGGGCCGAATTTTCTCCCAAAGTCAATCAACTCCTGAGCTACCTCTCCCCATGTCCACACTTTTCTCCCTGGCCGCCGATGGTCAGGGGACATTCTCCCCTCCAGAGTGGACATAATCCTTTCTCCATTGAGGGTGTTTAGAATTGTCCCTCGTAGTTGGATCCCTATTGGTCTCAGAGAGTCGGGGAGCCCCCGTATTAGAATAGTCATCCTCTCTGGGTCCACAGGCAGCATCACTGGGGAGCCCTGATGGGGCTTGAGCTCCTGGTCATACATCATCTATGGGGCTTGAGCTCCTGGTCATACATCATCTGGATACATGCCGCCTTTTGAACACTTTCCACTAGCTGATCCACCGTACTGGTTATGGCAAGGGGATCTCCCCTTTCCATGGGGTTTAACCCTCCAGCCCAGTACGCAGCTCTCTGAGTCAATGACCATGGGGCCCGGTAATCGCCAGTTGTTAGAAACACACCTGGACCCCAATATCCTTCTGCTTCTTTCTCTGACAACAAGATTCCATCTCCTCCTGACAAAGACACTCTCCACATGTACTCCGTCTCAGATTCCTTTGCCATCCTTGAAAAACCTTTTCTCAATTTTGTTAATTCAGTTGCTGTATATGGGGCTTCTTTAGTGATAACCTGAGGACGGTCATCGCTACTATCCTCATACACATACTCTGTTTTAATCACTGGACACATGTGGGGGGGGGCTCTCTACGGTCTCTTTTGCCCTTTGCAAATCCCCCTGAGGATAGATTTGCTGTGTCCTTTTCTCCACAGGCGGCGTCTCTACCTCCGCCTCTATATTCACCTCTCTCGAAAGTTGCCTCTTCAATTCTTTCGTTAAAGCCTTAACAAGGTTCCTTTCCTCCTCTAACAACTGTTTGCTTTCTTGCAATTGTTCTTGCAGGCTCCTGATCATATCACTTTGACCAGACTTTTGCTTTCTCTCTTCCATCGCGGCTGCCAGACTCGCTCCCAGCACCGCACAAATTATTGCTTTTCCTTTCCCCTTTTTAACCTTAGCTTTCTCCTGCAAGACTCTTATCTTATCTACCACACTCTGTGGTTGAAACCAGTGGTTTCTCACCCAGTCTTGTCCCTGAGCTGAGGGGCAAGATCGGTAGTCCTCTAAAAGATCATATAGTTTCTCTATTCCTTCAACCCGTGAGGGCGCAGAATCACAAACACCAACAGTTTCCCGAGCATCCATTTTTCTCTAACACAAATCAGGGTGTCTGCGTTCTGAGAGGATCTCCCTCTCAGAAGGACACACTATCCAATTACAGATTAACACAACTAGAAGGGGGTAACGTCTTGAGAGGGTCTCACAATAGTTCTGAATTCCCCCCTTCTCACTCTTAAGAGCAGAAACTTCAAAGCCACACACTTACTTAAAGGAAGGGGGTTACTTCCTGAAAGGGCCACACCTCAGAATCCAAGTCCCCCCTGTTCGCTCTCAGAAGGGCACACCTTAAAGTTACAGACCAACACAAAGGAGGGGGGTTACATCCTGAGAGGGCCACACCTTAGTATCCAAATCCCCCCTATTCGCTCTCAGAAGGACACACCTTAAAGTTACAGACTGCACATTAACACAAAAGTTCCACGACAAATTAGTACAGCACTCTCATCTCTGGGGATCCTGTCCGTGACGCCAATTAAAATGTCCCGATCCAATATTGGGGAGGGTTGTTAAATGATCCCGAGAGCGAGATTAAGACACAAACGAGGTCAGATGCTGTACAACCTTACAACTTTTATTCCCTACAATAACCAATAGCTGCGATAGAACAGAGGGAGGAAGGAGAAAAAGAGGCAGACCTAAGCAAGTGAACAGAAGAGAGGTAGCAAGGCTAGTTACCACCACCACAAAGCCAGCAACACCCCGCTGAGTCAGTTCCGATGCCGGTGATGGAGGGTCGGGTTCCTCTGCTGCCAGCCAGGTGTCTCTCCTTCAGGTGTCACAGTCCTTCCGATGTTTTTCCATGTTCGGGTCTTCCGTTCTTGAGAGGGGAACACGCAGTGCTCTTATTGTCCCAGTCCCCACAATTTTTCGGAAAAGTCCACCCATTTCCACAGAGCTCATTACCCTATTGGGCAAGCACAGCTTGGCAGGCGCGGGTATGGTGGTTTCTTTGGGGACGTCTTGTGCGTACTCCCCTACAACAGCAGGGTATTGGGGCAGCAGCACCGTGAGTCAGTCAGCAATGTGGGTCAGCACTTCAGCACAGTCCCTCACATTAGGCAGCAGCACCGTGAGTCAGCAATGTGAGTCAGCAACTCAGCACAGTCCCTCACAGTAGGTGACATGGTTATTCCCAGTAGTGAATGAAACATAGTCAGAAGGGAGCAAAGGCTCTTTCAAGGGAAGAAATTCAGCTTTTGTTTGATAAGGCAGAGAAATCAATGCAAAGGATGAAAAAATGATGACATGAAATTAGCAAAGCCCATGTAGTGTTTGAATATCACTCCCATCTGAAAACTTCATATGTTCATATTAAAGAGAAAAATCTCCGTAACTGTCACCTGTGAAATGGTTAATTGTAAAGTAGGAGTTGCAAACAATATAGAATGTGGCTGTGTGCAATACAAGAGGCTTTGGTTCTCAACCTGCATTATTATTCACTATTGTCCCCAGAATAAAGAGCAGTGACTAGTGAGTCAATTTAAGCAATTATATTTCATTATGCCCTACTGATAGAGAAACACAATATTTACAAGTGAGTGTACCACTGGGAATAACATAATGTCAACTACAGAAAACATAATATTCAGTTTAAAAATACCTGAATGTTTGAGAATGTCAGATTTAGTGATGTGATTCCAGCATCATTTGAAAAGCTGTTTAGTAATGTAAAAGTTGAATTAGAATTTAAGCAATGCTCAGGTCTATCACTGCCCATTTACAGCAGATATATTAAATGTATAATGAATTTGCAAGAAAGGGAAAACTGTTGAGTCTAAGGAAAGCTAGATTTTTTTCTCCTACAGAACAAAGTGTTACTGTGATCCAATGTAAAGCCATACATGGACAATGTATTTAAACACAGTTTGTAATTTCTATAAAGAGAAATAAAACATGTCACTTAAAAATACCTAACAATTCTTGCCCCATTTCTGTGTGTACATATGCAAGAATGGCAATTCTCATCAGGAAAGACAGACTTGTCAAAGAGGCTGTAAATTAATTTTAACATCAAAATTTTAAACAAATCATTTTCTTTTAAAACTAAATATAGCACTCTTAATTTTGTATATATTTGCAATTAATACTTGCTATGGCAAGATATGGCACTCAGAGAATAAAAAAGGTAAAATTTTTCAGAAATAAAAAGTGACGTGCTTTGGAGTTGTGCTCACCAGGACATTTCCAAAGGAGTGAGTTATGTTGGACTTCTGTAGCCACAGAGCACTCTGAATGCAGTGACGTCATTTTGGCACCAAGGGTCCATACAATAGGCTGCTCACATGAAGGAATAATGTAATGAATTTAGATTGTTAGCTCAATAAATACTAAGATTGGATGCTTGGATAGACTGGTAAGGCTTTTTCACAATATTTCACTGAACATCTGCCTTTATAAATAAAAGTGGTCAGAAAAAGTGAAACTAAATAAATGTAAGTTATGTACGTATTTTTTACTGTTACTGGAGACAGAAAAAGAGGATTGATAACCATATTTTGTATCATCTTTCAGAAAATATGCTTATTGAAAGAACAGGAACTTAGAGATGCTGTCAGAAACAGATTAATCAGTGTGACAGAGAACAGAGCTGGTTACCTACCTGTCCAAAACCATGCCATTGACTATCTAGGGAGTGGGGGGAAAAAAAGAGGGCAAAAAAGTCAGATGTATGGATGGCTTTCTCCTCCACTTCATGAAGACCTCTTCAGTGAGATGTCCTGGAAATAAGATTGCTGAAGTGGTACAGATTTCATTCAGAACACCTCTACCTCATTGCCCTGATCCTTTCAATTTACAATGAACTCTGATAGCTGTATTTCAGTGTTAGTCTGGAAGCTCAGCTGGTACTAAAAGGCAACTGTAGCTGTGTATCAATGATCAGCAATTTCTGCAAGAAGGCTCTGACAACTGAGAGCTACTGGAATACTTGAATTTTTAGAGTCTCTGTAATATAGGTCAGAAAGAAAGGCAATTTTCCATTTGAAAGTATCCAAGTCTTTTGATTTTGCATGTTTTGCTAAGATTGTCTGTTTCTTCAGACTGTTTTTGCTTTTAAGGGTTGAATTGAAAGAGAATGATACACTATACATAAGAGAACAGAAATACCTGCTAAAGCTCAACATGATAGCCAATGCAGATCAGGCACCAGGAGTAGGGTTTGTAAAGTCTAGCTGTGGATGTCAACATATGAACTAGTCAATGTAGGCTCATTTTACAGTCAACAGAAAGAAACAGGTGCTTTCAGAATGCAATGCATCTCATTCTAGAATAAATTTATAAAACAGATTAAATGAATCATGTTCTAACAACACCTATTTCCCACCATTTCCTGCAGTGAGAGCCACACACAGCTAATTTGGGTGTAGAAGACTAAAGTTAGCTGACATGGGATGAATCTTGAGCTCCTGACTAATAGTTTTGTTCAACAAATCCTACTGACATTTATTTACACTGTATGTTTGACATCCTTTTGCAAGTGTAAAAATTTCTGAATTTCAGTTAGACCCTACAATGATCATACAAAGTGAATCTTTAAGACATTTAATTTTTTTTTCTTCTATTAAATGATGTCTTTAACATTAGGTATAATAAGTTTCTCTGCAATAAAAGCAATTATTCATGAAGATCAATTAGTATCTTACTTTTAGTGAAAACATACTACAGTTATGATATGCTTTGGGAGGGTGCAAACCTAGATGTAGTCTTAGCATTTTTGCAAAAGGTAAAATATTTCATCCCTTTATTAACAGGCAATATGGAGGCATATGTAAGATATGCATCATAACCGCAGTGTGATAGTTTGGGATATCATCGGCAAATCAATGATTAAATGAGGTTTGCTACTAAATAAGACATCTCAGCTGGAAGGCATCTTGACAGAAAAGGACCTAGGGGACCTGGTGGACCCCAAGTTTATAACAGTGAAAACTCATCCTACAAGCCTGACACCTGCCTGCTTTTTGAAAACTCTTGTACCACTTCCTTCATGAGTGTACCTTCCTTCCTTCATCCTCCAGCATTCAAGACAGAGAGCCTTTCTGGGCCTTACAACTCATAGTTTAGGCTCATCACAAATTATTACCAGTGTTTGCTATTTAGTAATTCTTGGGAAAGCTTGGAAAATCCTCTAAAATGACTAACCTAGTCTGGAATGCATAGTTGAAATATCAGTGTACTTTCTGGCTTTAGACTGTTCCCTATGTCTAAAAGAAGGCAATAAAAACTGCAGGTTTATATGTTACTTATGACCATTTTGTTCTATGTATTTGATGTTTTAAAGTATGTCTTTTCAAGTTTAAATTATGGGTATTATCAGTCATTAGCATAGCAATAAATGACTTTGTAGAGAAAAAAATTAAAAGATTGGCATCTATTGCTATTACTCGTCACTGTATTCTTCAAAGAATACTTTTTCAGGACATTGTAAAGCATATTTCACAGAATCTCAGAATGACTGAGGTTGGAAGGGACCTCTGCGGTCTTCTGGTCCCAACCCTTTGCTCAAGCAGGTTCACCTGGACCTGATTTCCCAGGATCATGTCCAGGCAGCTTTTGAATATCTCCAAAGATAGAGAGTCCACAAAGTCTCTGGGCAACGTAGTCTAGTGCTCAGTGACCCTCACTGTAACAAAGTGATGTTTAGAGGGAACCTTCTGTGTTTCAGTTTGCGCCCATTGCCTCTTGTGTCACTGGGCACCACTGTCTCTGTCTTCTTGACACCCTCTCTTCCCTTTCCAAGCTATGTATTTATGTTGATGAGATACCTTGTCTTCTCTAGTCTGAACAACCCCAGCTCTCTCAGCCTTTCCTTATATGAGAAATCCAGTCCCTCTGACATCTTCATGTCCCTTCATTGGACTCTCTCCAGTATGTCCATGTCTACCTTGTATTGAGAAGTGCAGAACTGGACACAGTACTCCAGGTGTGGGCTCATCAGTGCTGAAAAAAGGTGAAGGATCACTTCCCTCGACCTGCTGGCAATACGTTGTCTAATGCATCCTAGGATCCCATTAGCCTTCTTTGTGGCAAAGGCACGTTGCTGGAGGATGACAGCCACTTACTCATGGAGAAAGTGGTACAAGAGTTTTCAAACAGCAAGCAGGGGTCAGCCTTGTAGAATGAGTCTTCGGTGTTACCATTGTTTAGTTAGTACACTAGGGGCTATACTCTTCTGTGTGGGTCTCTACACAGAGGACGGAGTAAGTCTTTATCTGGGAATGGTCTGACTGCAAGAGGCTTCCTTGTTGGGGAAGAGACCCAGTTTTCTGTAATGAATTCCTGTATTGAGTTAGAAATGTTAATAAAGGTAGAGCTGCTTTACTTAAAATGAGATAAGAAAATTTAAATACTTCCAGTCATAAAGAAATTCCTTTGAACATTTCTCAGTTTTATTCAAAGTCACATGAAACACATTTAAAATTAGGAATGTTTGAGTTAAAGAAAAAAGAGTGACTACTTTGGTCTTTTTCCTACACTTTTTACATAAGCAACACTTTTATCAACTTCTACTCATACTATAAAAGTAATGCCTAGGAAAAAAACAGTGTCATTCATTGCACTTAGATCATTAAAGTATTCCTCAGACTGTTCTTTTCAGCATGCCTAAGTTCCTTTGGGCAGCAATAATATGACAAATTCATATTTTACACAGTTGTGAAATTCTAGGAAAGTTATTTCTGTTTTACACAAGATGAAGTGATGTTAGATTCATATGTCCCTGATCAAATTAATTACATCTTAATAAATAGTTCCAGCAAGGATTGTCTTTACCAATATAATTAATTATCATTATGCAAAATCCACTTAATTCTCAATAATTAAGTGTCAGGAGTTATGACTATTCATCTGAAAGAAATGAAATATGCATCATTATCTGATTTTCACCAAAACCACGTTATAATAGTGGAAAGATTAAAATGAATAAATAGAAAATAAACTCAAACAATAGGCTGAATATTTATATTCTTTAAAAATAGGGACAGTAATTGATGTGAACAATATATGCAAATGAAAAGGAAAGTTGCTGTTAGGGTAGCAAAATCTTCTAAGAACATTTAAAATAAGTGTAAAGAGTGCAGTGGTGTAATAGGTACTTTATTAAAGCATCATGATAAAGTCCACATTGAGAGGTTAATGGTGGTGCAGTCTGAGACCCCTGAGGCAAATCTAATTTGAGTGAGAGACCAAACTGGTCCTCTGCAGGTCCTAGCATGAGCAAGAAGAGAAAAATAACTATTTGTGTTTAGTCCCCAATATAAAGTCCTGCTTTCTGTTCCTCAGCAAGCACATTGCTTAAGGCCTGTGTAGCTGGAAAACAAATCTGAATAATAAATTAATATATGCAGACCCTCTTTTGCAAACAGTTTTTGATGCAAACGCTCAGGAAACTGAGCAAGCAGACAACTAAGCCATATCTATTTTCAAATCCAAATGTAAGCAACAACTCAGGCATTTTGGCTATTACAAGGGTCTCAGCTTAGCAGCTGTCAGCAGCATAGGCTTCCCTGCATTCAGCTTTCCCATCCACTATGTATGTGATATCTTCTCCTAGGCACTCCCATCTACCAAAGATGACAGCTGAAAAAGAGGGAGGTTATTTAGAGAAACCACTGGAATTTATAAACATTGAAATACCCCACTATTAAACTGCAGAGGATAAGAAGAAAAAGGGTAAAATAAATTGTGTGGTTATTTCCACCGAACAGGAGCAGAATAAAGTTTGGAACTAAGTTAAGACTTTTCCCTGATCTAAAGTAAGACAAGAAAAATTTTTTTTTCTCTAACATGTATAGATTCTGTATAAATTGATTGAGAATAATGCTAAAGACCAGCAAAATCCAATGCAAGCTAAAATTACTGGTAAATGCTCATAATCTTGGTTTAAAGCTTTTAGAACATACTTGATTTGAAGAAAAGCTATTGAAGCTTTGTACAATTGTTTTAAACTCTGTTTCTTTTTCCCTCATGAAATATTTCCAAGAGTTTTAAAATTAAAACTGCAGATTGCCCCACTACTTTTTTTCTTCCCGTATTTTCTGTAAATGTCACACTAGGTCTTAAAATCCTGAACACTGGCAGAAATTACATGTGTTCACTGCAGATATTAAACTTTTAGAGTTTTTTTGGGTCATGTGATGGCTGGAGTAGGAGATTGGAATTCTTACAGGTATTAAGACAGATACGGGCAGGCATTGACACCAGTCATGAGTTTATCTCATGGAAAAGGTTTATTGAAGAAAACCAAAAAGGAAACATGTGAAATAGACTTTTTCATTAAAAAGTAAGTTAAGTAGTGCAAATTTTTTATTCTTATGAAAGGGCATTTGAAAAAAAAATCTTTGTTTTATGCCCTATGATAAGATCTGACTTCTTTTCCATAAAAAAGGTCTCTCTAGTAATCATCATCAACACTGAGATCATCTCGTGAGTGGAAAATGAGCACTGTTTTTCAAGTGATAGAACCGAGCCCAGTTAAACTATTATAGCTTGCTTGTTTTCTGGGTCTCCTGTAATTTCAGTCCATAAATTATACTACTCTTTTCTCTTAACAACACTGCAGGTGTGATTTTTAGAGATATTGAGCATTCAGACCTCAAACTTTTTTCAATTAGCAGCTTGGTTTTGCACTGTCATTCTAAAGCAGCATTTAAATAAATCTGTAGTGTGTAATACAACATATTATGGACAAAGGAGTTGTGTATATTTTAGGCAAGGATCGAAGTAATGGATGCAACAAACCATTAAGTAAAAACAGTCAGATTCCACTCTTATGTGAAATGAGGCTGCCTGAGGCTATTTTTACAATGTATTCAGAGCTCATATGTTAGCTTTAGAAGGTGTCAAATGTATGAATGGCATGATCAGCTTTCAAACATCCTCAATGCTCAAAGAAGAAAGAGAAATGAAGAGAAGAATAGTTCCATTGTTGTTTCCAGTGTAATAATCATACCAGAAAAGACATGGAATACTATAATAACTGTAATAAAAATAATAACAAGAACAACATCAATAAGAAAAAAATTAATTTTCACTGGCAGTGTAATTAGATTACTCTTCACCAAGAAAACTGAGTACTTGCAATGGACTACATCAATGTATTATCTTCTAATCCTGTCATGTGGGTTTTGTCATTATGCCCAAGAATATTCCAAGATCATGAGTTCAATGGGGAACAGAATGATAAACTGTGTTTATTCTACTCAAGGACATCATCTCTCATAGAAGCAAGCAAATGGATTTATTGTCAAGAAAACCCAAAGGAAAAGTACATTTAATTGTTATGGGACCTGCTGTGAAATGGAAAGACAAAAGTCAGTTTGATAATGGCCTGAAACAGACATCAGAAGAGATAAAGACTGGCACACTTATGCAAATAAGGAATTTTTGCATGACAAGTAATTCCATACATTTCTTGTATCAATAAAGAATACTTCTGTGACTATGAACCTGGAGAGTCAGAACAAAAAGTCTCTCAGTTTTTTTAAACAAATAGAAACATAACTGAAATATATTTTCTAAATCAGATGGGGGGGGGAGTTTTCTACAATTATAATATAATTATATTTAAAAGTTATACTTATAGATATTAAATACTGTGTGGGCTTTATTCTTTTTCCCAGAAAGACACTTATAAAATTGAAACAATGTTTTGGTATTCCTGAGCTTATGTTGAATTCATTGTAGAGGTAGGATTTTGCCAAAACAGCTTTGGTTGTGTTATCAGTGAACGTATCCTAGTTTGTACCTGTTGCAGCAACTTCCTACTCAAACCCTCCCTGCATCTAAAGCTGTGCCAACCCTGTGAAGACAAAGGTACTGTCTTAGAGAATATGGAGAATAACGTTGTGTCCAGGAGTTCAAATTCTATCTGGAATTTCTGTTTAGGTGTCAACATAAATAAATATTTACTCTTTATAAATGAAAATAATTGTCCTGTTCACAAAAAACTAGTGACAATGACATGGAGAAGGCTGAGTTACTCAACAATTTCTTTACCTCAGTTTTCACTGACTATCACTTTTCTCATATTTCCAAGGCCCTGAACCTCAAGACATGGACTCAGGGAAGGAAGTCTCATCCATTGTAAGAGAAGATCAGGTTCAAGACCACCTGAGGAACCTAAACATACACCTGACAAAATGCAGCCCAGGGTATTGAGGGAACTGGCAGAAGTAGTTGCCAAGCCCCTCTCCAACACATTTGAAAAGTTGTGGCAGTCAGGCTAAGTCCCCAGTGACTGGAGAAAAGGAAAATATCATACCCATTTTTAAAAAGGGTAAAAAGAAGGACCCTGGGAACTACCGACCAGTCAGCCTTACCTCTGTACCCAGTGAGATTATGGAACAGATCCCCCTGGAAGTTATATTGAAACATATGGAAGATGGGGAGAGGATCAGAGACAACCAACATGGCTTTGCAAAAGGCAAATCATGCCTGACTAATCTTGTGGCCATCTAAAATGAAGTGACTGTGTCAGTCAACAAGGGAAGAGCAACTGATGTCATCTACCTGGATTTCTGCAAGACCTTTGATATGGCCCCCAAAATTCTTACCTCCAAATTGGAGAGATATGGATTTGATGGATAGACTGTTATATGGATAAGGAATTGGCTTGATGGTAGCATCCAAAGAGTACAGTCAACAGGTCAAACTCCAAATGGAAACCAGGGATGAGTGGTGACCCTCAAGGGTCTATACTGAGACTAATACTATTTAACATCTTCATTAACGACATAGATGGTGGGATTGGGTGTATCCTCAACATTAACTTAGATATTTTTTTATTCTTTTCACTGTCTCTACTTATTTATCCCTTAAAATCATCTGCATGCACTTCCACAGTGTCTTTGGCCCAAAATATTCTTCTACTGTCCTATTTCTGTTGCAAAAAAGAAGATGGATTATTTACATCTCATACATAGCAGGCAACACAGTTAATTTCATTTAGACAAAGCTTTAAATGCACTAAAAGAAAATGAAAATACATATTGTGATTTTGATGTGATTGCAAGGGTAATCCTTGCTGTTAAAATACCAGTTATTAAAAATGCAACACACACCATGCACACATGAAGAGCAAGAAAGGAGGCCTGCCATTTCAATACTTTATAGATGATAGACTTTTCATTTGACACTAACATGTAAAGAAATCCTTGTTCTGCACTGAAGCTCTTTTTTTTATTTCACTCTTGTAAATCCTACGTGGCTCCTAGGATATCTTGAAAACCATGACCTGAGCACATCATTCTAACTATGTAATCACTTGGCAATTTTTCAAGGTAAAGAAGTCAGCTGCCTTCACAGACTAAAACATACCTTTGCGCTATTTGTTCTGGCACTGTCATGGTTTTCTGGAAGAGTAAATTGGTTTAGATCCTGTTTCATAAACATTCTGCTATATCATGCTCTCTACAGACAAGCCAGTCACTGATTATCACATCCACCACCTCTTCTCCCTTGATAGTGAACAGTAGATCCAACTGTATGGCACCCCAGATCGTGATATGATCCCCAACACCTTTCAGAAATCTTGATTGCTTGACGCTCACTTCACTGCCCTGCCAGCAGATGTCAGGGAGGTTACAGTGCCCCATGAGAACTGGGATTTGTGACACAGAGGCTTCCTCCTATGGTTTGAAGGAGCTTTGTCCACTTCTTCATCCTGACTGGGTGGACACAGTCCCACCATGGTGTCACCCTTACTGGCGTGATCCTCTGACCTGGCCCTATGAGGTCTCACCCCACCTCTTGCCTATCTCAGAAAGGACCCCCATGTATCCAAGCTGCTCCTTCACAGTAAGGTCAGCCTCCCTCCTTATTCTGTCTCTCTTGAAGATCTTGCACCTGTCCATCACTCAATGCAGTTGTACTAGCTGTCCTACCATATCTCAGTTTTTCAAACAACATCCCAATTCTGTGGCTCAAGCTCTAGCCACTCCTGCTTGTTTCCCAGGCTGCATACATTTGTGTACATGTACTTGAGGTTGGTCCCTTTCCACTCTGTTTCATCTTTGCTTAGGTTGTTCTTGTTACCATTGCTCTGCACCCTTTGCTTTCTGCCCCTTTCGACTGTTTATTTCTTTACTTGACTGTGAATTGCAATCTCATTCCTCCTTTTTCCTAGTTTAAAGCTCTTCTGACCAGGTTGGCCTGCCTCCTGACAAAAGTGCTCTTGCGTCACGTTGCCAGAGCTAACACATCTCTCCCCAGCAGTCCTTGGTCCTCCAAGGTTCTGTGATCATAAAGCCAAAACCTGATGTTGACATCAGCTTGGTGTCAAGTGGTGATGGCACCAGTTGATGACAACAATATACTGACCAGAATGACCTTTTCCCTTCATCTGGGAGGGCACTGAACCTAGTAGTAGATGAGTGACAGAAAGCTTAGTCTGGAGAGGCATTAGATCTAGCTGACCCCAAACTATGCAACAGCACCAAGAGGAGTGTATGTGATGGTATTGGGAGTCTTCCTCTAGTCGGGGAAAAAATCCCCTACCTGCTGTCCTGAATTGCTCTCTAGGGAGTTTTGCTGCTTGCTGAGGGCTGGGACCTGGGATGTTGCTGATTCTGTTGATGATTTGCCAAGCTGTTTTTATTCTTCTGGAAAAGTGACATTCATTTTTAATATGTCTTTTCTTCAAAAAGCAGAATCTCACAATGGGTCTGAACATGCTTGCAAATTAGAGTAAGTGCTACCAATGCAGAGTATGTATTTTGACTTTTATTTCTGGGTTGCCTGAAGCCGTTGATATTCCTGACAACTTTATCCACTTTTCTACTAGAAAATTCCCATCCCCACCCCAAACGTGAACTGAAAACAAAAGTAGTTTAAATTAGTATGAGGGTACTATTGTGGATAAAAGGGAGGTGAGCCTTCTGTTCTGCTGCATCTCATGTGTTGACAAAGGCACCTCCAGCAGGAGATGCAACAGACAGAAAGTTTCAAAAGCCACCCAGATACTCCTAAAAACTGTACCTAGCTCATCTATTAAGATAAAAGATTGGAAAAAATATTTTATAACAATGCAATCTAGTAGCTTGGCAATATGTACCAAATTGTGATGTAGCCTGTATGAACCATTACTATGAAGGAAAACATCTTTATATAGAATCATAGAATCATAGAATGGTTTGGGTTGGAAGGGACCTTAAAGACCATCTTGTTCTAACCCCCCTGCCATGGGCAGGGACACCTTCCACTAGACCAGGTTGCTCAAAGCCCCATCCAGCCTGGCCTTGAATGCTTCCAGGGAAGGGCCATCCACAACTTCTCTGGGCAACCTGTTCCAGTGTCTCACCACCTTCACAGTAAATATTTTTTTCCTAATATCTAATCTAAATCTACCCTCTTTCAGTTTAAAACTGTTACCCCTTGTCCTATTACCACACTCCCTCTTAAATAGTCCATTCCCATCTTTCCTGTAGGCCCCCATTAAGTACTGGAAGGCTGCTATAATGTCTCCCCAGAGCCTTCTCTTCTCCAGACTGAACAACCTCCGCTCTCTCAGCCTGTCCTCATAGGACAGGTGTTCCAGCCCCCTGATCATCTTTGCGGCTCTCTTCTGGACCCACTTAAGTAGGTCCATGTCTGTCTTATGTTGAGGGCCCCCGAGCTGAATACAATACTCCAGGTGGGGTCTCACCAGAGCAGAGTAGAGGGGCAGAATCACACATTCTTATTAAAAAAGAATATCACACATTCTTATTAAAAAAATAAGAATTGTGGATGAAAGTTGAAGGTGAAATACCTTTGCTTAAAACTGGCCAAATTATTAGATACATCAGCTTTTGTTCTTCATGTCCAACCTGATATCAGCCTTTTTCACCAAAACATCTGGAAGAAAATAAGTTATAACCTGACAACAGCAATGATCCAAAGATAGAGGAAATGCTATACAACAGAAGCAGATCACTGATACATGGTTGGTTATAGAAGCTAGGAACAATTACATTTTAATGAAGTTGGCATCATCCAGATTACGTCATGGATGAAGGTGGCACTGAGGATATCTTAACTATGTAATGTTCTGGGATCAAAGCTTTGTATCAAAAAAAGCTGTTGGTGATACATGGAAGAAATAAGAAGAATTTAGGGAATGGATAATATGGGCTGAAACCACAATATTAAAACCCCCCCTTATTGTTTTTTAACTGTATTTTGCTTGGTACTATAGCCAGATTTCATGAAGAAAGGATGCAGAAAAAACTGTAGGAATGTACTCGTAAACAATGTAATAGTAAACTAAACAACTTTTATTAGTCAATTTTTCATTGGACCATTTAACTAGATAGTGACTACGACCTAAAATTAGCTACATAGGCTCCTTAATTTAATACATGAAGACATATCATGGCCCTATGGCCAATATTTGAAGATAAAGTTTGAAAAGGAAAAAAAAAAAGATGCACAGACAGCATCAATACTAACTAACTTTTCAACAGGTCACCCCTGAGGGACTGTGCCTATGGGTGACCCATGCCAGGGCAAGACATCCCTCATGTGCCTTTGGATGACCCATGCTGGGGGAAGGACAACCTGGAGGGATCAAAGGGGCATGACACTCTGACCAAGTGTAAAAGGAGCCATTGAGCACATAGCCTCACTGCCTATGCTGTCTGTCACCTAAGATGGAGATGTAACCTGCAGTGAAAATGTGGCAAGTTTTATAAATGGGGAGGAGGTAAGTGTTTATGTAAGTGTACATGTAAATGTTTATGTTCATGTTTTGCTTTCCACAGTTCTCGAGTCAGTGATTGGAGGTTTGTGTTAGCAGACAATAAGCCAAATAAATTCTCCATCTCTAGACTGCTTTGCCTGAGACTGAAGGTGGAAGACATCCATTCAAAAGTGTACTCATTCTGAGATTGTTACAGGAATGATTCTGTGAGGTACCAGAATTATTGGCTGCTTTTGAGAAGCTGAAAAGTTTAAGAGTCTGTTATCATATAAAGCCATCAGTTTCTCAGTTCAGGTGTCTCTTTCTCTCTGATAGAAACAAACTTTGGTCAGGAAAGCTTCCTGTCAAAAACCCTGTTGGAATTGACGTGTCTTCATGAAATGTTTTCACCTCAACAAGAGAGTAATTTTCCAACAAAAAAAAAATTTGTTGTCAAAAGTATTCCAAATAAGATGTAGCCATGGGCACACATCTCTGGAAAACAGGCCCATAGGGCTACATGTGGTGGAGCATGGGTTAAAGACAAAAAGAAGTGATTAGTCTTAACTGGCACTTGTCAATTAAAAAATGTCCTATAGAAAGCCATGATGCTAGAGAAATATAGCTCTGCTTTATTTAAAAATTATTCTTGCCAACTTAGACAAACTGAATCAAATTTCAGTTGTCCCAAAGATTTAAAAAAAAAAAGAAAGAAAAAAGAAAGGAAAGAAAGAAAGGAAAGAGAAGGAAAGGAAAGGAAAGAGAAGAAGAAAGAGAAAGAAATGAAGAAAGAGAAAGAAAGAAAGAAAGAAAGGAAGAGAGAGAAAGAAAGGAAGAAGGAAGGAAGGAAAGAAAAAGAAGGAAAGAGAAAGAAAGAGAAAAAAGAAAGGAAGAAAAAAGAGAAGAAAGAAAGGAGGAAAGAAAAAAGTTCAGAAAACTGGTGATAAACAATGAAAGGAGACAGCTAAGAACTTTGGCAAGAGAAGCTGGAGCTGATGAACAGCAGTGAAAGGTCTCTGCTGATATTAGCAACCCAGTTTTGCCTAGTGACTGATCAAGTGACACAAAGTAATACAGAATCACTCTGTGAAAATATATCATGAGTTGCTATGTGAATAAAGGACACACTGTGTTTGTCTCATATCATATGGTGATCATCAGCTAAAGGTATTAAAGTTCTACTTTTATACAAACTGTAAGTGAATAAATGATAATGGTTTACACAATAAAGGTATTCTGCAATGGAAAATAAGAGCAATTATGTAGAAATTTAAAAGGAAAACCAAATAGCCTTCATTACTTGGTCTACCATGACATCACAAAGGTTAAATTTTATGACCATTGCTTACACATAAAATAATTTTTGACTATTTTTTTTTTTATATAAAGAATGAATTTATACAATGAAAATAGTTTATCTTACATTGTTACTAAATGTTGACCTGGATGTAAAGATAATTTATTTAATTTATTTCTATTCTTAATAGAAATATTTGGGGGAAAAAAATCAGTACATTATTAATAAATGGAAACAGGTTCTAACAGATAAAGTCTAACTTGAAAGTATTTGGATTTTTTAGGTCAAATGTTGACAAGTAAATTAAAAAAATAAGCAAAAGCTTGGATTATATGTGTACCTTCGTGTCCTTAATTGAAAGGGCATAGGTGAAATCATTACTGATAGGTGTTGGGAAATAATGTGAAATGTTATTCCATCACTTTTTCCTGAAGCTTTGCTTCCTTTTAAAAGGTCCTTATGTATGGACTGATGCCACTGAGTGTAACAACAGTTTTGCTTTTTTCAGTCCTTTTTTTTCTGTGCTGTTCATTCACAGAAATTAATCAGCTATTGATCTTGTAATCAGGTATGAGTTTGAACACAGGATTTGTTGCCTGTGGGAGCTGCTATAGTACAGGAAATCAGGAAGGGAAGGAAACAAAGGAAAGGAAGAAGGGAAGCAATGGAAGGAGAGAAGAAAGGATGGGAGGAAGATCGAGGGGAGTGAAGGAGGGAGGGAGGGAGGGAAGGAAGGAGGAAAGACGGAAGGAAGGAAGGAAGAAAAGAAGGAAAGAAGGGACCAAACCAATTTTTTATTGTTCCAGTCCTCTTTTTAACTTTTTACCACAATTAATATATTTTCCTAAGATCATACACTACAAATTACTAATTCATTATCTCGACCAGTGCTTAATATTTGGGGTCTTTGTATGTTGATTTTCTTGTTTATTAGCACGGATATTGCTTTTTTCTTTCCTTTTTTTTTTGCTAACAATGCTCCTTTTCTTTTTGAAGTGAGGACACATTGTATGCAAAGAAGTCTACAAGGGAGACTAAGCTCCTTAGGGCTTTACAATTTTACAAAAGATTTGCAGTTTGAATTGGTACTTTGTTTCCTGGCATCTATAGATTGAAAGAATGTAAAAAAAATAATCTTCAAATATGATCATTAAACATTCTCAGTGGGTAGTTTCTTTTCATTGTAAGAAAAGAATACCAAAGACTGGGCACTTCTGCTCAGCTCTGAACATAGGTAATCTGCAAATCAGTGCTTGGGAATGAAAAGGAGGGAGGCACTTTTGTCGGAGTCATCTTCTGTCAGGGAATTAAAAAGTGGAAAATTCCATGGAAAAATAAACTATGTACCGAGCTCCCTCCATATTGCAGTAGTCTTTCAAGCCATTTATAGACCTGCAAGTCCCACTCCTACAAGCTGTACTGAAAGTGACTTCTGTATAGGGTAGTCATTCACCATTTAGTAAGGAGTGCTCAGTGGAAGAAAGGAGCAGTGAGGATGTTGCACATCTTGCCCCATAGTGAGGCTTTCATCTGCAGCAGATATCTGAAGCAGATATCCAGATGTGATAAGGTCTCCAGATTTTGCAGTTCATGCAGCACCAACATGACTAAAATTTGCGGGGTCAAGGCAGTGACCGTCTATAGGATACTCTACTTAGTAACAGCAAAATGTGTCATTCAGAGAATGGGTACTGTACAGAAAAGCCAGCAAAGCAATGTGGTCCCCTAGGAGGTCTGTCTTTCTGTCAAAATTTTCATCAGTCACTTCACCAAAGAGGAACTTAGTATTGTTTTTAAATAGTTCTCCTTTGTTCTTTCACAGCTTATAAAGACTACTTAGTCCAGTGCCTTTGAAAACCTGCAACAGGAAAGGGTGTCAGGAAGTTATGGATTGTCCCTGGACACAGCAGCAGTGACTGCCATGACTTCTAGAGCCTTCTTGAACAGCAGCAGACACTAATGCAGCAAAAGTCAGCAAGTACTGGCCAGATTTGTCCCATCTTCTTCTTTTCCCTATATATACCTCTAAGGAGCTTCCTCTTTGTTTCATAAAGATATTTGTTTTCCACCTAGCTAAAACACACAATCTTGTGTATGTGGTATTTGGAATGCCAGATCTCTTTGCTTCCATCATGAGCCGACCAAACATGGAAATAAAAGCAAACAAACATTTCCCCCCTGCCCCTCCCTAAAGGGGAAAATGACATCAAGACTCTGAATGTCTGCTAAAACTCAGGGTCTGATCACTGTTTCTCTCTCTTCTTTACCCTCTTCACTACTGGCAACTCTTAGGTGGGGGGGTTGTAGCTGGTTCCCATCAACTGCAGGGCCAGGGTGCTGGTGACAGCAGGTTTCAGGTAGCGCAGAAGGAAGGCCACCTCTACTGGATGAGCCTCCACTAGCTTGATCCTGCTGCTGTTCTGTTCCTGAGCAGGGTAGTCAGCTCAAATTATCTGACTTTGTAAGAGGAGCTTTAAACCACGAATGACGAGGAAGGGAGAGAATTACCAGCAGCCCTGTGAGGGAGTAATGGACAAGGTTGGCAAGCAAAGAGCCTGGAGTGATGGGAAAAAAAAGGGAACACATAATCAGCAAAACAGGGCTTAAGCAGAGTCACCTCAAACACGTGCACGTAAGCAAGGAAGTGTCTACGTGGCATCATTACAGGGGAAAAAACACAGAACCTTTGTGGAAATCAGCATGCTGGGGTGCCTCTCTGAAGTGCATGTACAAGGTTGCAGCATGGAGAATAAACACAAAGAATTGCAGATCCATGTGGAGTTGCAGGGCTATAACCTTGTTGGGATCATAGACACATGATGGGATGGGTCCCATGACTGGAGTGCTATAACGGATGGATGCAGGCTTTTTAGGAAGACTGTCTGGGAAGGCAGGGATGGGTAGTTGATGTGAGAGAGCAGTTGGAGTGAATGGAGCTTTGCCTGGGGATGATGAGTCAATGAGAGCTTTTGGGTGAGGACAAAAGAGCAGACCAGTACAGGTAACATTATAGTAGGTGTCTGCTATAGGCTGCCTGATCAGGAAGAAAAGTACATGAGACCTTCTTCAGACAGCTGGAAGCAGCCGCACATTCACAGGCCATGGTCCTCATGGGAGACTTGAACCACCTCAATATCTGCTGGACAGAGAGCAGAGCAGAGCATAAGCAATCCAGGAGGTTTCTGGAGAGCACTGATGACAACTTCCTGACCCAAGTGACAGAGAAGATGAGGAGGAGGGTTTTTCTGCTGGATCGCATAGTCACAAAGAAGGAGAGGCTTGTTCAGTCTTTCACAAATGCAGAAACTCTTCTTCTATGTACATCTCATAACATTTTTTATTTTTAGTCTCTGCCTTCTGCTAAAAAATTAGCTACCTGCCCTTTAGATATTACTGCACCTTATCTGTGAAATGTGCAGATTTTTGGACACAAACCAGCATCTTAAGTGTATGCCACAGAGTACTTGTTCATCCTAGTAACAATTTCATTTCTATCTAAAATTACAGTATGAAATTAAACAGAAAGACAACTGAAAACAGGTTGCGCATTGTCTAAATATTTTAGGGTCTATATCATTTTGCCACTATATTTAGTCTGCCCCTTTATTTACACCTATACAGAAATAAAATACTTATTTTTGAGTCATGATATTTGCACAGAGAAAAAATGTAGATGTAATGAATGTTGAACTGGAATGCACACATGTGATAATTTTGTCTTAAAATTAATATTTTTCTACTTGAATTCTCCCACCAGGCTCTGCAGGGTACTACACATACAGAGTTCAGTCACATCTGAAGTCCTGCTAGGAAAACAAGTCTATGTGTTGAGCCGTACTCCAATCCAGTTCTGCAAGAGATAAAAAAGGTATTTCAGGAACACTGAAAAAAGCCTAACATGAAAAAAACCTGAAGAATTCAACTCACTTACCATATCTAAACCAAAACCAAACAACTTTTCCCCACCCCAATCCCATGTAACTACTAAGTGTAATTTCACAGAGGACAAAAATACCAGATTTTGAATAGTTCCTTCATTCAGTGGAGAAACAGATCATATGTAACCAGACAAGGTGCTTCTGAAAATAAGGTATGTCTTCCTTCAGGACCATGGCCATCTTGGAAAATACATTTCAGCAAATGCAAAACAAAGGGTTCAATGTAAAGGCAACTCAATAAAATAATTTTTAAAAGTGTTTAATTGTTTGGCTGCGGGAATTTTAACACAAACTGAAAATTCATTTTAATACAAACTGAAAATTCACAAAGTTGTAAAATGCCCAGGTGAGGAACCAAGTGAGAAACAGGATTTTACTTCCAATCTTGACAATTCATAGAATCATAGAGTCATAGAGTAGTTTGGGTTAGAAGGGACCATTAAGGATCATCTAGTCTAACCCCCCGACAGTAAGCAAGGACATCTTCAACTAGATCAAGTTGCTCAGAGCCCAGTCCAACCTGACCTTGAATGCTTCCAGGGATGGGGCATCTACTGCTTCTCTGGGCAACCTGTTCCAGTGTTTTACCACCCTTATTGTAAAAAAATTCCTTCCTTATATCTAGTCTAAATCTACCCTCTTTTAGTTTAAAACCATTATACCTTGTCTTATCACAACAGACCCAGCTAAAAAGTTAGTCCCCATCTTTCTTATAAGCCCACTTTAAGTATTGAAAGGCTGCAATAAGGTCTCCCCAGAGCCTTCTCTTGAGGCTGAATAATGCCAACTGTCTCAGCCTTTCTCCATAGGATAGGTTTTACAGCCCTCTGATCATTTTTGTGGCTCTCCTCTGGACCCACTCCAACAGGCCCATGTCTTTCCTGCACTGAGAATTCCAGAGCTGGATGCAGTACTCCAGGTAGGGTCTCACTGGAGCAGAGTAGAGGGGCAGAATCACCTCCCTTGACCTCCTGGCCATGCTTCTTTTTATGCAGTCTAGGATACAGTTGGCTTTCTGGGCTGTGAGCACACATTGCTGCCTCATGTCCAGTTTTTCATCCAGCAGTACCCCCTAGCCCTACTCTGAAGGGCTGCTCTCAATCTTTTCATCCCCCAGCCTGTATTGATACCCCAGGCTGCCCCAAGCCAGCTGCAGGACCTTGCACTTGGCCTTGTTGAAGCTCATGAGGTTCACACAAGCCCACTGTTTGAGCTTGTCCAGGTCCCTCTGAATGGCATCCAGTCCCTCAGGCGTGTCAGCTACACCACTCAGGCTGGTGTGATCTGCAAACGTGCTGACAGTGCAATCCCATGGTATCTGTCATTGGTGAAGATATTAAACAGTACTGGTCCCAGTACGGACCCCTGAGGGACACCACTTGCCACTGATGTCCATCTGGACATTGAGACATTGACCACTACCCTCTGAATGTGACCATCCAACCAATTCCTCATCCACCAAACAGTCCACCCATCAAATCCATATCTCTCCAATGTAGAGAGAAGGATGTTGTGGGGATCATGTCAAACGTCTTACAGAAGTCCAGATAGATGACATCTGTAGCTCTTCCTTTGTCCACTGATGTCACTCTGTCATAGAAGGCCACTAGGTCAGTCAGTCAGGACTCACCCTTGGTGAAGCCATGCTGGCTGTCTCGAATCACCTCCCTGTCCTCCATGTGCCTTGTCTCTAATTCCTCCAGTCTCTCCAGTGGTACTTGTCTCTATTCCTCATGTTTTGCTTGGTAGTCCCCCAAAAGAATTGTTCTTACTAACATATTTTAAATTTTAAAAATAGTATACCTCAAACTGAGACAAAAACATGTTTGGCAAATATGAAAGCATGGAAAACTGTGCTAAAGTAGAATTATTCACCTCTCCATGTACTCCTTTCTTACCTACCTGGGATAAGTCCCAGATTGTAAGGCTTACATTATAAGTAGAAGATTTAGAGAGGAGTAAAGTTTTCAAATTAATATTTGAAACATGAAAATGTGTCTTTTTTTTTTTTTTTTTATAATTCTGTGATTTCAGACAGACCAGAGACTACCCATTGAGTAGCAATGAAGCAATTTAAGGAAAGTAAGAAGTCAAACCCCTGATCTTTGTGCAAAATTTTAAAAAGAACAGTGGAAGTCATCCAAAAGCTTATTGCAAAAACAGTTACAAATCCCAAATCCCACAGTCTAGCAGTTAGGCAGTGCTGTGTATAGTGCCTGGAGTACTTTGGTTTTTTTTTTTTATTCCTCTCTTTTCAGAGCTTGCAAGAAAACAGAGAGGATAAGAGGAATTTTGGCCAACCTGTCTGCAATTTCTTCTTTTTAAAATGAAAGCCTGATGGTAGAGAGGCTGCTTTGGGCAGCTACTGTTTCTACCAGATGTGTAGATAAGGACAAGAAGGCTGTGGTCATGGGTAGTGCCAGCAGAATCACTGTACAGCATCTGTCTGTGAGTTTTATTTGGTGTTTTGAGAAGGAGTGTGGAGAAATAGACAGGACACTACAGGCCTACTGTCACTGTACAATTGGACATGCTTTCATAGGCAGTGCACCAGCAGGAACTTGTTATTATTATTCATGAACCTTTCTCCTTCCTCCTTCTCCAGCAGAGACATGACCATGGCAACTGGGGTTTGGTGACTGTGTTCAATATGATGGGAAGTTTTGCACAGGGTTATGAAAATGGGAAGAGATGCAGTGTAGGAAGAGGTCGGGAGCTGATGAAATCACGGTGAATGCTCATGAGGCCAGGACAGAATCAAGCCAGTAGTGGTGACACCATGGTGGGAATGTGTCTGTCCAACAAGAGTAAGGAAGTGGATGATGCCTTCTTCAAACCACTGGAAGAATTCTCTGAGTCATAATCCTGGTTCTCACTGGGGACTTTAATTTCCCTGATATTAGCTGGCAAGGCAAAACTGTTAGATGTAAGCAGTCAAGATCTCTGGAGGACATCTTAATATAGGTACTGGATGGCATAATCAGGGCTCATGCATGGCTGGATATGCTATCAACTAATGAGGGATGAACTGGTTGTTGATGAAGCAATGGTTGCCTTGGCTGTAGTGACCATGGTATAGCAGAGTTCAAAATACTCAAGGGTGCAAAGGAGACGAGTAGCAGAGCAAAGACCAGGGGCTTCAGATGATCACATTTCAACTTATCCAGGGAGCTGGTATGGGAGGCAGCACTGAAGGACAAAGAAAATATGGAGCAAGTCTTCTTGATAACCATTTCAGGGCACATGAAGAAGTAGAATCTTAATGGAAACAGTCAGCATTAACCCACCAAGGTCTGGATGGAGGAAAATTGATTGCATGTTTGGGTTCAGAGTCTAGTAGGTAATAGGACATACTGTATCAGGATGCTGGTGATACATGGGGTACCACAGGTACTATCCTGGGATCTGTCCTATTTAATAACACGTCAATGACCGGAGAGACTAAATTGAATGAAGATTAAGTTTGCAGATGAAATCAAGTTGGTATTTTCAAGTTGACACCAGTGACACATTTGAGGGCTGGGCTGCCATTCAAGCTGAGAAGAGAAGAGAAGAGAAGAGAAGAGAAGAGAAGAGAAGAGAAGAGAAGAGACAAGAAGAGAAGAGAAGAGAAGAGAAGAGAAGAGAAGAGAAGAGAAGAGAAGAGAATAGTTCGGTTGGAAGAGACCTAAAAAAATCACCTAGTCCAACTGCCTGACCATTTCAAGGCTGACCAAAAGTTTAAGCATGGTATTAAGGGCATTGTCCAAATGCTTCTTAAACACTGACAGGTTTGGGGCATTGACCAAGTCCCTTGGAAACCCATTCCAGTCAGTGCTTGACCAACTTCTCAGTAAAGCAATGCTTCCTAATGTCCAGTATAAACCTGCCCTGGCGCAGCTTTGAACCATTCCCATGCGTCCTATCACTGGATCCTCTGGATGCATTCAAGGGCCTTAACATCCTTCTTAAATTGTGGGGTCCAGAACTGCACACAGTACTCAAGGTGAGCCTGGACCAACACTGAATACAGTGGCTTAATCACCTCTTTTTGGCTGGCTTGTTATACTGTGTTTAATGCACCCCAGAATGCAGTTTACAGGGGTAGGTAGAGAGGGGGAGGAAGCGGCTGACCTGACCCCAAGAAATTCAGCAAGGATGGGGCTGAGGCCTACCCTGAGAAGGCTGAGCCCTGCAGGGATGCAGACTGAGGATGACAAGGCCAGGGAGCAGCTGTGGGGGATGGTCCTGGGCCCTGGTGGGCACCCTGCTAAGTATGGGCCAGCCCTATGCCCAGGCAGCAACAAGGGCAAGAAGCACCTGGGGCGGTGTGAGCAGGACATGATCCTGAGGACCAGGGGAAGGCGGGGACTCTCCCCTCTGGTCAGTGCCTGTCAGACCCCATCTGTGTTCTGCCTCCAGTTTGAGGCCTTGAACAGGGGAAAGATGTAGATGAACATGGCCGAATTCAGCAAACAGCCAGCAAGATGGTCTTGGGCTGGAGCCCTTGCCCTGCGAGGAGAGGCTGTGGGAGCAGGGCTGATTCAGGTGGGAGAAGGGAGCACGTAGCAGCATCTCCAGCACTGATGGGAGGAGCTGGAGGACTCACAGCCAGGCACTTTACGGGGGTGTGTGTTGGGAGGCTGAGAGGCAGCAGCAGCAGAAGAAACATGTGAGGCACAAGCTGGAGTTAAGGACAAGCCTTTATCATGATCATGGAAGTTAAAAAGTGAAACTGGGAATCAGAGATGTTACTCTGTCTACAAGCTTCCAGGTTTTCAAGTCCTGAGTTGATAAATCCTTAAACAAACTGGTCTGCTCTTCTGCTTTGGGCATGAGGCTGGATTAGACACTTCTGAGGTCCCTTCCTACCTGATTTATCTTTCGATCCCATCATGAGGAATGTGATGCTGGGAATACAAAAGGAAGTGCTGAGATAATGTGTGGTGTTGGAGAGGGAACAGTAGGTACAAAAGCAGAAGTAGCTGGCCTGGGATCTTAGGTAAGTCCCAAAAAGCCTGGGGAGAAAAGAGTCTTAAAGAGGAAGAAGAATAAAACAGGATGACTGGAGTGGAAAGTATAGGCAATACTCAAAGTTTTTGGAAAAATAAGCAATGTAGTGAAAGCACAGTATGGACTGGCTTCAAACAGTACTATATTAATCTGGCAATATGCAGTAATAAAGGCTCAGCACTGTGTTTATGGATTCATAAGCAGTGGCAGTCTGGAGCCTGAAAACACTGTAACAAAGATGTTGACAATAACAATTCTGTTGTTATAATATGAGACTCTCTTTGCTTGCTTTAATTGCTTGGCCATTGTAGTGAAGTGGGGTGAGCAATTGTTTCCAGTTCTTGATCCCCAGAGAACAGGACTGCATAACTGTGTAATGAAGACGCCTGTAACAAGGTCCCTTTTATGGGACTAATGGAAATATTTGGTGTTCTTAATTGAGTTTAAGCCACAGTGTGCTCAAATTTATTTCATTGTGTACATTTACACAAACTCAGATAAAGGGACAAAAATCACATTCTGCTGATTAAGGATTATACTAGTTCTGGCCAGGACAGAGTTAAATTTCTTCATAGTAGATTGTATGGGGCTATGTTTTGGATTTGTGATAAAAGCAGTGTTAATAACACAGGGATGTTTTAGTTATTGCTGAGCAGAACTTTTCTGCTGCTCATACTGTTCCATCAGCAAGTAGGTTGGGGGTGCAGAAGAAGTTGGGAGGGGAAACAGCTGGGACAGCTGACCCCAACTGACCAAAGGGATATCTCATACCATGTGATGATCTCAGCAACAAAACTGGAGGTGCATGGATGTTGGTAGGACTGCTATTGCTCAGGGACTGGCTGGGCATCAGTCAGTTGGTGGTGAGCAATTGGTTTGTTTTGCATCGCTTGTTTGTCTTGATTTTGTTTTTTTTGTCTTTTTTTATTAACCTCCTGTTGGTTTATTATTATTATTATTAATTATTATTTTAATTATTAAACTGTCTTTATATCAACGCATGAGTTTTTGCACTTTTACCCTTACATTCTCTCCCCAATCCCACTGCAAGGGCTGGGGATGAGCTAGTGGCTGTGTGGTGCTTAGCTTCCTACCATGGTTAAACCATTACAAGGATCTAAGTGCTACATAGGATTTTGTTAGTTTCTCAATAATAAAGGCATGATTAAAGTTAAAGGAGGTTTAGGGTAAGAGATTTGAGCTGAGAGTTAGGTCATGATATTCTTGACTGTTTGCATCTATATATCCTTTGGTTTCTAGCAATTTCAAATACAGTGGAGCAGAAGAGAGCAGGAACAGTATCTGCCAAGAAATAGAATACAAGAAGGTAGGTGGACTGTCCCTCCAGTGCACATCCTTCATGCAATGAAGCCTCATTTTTTGTCCTTTGAAAAGCATGGTTTACCTATAATTCAGGTTCTTAACCTTGGTCCTTTGTTGTTTGTGTTTCTTATTGGCTCAGAAGGCTAATTGGAGGGCCTGTGTGGTCATCAGAGGACCACTGGGGATGGCTTACTTTGGTGGGGGGGCACAGCATCCTTAAAAGTTGTAGCAAAGAGTTGCGCCTCTGGATGAGACCCTCTGAGTCTCTGCTTATGTGGTTTCATCATACAGAGTCTGAGGGTGAAAAACTTGCAAGCAGGGTCTATCCTAGTCCATGTTGTACAATGGGTTTTGTATGAGGTGCTTCAGGTCCTTGTTAGGCATTTGCATGACATTGTGGCACATCAAGGTGTGTGTAAAACGAATGTGCCTTGACAGAAGCTGTCCTAGGTGTTCTGAATTCTTTGTGCTGCTGTTACAATCAGGATGAGGGGCACGGTCTTTAATGCAATTCAATTCTGTGCTTTTCAGAGTCACAGTGGTCTCCAGTTTTGCAGGTGTGACAGCCCTACAAGTCTCGCAGTTTTTTAGTAGTTTAGTTACCCTGCCATATGTTAAGAAGAAAGAGTCAGAAGAAAGACTGTCCTGTTTCCTGCCATCATGTCAGTTTGGGTGGTGAGTTAACAGTGTGATCAGGTTGTCTGACACTAGGATGCCCTCTGGTACCTTGGGTATTGCAGCCACTCTCTAATGATGTGTAAGGTCTCAGGCTGTGTAGCTTCAGGCCCACCTGGCACATCTGGGAGATGACCTTTAACATAAATGCCTGGCATCAGGCTCCCTTGTGAATCCCATCAATTTTGTGGACTGTGTTGTACTGTCTTTTAAGTTGAAGTGAAGATTTTTTTTTTTCTCCATATGTGGTATATTCTGCTGTTCTACACAGCACTGTAAAAGTGCCTCGTTTCTTAAGGGTCTTGGCCTTTCTGTCTGTTTTCTGGAGTTTGTTAAGCACTGGCCTGGGGCTAGTAGGTGTCTGGAGTGCCCTTCGTCTTCTCTTCCTTGCTGTCTCTAATCCTGCAGCTGAAGTTTTAACATGCCTCCACCTCCCACATTCCTTTCCCATTGCAAATAGATCATGTACAATCATGGGCAGTAACTGCTGAAAAACAGTTGCTTGAACAAATTAGTTATGAATTGATTGGAGGATTGTTGCCTAGGTTGCTCTCTCTGGGAAGCATAATATTTCATTTTCAGATGCCCCGTACCATTTCAATGTTGATGTTACAGAATTGATTTTTATTCTATTCTGAGCAATTTTTTGAGGCAAAGAGGAGCATGGAATCAGGAAAATGCGTATAGAATTATCTTTTTACAGCTTATTCTGGGTTTATTTTAGAGAGGGATTTTAACTGAGAAATTCAGTAGTGAAGCTTGCACAGAATTATTGTAGTTCTTCATTAATAGGTTGCCTGTATATTTTTCTTTTAATTCGGTCATTTTTTGCCTCATCTTTATTTTTTCTAAGTTGTCTTACTTTTTAACAGTCCCCAAAACAGAATTTGTGAATTCAGGGCACACTGAAACTAAAGGGAATAAATCCCTGAATATGAGGAAGAAAGCGTATAAATGGGAGATATTTAAGTAGAGGCTAGAAAGTTGTTGGACAGAATAGATAAGTATAAAAATGTATAAAAGTAGCAGAGTGTAAATCTTTGTCCTGGTTTCAGCTGGGATAGAGTTAACTGTCTTCCTAGTAGCTGGTACAGTGCTATGTTTTGAGTTCAGTATGTGAAGAATGTTGATAACACTGATGTTTTCAGTTGTTGCTCAGTAGTGTTTAGACTAGAGTCAAGGATTTTTCAGCTTCTCGTGCCCAGCCAGGGCACCTGACCCAAACTGGCCAACAGTGTATTCCATACCATGTGACGTCCCATCTAGTTTAGGAACTGGGAAGGGGGGGGGGGCGCAGGGAATCTCCGCTTGGGGACTGGCTGGGTGTCGGTCGGTGGGTGGTGAGCAATTGCCCTGCGCATCATTTGTACATTTCAATTCTTTTATTACTGCTGTTGTCATTTTATTAGTGTTATCATTATCATTATTAGTTTCTTCTTTTCTGTTCTATTAAACCGTTCTTATCTCAACCCATGAGTTTTACTTCTTTTCCCGATTTTCTCCCCCATCCCACTGGATGGGGGGGAGTGAGCGAGCGGCTGCGTGGTGCTTAGTTGCTGGCTGGGGTTAAACCACGACAATCTTTCAGTATTTTAATACTTTGAACAAAGTTTTGCATACCTCTTTTTATTTTATTTCTTTCTCCATTAGCTGTTATTGGTTGCTTTAGAAGTAGTGTTCCATTGAAAACAATGCTTTGTGTCTTTTGAATTGTAACACATTCTTTGTAACTGGGAAAATGTGATTAGAATGTGTCATCTCTTAAATACTAACTCAATGTAAGTGAAACATATGCAATTCCTTTAACCTCAGTGAAGCTGAGTATGCCTGTGTAACACTCAAGAAAATGCCATTTGTCCAAGGAGAAATGGACATTAACAGCTGGCTTTAGAGTTTGCTTTATTACAATTTTTAAAACCAATTTGAAATTATATGAAGCTTTAGTAAGTTTCATGCTGATTCACCTTTAACTATCACAACAAATTTGTACTAAGTGTTAAATTTGCATTTTGCAAACTTTATGTTGGAGTAGTTTGCTGATATTCCTGCACAATTTTTAATCTCCTTATATTGTTCAGGTATGATATCTGTAGGAAACAGTTGTCATTCTACAGTGACGTATAATCAGAAGGTGCATTATTTTCATATGGTGATGAATTTCACTTGGTACTGAAAACTGTGTTTGTGGAATCATCCCATTGCAGTAAAAGTATGTGCAACATAAACTAGGCTGACTTACATATTGAAATACTTCCTATACAGATTATAGGCTTGGAGTAATTGCTATTTTTGCTTCTGTGGCCCTTCTTTATTAATGCTATTTACTTAATAAAGCATATACCTTTAGCAATAGCCTGTATTCTTTTTTTAGCCTACTTCATTCTGAATTCATTAGTTCTATGCCTTTTGGTAATAATTATCCTGTAACAGTGCACAAGATAGCCACTTACAAACCATAAGCCTTATTAAAATCCTTCCATAAAGCAAATTGAAAGAGTCATACAAATAAAAATTTGCTGTACCAGACTCTGTGCCCTCAGTTCAGAAAAAAGTTTAATTATAAGATTAGAGAAGAACAAAATGCTAGGAATATTTATACTTTCAGATATAAAGAAAACATTTTGATACCTTGTAGATTCTGGTGATAGATGAATTCCATGTCTTGATTATCTCTGATCAAAATCTGAATCTGAAAATTAATGTCTCCCATCCCATCCCAATATTAACCAGAGTTAGCAATGTGACTGCTGCCTCTGAATTAGTCTGAGATTGAGATATAAGTGCCAACACAGCATGAGTAAAACCTCTTACAAAATTTTTGCTCTGGACAGCACAAGTCACAATAAAAATAAAGACAAGATGCCTGTACTACCTTTGGGTCCTCATGGCAGCATGTGTCCTCACGTAGTCTTGATATGCCCACTTGAGTATGGTCAGGCACTCACTCTGCTACAAAGTCTTAATCTGAACAGGAAGGTGCTTTAATTAATAACAAGGGTGGAAAATGCAGTTCTTGCAGAAGTAGTTTTCTTTCTGTGCAGACAGTAGGCAGATCACAGAAGTATGCTGGGCTGGGGAGAGACCTCAGTCAAGAATCTCTCCCTTTTATACCTGGTCAGGAACCAAGATGTAGGCTATTTAAGGGACAAAAGCCATCTAAGAACTACTTTTGCACTTCTCTGCCTATGTTTCTTACAGTAAAGCCACAGTTTACCTTTTAACTGGAAAGAACTGGTTTACCGTATAATATCTCACTCAAATAATAAAATCCCACCTAGGACAGAATATTTGTATATTCCTTCTTCAAATGAGCATAGAAGTTCTATTTAGTAAAATATGTAATAAATTCTGGAAATGATCAATCACTTTCTTAGAACTAGCAAGCTGTAAAATGTGGTTCAGTTTGCTGGAAAAGTCAATATTGTATTTCCAAATTAAAAATCCCTAGTATTATAAAATTTCTGTATATCATAATTCTAAACTGCCTAATAAAAATTCCCCAGTAAAAGAATATTTTGATATTATTTTTTTTTTTTTTGTTAGAGCTGTCTGCATGGAAAGCCAGAGAATCAAAGAAAATACCACAGTATGAAATCAAATGGAATTCGGTGTAATACTGAATAAAACATCTATTTGTATAATTATTGTGATATAGATGGGCTTGTCTATTGTAAAACACATCCTGGCTTCACAGTAATAAGAAATTGTACAGATGATAAAAATTCTATGGAGTAAATTTCTATGGTACACAAACTTCTAACTCATTTTAAAATAACACTTTCTATTTCTGTGACATATTTTTGCTACAAGTATCTAAGAAAATTTATAGGTGGGAACTAATAAAACATCATCACATCCCCATGCAGAAAATAATGAATCTTAGATGACTACATACTGATGGAGTGCTAAAATAATACTAGATAACTTGTTCTATACTGTACAGCTTTCAAGATGGGTGATATACAGTAGTGTCAAGACCTGGCAATTATTTGTTTGTTTGTTTGTTTTTAACATTCATTACACATTTTTGTGAAAAGCAGATGTGTTTCATTCTAAACTGTATTGTTCTAGGCCCCTAAGATTTTTCTTGGACTTTTTTACCTTTCAATGACATTCATTCTCATCCTCTATAGTGTTCTGGGGGAAGCAAGCCATGTTCACTCAGATGTCATGTGAATGTTTGTGGTTCCTAAGGAGAGTTTTGTATGTCATCATGTATTTGGCCTGTTGCAATACACGTTCATATTAAGTCCTCTTCATTCCATTTCTCTATCCATCTGTTCTGTTATACTTGGCCCTTTACATTGTGGGTCTGGAACATAAATTAAATTCCAAGTGTTAATATATACCTTTCCTATATAAATGGGTCTATAAACTTATATCTACTTAAAAGAACACTGTCAACAGAGTGTTTAAGAGTGCTCTTGCATCTCATGCATTTGCTTTTGCATACTGATTCTCCAGGAGAAATAGAAACTACATAATTTTCAGTGGACCACACAAGACCACAAGGACATTAGTAACAATTTTGTGTATTGTTTTATGCATCTTACAGTTGCAAAAGAACACAGTGGTAAGAACTTCATTCTATTTCATAGATTATGACTATGGCATATGTGATACATTATACATGATATCATAGTTATGCTTAAGTTTGACTCACAACTTCACCATGCCTTCTATACCCAGTGAAGGGTGAAGCCATTTACTTTTGGTTGGGATAGAGTTAAATTTCTCCATAGTAGCTGATAATGGGCCTATGTTTTGGATTTGTGCTGAAAATAGTGTTGATAACACACTGCCTGTTTTAGTTACTTCTGAGCAGTGCTTACACGTCATCAAGACCTTCTCTGCTCTTTGGACTGCCCTGCCAGTGAGTAGGCTGGGGGTGCACAAAAAGTTGAGAAGGAACACAGTTGGGACAGCTGACACCAATGACTAAAGGGAAATTCCATACCATATGACATCATGCTCTGCAATAAAACTGGGCAGGAGGTTGGCAGGGGGACTGCTGCTCAGGGACTGGCTAGGTATTTGTCAGTTGGTGGTAAGCAGTTGTTTTCATTTGCATCACTGGTCTTTCTTGGCTTTTATTTTCCTCTGTCTTTGTTATTTTTTTTTCTTTTCCTTACAGTTTTTTAAGATGATGATGACGGTGATGATGATTTAATTATTAAATTGTTGTTATCTCAACCCACGAGTTTGTTTCTCACTTTTACCATTTCAGTTCTTCCCTCATCCCACCGGCAGAGGGGGAAGTGAGCAAGCAGCTGTATGGTGCTTAGCTGCTGGCCGGGGTTAAACCATAGTCCTTTTTGGCACCCAGCGCAGGGCACAAAGGGTTTGAGATAATAACAGATTTGACCAGAGTAAAACAGAAGGGATTTGTATCTGTTAACACTTGCTGGTCACAATATTGATTCATCTGTTCTCGGTATTAGTTTATCTGATCTATGCCATGCTCTTTTTTTTTTGCTGTATGTGTTAAAGATTGGTGTTGGCTTTTGCAGTCTGCTGCGCTCTGTAAAGCTTAGTGATGTTTTGCCTGTGAGGTTTATTGTTAAAATACTGGCCTTGAGCTTAATCTGGTGTTTGGGCTCTGTACTGAAGCCATTACAGTACTTGGAGTACCATGTCATGGAGACAATTAACAATTATATTTCTTCCTCTGTGAGGTTTTTTTTTTGTGGAGGAAATACAGAATTGCACCTTCACCACCTTCTGTGATGTTTTATCCCTCATTACAATAACTTTTCAGTATCTTGAACATCCTTCTATTGGTATTTCTTAAGAATATTGTTTCAGCTTTTTCCAAGGTTAACAAGCTATTTAAGAATATGACCCAGGCCCCGCAGCAGCATAGTTATGGGTAGCAAGGAATATGGGACAATATGGGCAGGTATCTAGAAAGCTTCTCCCCTGCAATGGTCTGGAACTTCACTCCTGAACAAGTGCAGGATCCTTATGAATTGGTAGCATGTTTGAAAAAGAAAGCCCTGGCTCTTCTGAAGAAGCACAACTTGCTGCACTGTGCTGGGGCCTGGCCAGTACCTACCAAACACTGCTCAATACTGTTCAGCACCCTGAAGAAGAGAGGGTCTACGGATGTGAAAACATACCAAAAAGCAACATAGCTAAACCAGAGACCCAGCTCCCAACTATATCAGTTGCCTCTGTAATGAAAAGAGAAACAATTGAATCAAAGTCAACTTGTTTAGTAAGGGATGAAGAAGCTTCTCTTAAGTGGTAGCAGGAAAGAGAGTCAGAAGATGCAGCCTGTTCTGCAGCAGAATAGTCACAAGAACAGGAGGAGGAAGGGACTGAAATCATAAATGAGACAGAAACCACACGATCCCTATCCTTAAGTGAGCTGCGAGACGTGTGAAAAGATTTTAGCCATCAACCAGGCAAGCAAATTCTCAGCTGGTACTCCAATGCTAGGATGTTGGGGCCAATAGTCAGGAATTAGAAGGTAAGGAAGCCTGGCAGCTGGGATCCCTTGCTAGGGATAAGGCCATTGACAAAGGGATTGGAAAAGGGCAGGAGTCCTCAGCGTTTGGCCACGACTCCTGTCAAGTGTGGAGGACCTCTATCCCTTCAAGGAAAATCTTGCAAATTCTGGAAACAAATGGACCACCACTAAGGGAGGTATCCAGTATCTGAGGGAATTAGCCATAGTGGAGGTGATCTATAGCAACCGAGATGACAACCAGGTATCCAAAGATCCAGATGAAATCTGGTGCGCGCAGTCCATGTGGTGAAAGTTTATATGAAGTGCAGCGATGTCATACACCAACACCCTGGTGATGATGAGCTGGACAGACATAGAGGCACCAACTATGGATGGATTGGCCAGACAACTCCGAGAATATGAAGATAATATCACTTCCTCCCTATAAGCCTGCATCTTGGCTGTGGTTAAACTGACCCCCAAATTTTCCAAGCAATCCAAGAAGGATAGGTCTTCCTCACACACACCAACCAAGGTCTCAGCTCTTAAGAGTCAGCCTTTCTCTATTCAAGGGAGAAGGTACTGGTGGCTCACACCATGTGCAGCCCTGTGGTTCTTCCTGCGTGACCAGGGGGAAGACATGAGGAAGTGGGATGGTGAACCTACCTGGAGGCTAGAAACTAGGGTACAGGAACTGCAAGGAAAAACAACAGCCAAAAGGCAACCATCCAAGAAAATTACTGCTCCAGTGTCTGTTGGGCAGGGTAGAAGGGCTGATCATACTTTTGACCATGATGAAGGCACTTCTGGATTGCAGCTACAAAAATCACGTAATGAATACTCAGACCAGGCATAGAGGGGCCCTGCCTTTCAGCCAGGTTGAGGAAAGGGAGAAGTGGGTTTACTGGACTGTGTGGGTTCAATGGCCTGGTACATCAACTCCATGGGAGTATAAAGCTCTAGTGGACACTGGTGCAGAGTGTAATCTAACACCATTGGATTACAAAGGGGCAGAATCTATTTGTATTTCTAGAGTGATGGGAGGATCCCAACAACTGTCTGTGTTGGAGGCTGAGGCAAGCCTAAAAGGGAATGAGTAGCAAAAGCATCCTATTGTGACTGGTCTGGAGGCTCCATGTATCCTTGGCATAGACTACCTCAGGATAGAGTACTTCAAGTATCCAAAAGGGTACTGGTGGGCTTTTGGTATAGCTGCCTTGAGTACAGAGAAGATTAAACAGCTGTCTAGGTTGCCTGGTCTCTCAGAGGATCCTTCTGTTGTGGGCTTGCTGTGGGTTAAAGAACAGCAGGTGCTAATTGCTACCATGACAGTACACAGGCGACAATATCAGACCAGTCAAGACTCCCTGGCTTCCAACTATAAACTGATCTGGTCACTGGAGAGTCAAGGATTGATCAGGAAGACTTATTCACACTTTATTAGTCCCATGTGGCCCCTGCAAAAATCTAATGGAGAGTGAAGGCTAACAGTGGACAATCGTGGCCTAAATGAAGTCACACCACCACTGAGTGCTACCATACCAGACACACTAGAGCTCCAGTATGAACTGGAGTCAAAGGCTGCCAAATGTTTTTTTCTCAAACCCTTTGGCAGCAGAGTGCAGGTCACAGTTTGCTTTCACGTGGAGGGTTATCCAGTACACCTGGAAATGACTGCCCCAAGGGTGGAAACACAGTCCTACCATTTGTCATGGATTGATAAAAAATACATCAGAACAAGGTGAAGATCCTGAACACCTGCAGTATATTGATTACATCATTATGTGAGGCAAAACAGTGGAGAAAGTGTGTGAGAAGGGAGGAAAAATAATCCAGATACTTTTGAAAGCTGGTTTTGCTATAAAGCAAAGTACCGTCAAGGAACCTGCACAGGAGATCCAGTTTTTAGGAATAAAATGGCAAGACGGGAGTCATCATATCCCAATGGATGTGATCTGTAAAAAAAAGAGCTATGTCTCCACCAACTAACAACAAAGAAACACAAGCTTTCTTAGGTGTTTCGGGTCTTTGGAGAATGCATATTCCAGGTTATAGTCTGATTGTAAATCCTCTTGTGATGGGTTGACCCTGGTTGTATGCCAGGTGCCCACCAAAGCCGCTCTATCACTCCCCCTCCTCAGCTGAATGGGGGGGGAGAAAATATAACAAAAGGCTCGTGGGTCAAGATAAGGACAGTTTAATAAAGTGATAGCAAAGGTTGCGTGCGCAAAAGCAAAGAAAAAACAAATGATGGTATTCTCTACTTCCCATCAGCAGGCGATGTCTAGCCGCTTCTCGGGAAGCAGGGCTTCAGTACGTGTAGTGGTTGCTCCAGAAGCCAAAAGTGCCCCCCTTCCGTCTCCCTTTACTTAGCTTTTATATCTGAGCTGACGTCATATGGTATGGAGTATCTGTTTGGTTAGTTTAGGTCAGCTGTCCTGGTTATGTCCCCTCCCAAGATCTTGCCCTGCCCCAGCCTGCCATTGAGGGGAGGGCAAAAATGTTGGAGAGACAGCCTTGATGCTGTGCCAGCACTGCTCAGCAGTAGCCAAAACACTGGTGTGCTATCAACACCTTTCTAGCTACTGATGCAGAGCACAGTGCTATGAGGGCTGATATGGGGAGTATTAACTCCATCTCAGCCAGACCCAATACACCTCTCTATCAAGTGACCCAGAAGAAGAACTTTGAATGGGCCCTTGAGCAGCAGCTAGCCTTTAAACAAATTAGATGGGAGATAGTTTGTGCAGTAGCACTTGGGCCAGTTCAGACAGGACAAGACGTGAAAAACATGCTTTACACCTCAGCCAGGGAGAATGGTCCCACCTGGAGCCTCTGGCAGAAAGCACCTGGAGAGACTGAAGGTTGACCCCTGGGGTTTTGGAGTCAGGGATATAGAGGACCTGAAGCCCATTACACTCCAGTAGAAAAACAAATATTAGCAGCATATGAAGGAGTTTGAGCCACTTCAGAAGTAGTTGGTACTGAAGCACTGGTCCTTTTGGCATCTCAGTTGCCTCTGCTGGGCTGGATGTTCAAAGGGACGGTCCCCTCTACACATCATGAAACTGATGCTACATGGAGTAAGTGGGTCACACTGATAACATGATGGGCTCAAATGGGAAATCCTGATCACTGAGGAATCCTGGAACTGATCATGGACTGGCCAGAGGGCTGAAACTTTGGACTATCACCAGAGGAGGTGACTCATGCTGAAAAGGCCCCCCTGTATAATAAACTACCAGAAAATGAAAAGGAATATGCCCTGTTTACAAATGGATCCCATCATATTGTGGAAAAACATTGAAGGTGGAAAGCTGCTGTGTGAAACTGTTGAAGGAAAAGATGAATTCCATCAGTTTGCAGAAGGGAAAGCTGTCCAGCTAGGTTTAGTTCAGCTTTTTTTGCTGAGCGAGAAAAATGGCCAGTACTATACTAGTGGCCAGTCTCTATACTGACTCATGAATGGTGGCAAATGCTCTGTGGGGGTGGCTGCAACAATGGAAGCAGGCTAACTGGCAGCACAGAGGTAAACCCATCTGGGCTGCTGAACTGTGGCAAGATATTGCTGTCAGGGTAGAGAATCTGGTCGTAAAAGTATGTCATGTAGATGCTCACATACCCAAGAGTCATACCACTGAAGAACATGGAAAGAACAACCAGGTAGAACGGGCTGCTAGAATTGAAGTGTTTCAGGTGGATCTGGACCAGGAACATAAGGGTGAGATATTTATAACTCAGTGGGCCCATGACACATCAGGACATCTAGGAAGGGATGCAACATACAAATAGGCTTGTGACTGAGGGGTCAAGGACCATTGATACCTTTGCACAGGTTATCCACGAATGTAAAATGTGCACTGTAATCAAACATGCCAAAGCTTTTTTGGTATAGACGATGATTGCTGAAATATCAGTATGGGGAAGCCTAGCAGACTGATTATATCATGCTACCACGAACCTGCCATGGCAAGTACCATGTGCTTACCATGGTGTAAGTGACTACTGGTTGGTTGGAAACATACCCTATGACCCTGTGGCAGTACACTCCAGGCAGGGAGAAGGGGGAAAAAAACCCCAAACCCTAAACCCCAGAGGCCACAGGTTGAAATTTGAACTGGCCAATTGAGACATGCCAGGTACACTGAGGTGACCTTCTTGGCCAATAGGGATTAACTGACCACAGGTCAGATTCAACAGGGGTATAATTGTGGTCCCGCCGGAGGACACGTGGGCAGTCCTCCTCAGAGCAGCGGATCTGCAGTCGGGGACTCCCCCTTGGGTTGGGGCACTGCCCGAGGTAACTCCTCAAGGGGAGAGCCCTCAGCTTTTAGGTGAGTGATACGCGCATTTTGGAGCCATCATTTTTAAATCTTGGGGATTCTCGAGTCAGCTGTGTAGTATTAATTCTCTTTACATCATGGAGCCTGTCATTTTATAAAATGTTACCAGACTTCTAACTAACTTTTTACTGAAGAATAAATCTGCGTTTTAACACCTGTTGGATTTGGTTGTGCGTGCATCTGTAACAGACCCATGCCACTGCCTGGAATATTATCTTGGGCCTCCAAAACCAGGTTTTATGGTGTATCTTGGTTTTGGCTGGGATAGAGTTAATTTTGTTTCTAGTAGCCAGTATAGTGTTAGGTTTTGATGTAGTATGAGAATAATGCTGATAACACACTGATGTTTTTAGTTGTTGATAGGTAGTGTTTACCCTATTTCACAGATTTTTCAGCTTCTCATGCCCAGCCAGCTAGAAAGCTGGAGGGACACAAGAAGTTGGGAGGCGACACAGCTGGGGCAGCTGACCCAAAATGGCCAAAGGGATATTCCATACCATGTGATGTTATGTCCAGTATATAAAGTAGGGGGAGTGGGAGTTGGCAGGGGGGGCGGATCACTGCTGAGGGACTTACTGGCGAGTCAGCGAGTGGTGAGTAATTGCATTGTGCATCACTTGTTTTGTGTCAGAGTGGGAAGGCGGTCCCGGAGTAACGATGGAGTCTCAATATGAGTATGGTCGTTCTCCTTTATTACAGGGTTTTACAGGGTTTATATAGAAAAAAGGTGATAGCACGCGCTAGCTATAACGTTATTATTGGCTAAGCTTCTATGTCCACGCGCCTTATACAATACTCTAATTGGTACGATACCTCGTTTCACGTGACACTATCTTATTCTCTATTGGCTGAGCAAACTTCTTCATGAGGTGAAGAAGTTAGTGATCTCATTCTTCAGCATCCAGGTGTTGTTTGTCAGGCTCTTCTTATCTTCCTTTTTCCCAGCGTACAAGGACACAGTGTCCTTGTCTGCTCCAGTATTTTGTAAACTTATGCTTCGTTCCCACATAAAGGCTGGATTGCTCACATGCCTTTGCCCAGCCAAGAAATCCTCAACAGTTTTGTATATTCCAAATACTTTTTTATTTATTTTTTTTTCTTCCTTTCTGTTCTATTAAACTGTTCTTATCTCAACTCATGAGTTGTACTTTTTTTCCAATTCTCTCCCCATCCCACTGGAAGGGGGGAAGTAAGTGAGTAGCTGCTTGGTTCTTAGTTGCTGGCTGGGGTTAAACCATGACATGGTGACATGGCACACCTGAAACAATTGAATCAGACACTAGGACTCATTTCTGAAACAATCTTATAAACACCTGGGCCAAGGAGCATGGTATTGACTAGGTGTATCACATCCCCTATCATGCACCAGTCTCTGGGAAAATTGAATGATACAATGGACTGTTAAAAACTACACTTAGAGCAATGGGTGGTGGGACCTTCAAACATTGGGATACACATTTAGCAGAAACCATGTGGCTGGTTAACACTAGAGGATCTGCCAGCCATCCTGGCCCTGCCCATTTGAAACCCCTGCACACTGTGGAAGGAGATAAGGTCTCTGTAGTACTTATAAAGAGCTGGCTGGGAAAAACAATCTGGGTTATTCCTTCCTCAGGAGATGGCAAACCCATTCGTGGGATTGTTTTTGCTGAAAGACTTGGGTGAACTTGGTGGGTAAAGTGGAAGGATGGCAAAGTCCAATGTGTACCTCAAGGTGATTTAATCCTGGGTGAAAATAATCCCTGGTTTGAGTTGTATGGTGGCAGTGTTACATGATGTTGTATGTCACCACTCCTGTGGCTGCCATATGTCAACCTCTCGCTGCTAGCCAAGCTAGAGGCAAGAGGAAGAATTCATTGCAATGTTAAAATTTATGGCTGAGTCCAGAGGGACCAGGGGTGGAAAATGTTATGGATATACCTTTGAATTGTTGTAAAACATGATTTGAGTTGCATGTTACAGGAAGTACTACAGCAGAAACCATCTGAACCAGTGAAGGATGAACCTCACAAGAAGCAGTGCAAGTGCAGCACTGACCTGACTTGGGCCACAAGAAGCAGTGCAAGTGCAGCACTGACCTGACTTGGGCTGGGGTTTGTGGCCACTAACTCCACACAACACACCATCTCTCCTGTCCTGAGAGAATACCATGACTGATGAAGCCCCAGGTCATAGACTAAATAACTCAGTGAACATTTTATGGATATTTATGGACATTTTACAAATGTTTTATGGGGGAAGGGGTGCTTAATGAGGATGTATTGAGGTAAGGTGGTGAATATGATGTAAATGGTATAGAATAAAGGGTGGAGAATGTACTTGTTTTGACTGGGCAGCAGTTGGTTGCTGGTGAGCAATTGTTTTGCATCACTTTTTTTTTTCTTGTGTTTTATTTTCCTCTCTCTTTGTTATTTCTTTTTTCTCTTTTCCTTACAATTTATTTTTAGCTTATTATTATAATAATTATTTCTTTTTAATTATTAAACTCTTGTTATCTCATCCCACAAGTTTGTTTCTTACTTTTACCCTTCCAATTCTTCCCCCATCCCACCAGGGGAGGGGGAAGTGAGTGAGTGGCTATGTGGTGCTTAGTTGCTAGTAGGGTTAAACCATGACAGATGCTAAGAAGCCTCGGTCTTATCCATTTTCAAAGCATGTTTGAAGCAAAAATTATGAGTCTGATGAGAGACCTGAAGAGACACTAACTGTATGTGACCACTGGCAACTGTAATGGCGAACACTTGTAACTGCACTGGCCCATCTCTCCAGATACTGCTGGACTTTGTAAATTCACTTGCTTTGGCTGTTTAGTTGTATACCAATTGCAATATAACCAACAAGTAGTTCCCCTGAACATATCTATGGCCAAATGCCTAATGCTCTATGTACAAATAACAGTTGCAGAGCTAAATTTATGTTTAATTTTAAAAATCAGAAATATTACCATCTGACGATGTGAAGGTAGATAATAAAGGCAATGGATTAAATGTATCCTTTTCCATGAGGATTGATTATTTTTTTTTTTTTTTTTTTAACCTCTGTACAATTTTGATAAAATTGGGGTTATTTTATTTCATACGAAGTGGGTTATGATTGTTCTTCAGGCCCTAGGATACTTTTCCAGCAGAGATTGCATGACAAGGAAGATTATTGCTGCATTTGTTATCATTATACAGTTCTACATCTAAACCACAGTACTTAAAAAGCAGTCTACTTCAGCTAAGCTGGGCATGAAGTAATTTGAAGACTTTTAGTATTAGTAATCTAACTATTTCTTATCTTATGCATTTGAAAGCTAGTATTACATTATCTTGCTTAGATACAGAGAGAAAGTGAGAAAATATTACTGTGTGTTTCGATGCTCATTGTCACAGCACTAGGGCCTGTTTAAACAACATTTTAGAGCACTCTTTCTGTTGTGGACACTCATTCCTGCTCTCTTTTCATCTGTGCTGGCACAATTATTTGTGGGGCTGCAGTACAAACCATATGATGAAATTGAACTCACTAAAAAAAAAAAAAATACCACACAAGTGACCTGATTTTTCTATTTTTTATCCATCTCAGTTCCCTGATACAATTCACAGTGCAGCAGTGGGAATAATTACGTTGGCAGGGCTAGCACGGAAAGCTGCTGCAGTGTGAGAGCAGCAGATGGGAATAGCTTGAATGGCCCCTTGACTGAATTTGGGCAGGTATTTACACTGTCAAAAGTTGCACTTTGAAGACATAATTTTATCTTTAAAAAATGCCTGCTGTCATGTAAGCATTTACTTAATTTAGGTTGAGTCAGCCTCAGGCATATATATACACACATAAGGTTGTGTGTGTTTGTGTGCCCATGTAGTCTTTTATAAAGCAACTCTATCAACTGGTAAATAGTAGAGAGTTACTTCAGTTAAAGTAACATTTGATAAACTGACTAGGCAAAAAAAAGTAGAAGTCAGGCTAAGAAAGAAGACTTATGCAAAGCCTGCTTTCTTTGTTGCAGATATAGAAGTTAAGATACAAGTAGTAGTATTAGTTAGTTCCCTGTTAATTGGAGGTTTTAGGGATAAATAACTTTTGGTGTAAAGCATGAGGATTTAGCTCCTTGACTCTATGTGAGTCTCATATAATTTATTTCTTACTTCCAGGACTAAATAGTCAACTACTTTTGTTTTTGTAGCAAAAGCTTCTTGAACTGTAGCATAGATAGAATTTCCAGGGGGAAAAAACCAAAGAGTTTTGCACAATGCAGGTGAACTATATTCCATTTATATATAGGAGAAGATGGATTGGCAAGGTACAGAAACATTGGCTTCCAAGAGAAATGTTAGAATAAAGTCTGTGCTGCATTTTTGCACTGTGGTGATTTGCCTGGTAATTTTTGATTTCTTATATAGTCTTGATGAAGCATTTATCACAGCTTTCACAATCCATAAAAATACCTCAAAAGCATGGTAAAAAAACCCCAGACTAGGCCATATTCTGCTTCAAATTCCCATTGAAATTCAGCTCATAGTGCACACAGAAATGTAGAATTTGGAAGAAAGTCCAACAATGCCTTTATTTTCATGAATTTGACAGATAAGAGGTATACAGAGACTGATTATGGCTTCTGTGTTTATTTGTTTTCTCTACTGCACAGCCTTGAAAAATTAAAATCCGGATCCAGAATTAATACTAATGACAAGGTTTGACAAGCAGCATGTTGAAGGTAAGAAGGTAAAGAAGAAGATGGGGTGGGTCAGGCCTATATGAGTGATGCACACTGCAGCACCACAGAACCACAGCATGGCTGGGGCTGGCTGGCACCTCTGGAGATTGCACAGTCCTGCCATTGATCAAGCAAAGTCAGCTACAGAAGGTTTCTCAGGGCCATGCCCACCTGGGCTTTGAATATCTCCAAGGAAGGAGACTCCACACCCTCTCTAATTTGCCTGTGTGTCCTGGTTTCAGCTGGGATAGAGTTAATTGTCTTTCTAGTAGCTGGTATAGTGCTATGTCTTTGAGTTCAGTATGAGAAGAATGTTGATAACACACTGATGTTTTCAGTTGTTGCTAAGTAATGTTTAGTCTAAAGTCAAGGATTTTTCAGCTTCTGATGCCCAGCCAGCAAGAAAGCTGGAGGGACACAAGAAGTTGGGAGGGGACACAGCCGGGGCAGCTGACCCAAACTGGCCAATGGGGTATTCCATACTGTGTGATGTCACATCTAGTATACAAACTGGGGGGAGTGGGGACGGGGGGATTGCGGCTTGGGGACTAACGGGGCGTTGGTTGGCGGGTGGTAAGCAATTGCATTGTGCATAATTTGTATATTCCAATCCTTTTATCATTACAGCTGTCACTTTATTAGTGTTGTCATTATTATTATTAGTTTCTTCTTTTTATATGATTTATGATTCAACAAGCTGCCACGAAGTACCCCCACTAGCCTTGAAAACTCCACACAGAATCACTGTTAATTTTCCTGATATTCACCCATGGTTTATTTTTGCCAAGTAAATGCATTCCTTCTGCTGCTAAACAAGAGGTTCATTTTTGGTTGAATCATGTTTTGTTGTATTAAAATCTTCTAAAATAATACATATCCAACAGAATGTTATATTTAATGGAAAGCTACTGACAGACATTTGCATAAAAACACATTCACCTCTTTGATCATCTTGGCAGAATATGGATGACTATGTTTTATTTCCACACAGTTCTGAGCTTCTACACTTAGACTGTTTGCCATACAGTGGGGAAAAAAGAGACAATTTAAAACAGTTCAGGGTTTATAAGCCTTGTGCAATCCTCCTTGGGCGGTGAGATGCCAGCTATCACACCTTAATAAAAATAGCCCACCGTAGCCAGCTGCCTAGGATACCCTTAACAGAGCTAACATATTTCTTAGTCTTTTTATTATGCTCACTGAAGCTAAATGCTGTGTATGAAGTTTTCACAGGAAGAGTGCATTGCTGCATAGGAGGTGCTGAATCAGAAGCTCATGCAGCAGGCAGGCACCTCTCAGAGGAAACAATAGCATAAATGAAGCAAAATGAGTACTGAACAATACTTGACTAATCAAGGTCTACCCTATGCTTAGATGGTCTTAAATAACTTGCTAAAGTACCTGAAGTTAGGCTGATTAATATGAGATGAGGATCTGCCCTGAAATCTTTGTTTAGGTAGCTCTGGATGGCACTTTGTGATGCTGTTATAGGAACAGCACGATCTCAGGGTGTAAATATTAGGCAGCATCACCTTCTTGTTTACTGTTTGGACTTGCTCTTCAGCTGCTGAGGAGGACAACAGACGCCAGTAGTAAACCAACATATTTGCTTTTATTTCTTTTTCTTGGAAGGGTTTCTTGGGTTTCTTTCTTGCATAGCACTCATTAAAAGAAAAGAAAAAAAAAAAATCCAGTTAGCACAAATGCAATAAAATCCAGAAGCTATGCAAGTTAATATAATGCTGTTTTCTCAACTACCTATAAGTAGGACTCCATGTCACTTATTGTAGTTAGGGTGAAGTCATCTGCAATGGTTTAGAACAGTTCCCTTTGAAACAGTAGTTTCTAAAAACAATGAGCTTATTGTTCCTCTCTGTAGAAACAAAGCAATGAAATTCCTTGTCATAAGACAAATACCTGATAGTGTGTTTTCCTAGCTGGGCCTGGCTCAGGGGTATAAAGTTAGCAGAAGTTACTAAGTGACAGACACCCTGGGTAGTCTTCTGTGGAGCATCTAAGAGACCATTCCCCTGCAAGCTCCACAACTCACTTGTCCTCTTCTGTCATAGTGTTTGCTACTGCTATACCATCTCTTTTAGGTATCATCCTCCAGTTAGAGTACATCACACAGATCCCCCACTTCAGGCTGATATCTGTGCCAGAAGGATTTTAGAAGCATTTCAGTCCCTACTGTTGTGGTTTTGGAATCCATAACATTTCTAGTCTATCAGTTCTGTGCTTTAGTCTTGGATTCCTGTGAGGGCTTAACATGTGAAGAAGGTTACATATATATCGTCATTCTCTTGACATGCTAATTAAAGGAATGCTCATCCAAATAGATTATTGTCTGTGCATATCATTGCATGCACGAGGCACAGTAAATTCAAGATAAATTATGATTACTCAACACTCAATGAAAGAGAGGTAAACAGACAACTATAGATATTAGTACTCACGATCATGCAGTGGAGTAATTGGTGGAAGAGAATTTACTAGTCCAAACAAAAACTCATTAGTTCTTTTCAGAAAATAAAAAATGGAAGCCAAACAAAAACCTGGTCTCTAATCATGCTGAGTTAAGCACTTAAGTTCTGTAGTACTTCTCAGGTCTCCCTACAGTCACTTTAGTGTCACCCAGGATGCTGAGTGGGAAGATGCTAGTAAGAAATGTTTAGCATAGGGTAATATTAGTGAAAGTCATGGTTAATGGATTGTGTGCTACAACTGCAGTCTTGTAGGGTCAGTCCTGGGACCTGTCATGTTTGACAACTCTGTGACGCAGAGGACGTGAGAGAGGGCCCATGCATCAAGTTTGCAGATGGCACCGAGGGGGACCGGTCAACACACTCAAGGGCTGCACCACCATTCAGGTGGAGGTGGACAGGGAAGGAAGGATCCAGTGAGACCCCATGAAGGTCAGCAAGGACTAAGCCAAGACCTACTCTGAAAGGCAGAGTGCTGTAGGGATGCAGGCTGGGGCTGATGGGGTCAGGGAACAGCTGTGGGGGGTGGCCCTGTGCCCTGGCAGGCAGTGAGCTGAGCCAGGGCCAGCCATGCACCCAGGCGGCAATGAGGGCCAGCAATGCCTGAGGTGGTGTGAGCAGAGCATGGACCTGAGAGTCAGGGGAGGGCAGGGACTCTTCGCCTCTGCTGAGTGCTCATCAGACCACATCAGGATACCCTTTCAGTATCCAGTTTTGGGCCCCTAGTGCAAGAAAAATATATATGAGCTGGCAGGACTTCAGGGGAGGCCACCAAGGCAGTGAGGCTGGATCCCTTGCCTTGTGAGGAGAGGTTGTGGGACTGGGGCTGGTTCAGCCAGGAGAAGGGGCACCCAGCAGCATCCCCAGCACTGGTGGGAGGGGATGTAGGAGATACAGCCAGGCTCTTCACAGGGGTGTGTGGTAGGAGGGTGAGAGGCAGTGGCACAAGCTGAAACATGAGCAGTTCAGGCTGGAGATAAGGAGAAGCTTTCTCCCCATGCGGACAACCTGGCGGTGGAGCAGGGGCTGAGGGAGGTTGGGCTGTCTCCATCTCTGGGCATTTCACATCCCTGTTGGGTGAAGCCCTGAGCAGCCTGGTCTGAGCCCACAGCTGAGCCTGCTCTGGGCAGGGGCTGGGACCACGGCCTCCCCAGGTCCCCAGCAGCCTGAATTGTCCTGTGATGCTATACCTTCCTACTGTAAGTGCAAGTGGTTTGAATACTGCCTCTGTTTTACTCAATAATAATGTATATAATAGATACAAACCATTTTCAAAACAGTACCAGAAATCAGGTCTCCTCCTACCCAAGTACTATACTGCAAAGTCATTTTTTTATTCCCCTTTACTCTTTCCCCCTCTCTCTTGCTCTTATATAGTGGCTGCTTGTTTATTTTCTAAGCAAAACCTGTTTCAATAAGAGGTGTGGAAATTACCTTCCTTAGGGTGATTAGTGTTTCATTTGGAGAAGTTTTTTTCCTTTCTGAAAGAAGGGTTAAATCCCCTCACACCAATAGTGCTTGCAGATGCATTGAAAAACTTAAAGGATTACTTAAAATTCTAAAAATAGGCTTTTGAGAAATATCTATGTATGTATCTTGCTAAACTCTGGGATGGGAAATATCAAAATAACTGGCTTTTTAAAAACTCTACAATTTCTGAAAAAGAATAAAAACAATAAATAATGATTATTCTAAGGAAAATTGAAGGCTGCTTTGGTTTTGACTTTTTTTTGTTTGTTTTTTTTTGTTTTTTTTTTTTTCTTAGTTAAAACATTTTATTCTCACATCAGCTGCTTTTGTCTTTATGTAGTTTTATGAAATACAAAATAATTTTCAATTTGATATTGAAGACATCATCTCCAAAGAAGTTTAAATGTTATTTTTCAGTCTTTGATTTTGATAAAATGTAAGTGGACCTATAAAAATAGGCAATGATTTTGGTGAATTTAAATTATATTCTTTAAACTCTGTCCCTGCTAGGCAATGCATCTCAACAGAATGTTATGCTAAAGTTTTCTGACCAGCTCTGCTCTACATCTTTCTCAAGTTTTTACCTATTGACTTTGCATTAAACCCACCCCTAGAAATCAGAAAAATGAAAAATGTTAGGCTTAGATTCATTTGGCAAAAACTTCAAATAATCCAACAATGGAATAACCCTCTACCCCTCAGTTTTCTAGCTACTATTTTACTTTATTTGCTTAAAACATGAGTAGATACACAACTGGTGTGGAACTCTGATCTGAGCCAGCTCTGATCTTTGCTGCAGAGTAGTTATTCTGAACCCAATCTAAATAAATCCATTTAGATGTAGTAGCAAATCTTACCTAACCGCTGCTAGAGAACTCAATTAATTCAGTTTTCCATGGAATCTGGTGTCCTTAATTTAATTCTAATACGAGCAGTATATACGTTATTCATCCGGCTTAAGTATAGTGAAGTGCTCCACTTTTCTGTTGTTTTTGTAGCACTACAATATTCTAAACAGGAAGGAAATATCTGACCTATTAATGTACCATGCAGAATATTAAATATTCCTTGTCTGAATATGCTTTGTTCTTGCACAGAAACCCTGGGAAACCATATAAACTGAATAATAAAATTTCTCCTGCAACTGAAAATTAAAGTAGGTCATTTGAAACAAAAATAGGAGGACTGGAAACAGACAAGCCTCAAACACCTGGAAGAAGATTGTTGGAAGAATTTTACACTTTTGTGTACTTGCTGTTGTATTGCTTCATATTTTTATAGGAGCTGTACAGAAGATTTTAAGTGACATATTTACCATTCCTCAGTGACTGAAGGAATATGTGTTCATATTGTGAAATGTGACCTGCATTTTCACAGTTAAAATATTCAATTTAGTAAAATTAGCCTCCCTACAGCAGAATTTTGTGTATTGGTGGATATTGTGAAAGAAAACAGTAATTCTGTAAGCAATTTTACTTAGTGTTTGATTGTTTGTCTGAATTTACAGATCGCCAGTGCTCAGCAGTACGTTATTCATGCTCTTTCCTTGACAGAAAATTCAAACAGAAGGTACTGAATGTGTATTGTTGTAGTTCCTCATCACAGAGTAGTTCCCCCATCTTTTGGTGAATTAAATATTATAATATTTTTGTTGAATTTCAGACTGATCTCTAAAAAAACAAAACCAAACCAACCCAAAACCCCCTAACAAAGAAAAAGAAAATTAGATATTTCCATTCTACAGATATTTCTGTTCTGCATTAACACCCAATATTGTTCTAGAGATACAAATGCATGTGCTATGGCAATTTGTTATTTCAGTAGAAAATTAAAGGATTGTGTGGGTTTTGTTTGTTTGTTTGTTGGTTGGTTGTTGTTGTGGTTTTTTTGTTTGTTTGTTGGTTTTTTTTCCAAAGGAATTATACTGCTGTGAATGAAGAAACTAGCTGCCTACATGGGAGACCTTGCTAAATGGAGAAGAGAGAAGGATACTTGAATGGGACATTATTACAGGTCTTACTTTCTTGGCCACAAGATATATATCTTCAAGAAAACCTTGTAGCTTTCTGGGAAAAACTGTCAGTTTCTGAAAAATATAATATATCATCATTTTTCCTTTGGAATTTTGTCTAATATATTGGAGATGAGCTTTATGGGTAATATACTATGTAGCTTTTTCTTTGCTCTTTCATCTTAAGGAGGAACTTCTTTGTGAAATTCACCAGAATATTGGCATATTGTAAAAAACAGCTAACTTCATGTAGTTTGCACTCATTCTCTAAGTCAATGGTACTATATGTTTCTTAGGCAACTCCAGATATTAGTATTCTAGTAACTGCAAGCTGATGTGGGAAAATAAAAATGCAACAGTAGTAGTCTTTCCAAAAACTAAGAAAAAACACTTAAATTAGTTAGATATATTAATCTTTGCACAGAAGCATCTCTGACTTGCCCAAGCATCTTCACTATGCACTTGTGGGTGGGGACTGAACCTCTGTTTTACACTGTGGGGTAACTCATTGTTTCTTGCCTTACAGACAAAAGATAATGATTAATGACATATTTTTTTCATGTTGTTACCCCAACATTAAGCCAGAAAATTCCACTGCTGCTAGAGGTCCAATTTTATATGTCTAGAAAAGAGAAAAAAAATACCCAAACCCTTTGTTGCTGCCCATTAGAAACAGTTCTGACAATTCTGAACAACTTTGAAAAAATGTAGCCTGCTTTCTTTTCTTCACTCACCTGCTCTGGTATCACTGTGGAAAGTCCAATGTATTCTGTTGTTTACTATCTGTGTAAACTGAAGATGAGGCCCTAAAAGCACAGAACCCAGGATAACAAAGGAACATAATGCAAAAATGGATGGTCTAAAATGATGGAAGGAGCATCACACCAAAAGCAGACAGAAAGAACTGGGTGCTAGTGATATGCATAAAGAGAGAAAGAGTATGTGTAGTAAAAGAAAAATTGGTTCAGAACCTGTAGTACTAGGCTATATCCTGTGATTCTGAAGACCAAGGAGATTCTATTTTCTCTCTCTCACAGTAAAAACAATGAGCATGCTTTATTCTTATATATTTCACTCTCTATACCATTTGCACTGACAGCAATCAGGTTTCCAAACGGTGACCAAAGAATAAATGTAGCTCTGCTCTCAACTAGTGTAAGAAGCAATGAAAACAGCCAGAAGGTGGCAGTTTTAGACCATTTTGAAAAGGGCTGTCAATAGCTTGGAGCATAACTAGACTCCTACTGTATGTTCTGAGATTCAAGCCAGAAAGAATCTGAAAGATAGTTTTAAATTATTTATTTTGTAATATATAAAAAGAAAATAAAAAGGACCTATCATCCCAAGAGTGGTAAATTCAGTCCCATTTGGCTTTAGTCTAAATACAAAGGCTACTACTGAGAGAACAACAGTTTCTTCAGAAGCTACTCAATTTATTATATAGAAATTTAGAGACAAAATAACTACATTTTTAGCTAAGACATGCTGATGCCTTTGGAATCCATCAGGGCAACAGCAAGCACCTTCTAGCTATACATAGAAATCAAAAATTTTAGTCTAGTTCTTGGTATGGCTCCTAATTTGTTCAGATGATTTAATGCAGGAGGGTTTTTTTTTTTCTTTTTTTTTCTTTTTTTTTCTTTCTTTTTTTTTTTTTTTTTTTTGCTAAGACTTACTTTTTCAGGCTACACTGATGTCTGGGAAAGGGTAATACTTGAGAAAGTAAAGCCAATTACTCATATAAATATACCAAAGAGAGACAATTAGCCAGAGAGGCAATAAACTTTGCTTCCAAGGAGCCTGGCTTGTCAAAGAAGCTCAGAATTACACTCACCAGGAGGTGATGGATAAAAATATTTGGTTAAGTTTACAAACAATAGTTAATTTTTGTTTTAGCAAGACAAATTATTCCTTTAGAGATGCAACCCCAAGGAATACTAGTATGTGTTTAAGTCCTGAAATATTTGTCAGTGAAAACTGCAATGAAATCTCTAACTTCACAAAGGAGAAGCACATCTTTGCAGGATTAGGATATGTGGAAGGGCATCTTCACCCTACAGCTTCTCTCACTGGAGAACACTTAGTACCATGCATGATGTGCCATATCAAAGGGGCTGGAATATAAACTAAGCTTTGGAAAGATGTGTGATCAGAAAAAAGCCCAGTGTATTACAACAGAAAAACTTCTGACTTTTCATATAACTTTAGTCAAAGGATTTCTGTCTTTACAGATACCTGAAAAAAGAACCCTTAAAATAGAACTCCCCTGTGCTCTCCTTGAAAACTTTTCCAAAGGACAACTGACCCCTTTTTGTTCTCACTTTACACTACTATCAGTCATGAAGAAAATAATACTTTAAGAAACTCAAGGACATAAAGCAAAAAAGTTGATAAAAAGCATACAAATCAGAGAAAAGAGAACAGGGCATATTCAGCTGTGAGGTCAAATTGGACTACAGGGGAAGAAAGGAGGGAACTAAAGTTCTGGATCTTAAAAGAGGGCAAACTTTGATGAACTGAAGGAATCATTGGTAAAGTCAATTGGACTGAAAAGCTCAGGGACCTGAATGCGAGAGAGGCTCGGAATTTTTTCCAGTCAAACTATTAAAAATATTAGGAGTTGTGTATTCCAAAAAAGGGAAAAGTTATAGGAAAGGTATAAATCCAACTGAGTGAATAAGCAGTTCAGGAAAGGTATTGCGCATAAGCAGAGAGTTTAGGAGGAATTAAAAAAAGATATGCTTTACAATTCCCTAAAAGACAAGAGGGTGAGAAATTAAGTGAAAATTAATTGAAGTCTGTTTGAGGGCCAACATCTTGCTCTAGCAAAGTTTGAGACAGCAAATCAAATGGAAAGAGGCACTTCAACCCTTAAAGTGAAATTAGAAATGGAAAAGGCCTTGCAAGAGTGTGAGGAGGGAGTAGAAGATATATATAACTCCAAGGAAAATCAATGGTTGTCTTAAGGTTTTAAAAATGAAGACCCTGTGAATCTCATACACAAAGACCATATGGATGCTGACAAACTCAAGTTTTGCTATACCATAGAGAGCGTACAAGATTTTTCTACTTTCTCCTAGGATTGTGTGGACAGTAGTCCAAACAGCAACACTACCTTTCACATTGTCTTCTGGATCAGCTATTCTAAAAATGGCTAGAGGATGTGTTGTCAACTTTCTTTCATCCTTTTCAGATTCGAGGAAGGCAAAAAGCATGATTATTCTTCTATACTCCATTTTGGGCTTTACAGTACTGTAATAGGAAATTATATCCTTATTGCGTACTTACATATTTCCTTTACTTTGTGATCTGTCACAAGGCTTCAGCCTAACTAAACTGTATTGCATCCTCCAGTGCTACATCCTGCAACACCTCGCCATGTCAATATTGGCTATTCGGGTGTAAATGCCTCAGGTCCAAGATTAAAAAGAGAAAAAACCTAATCTTCACACCCCATAAAATCTCCTGAGCTCCTAAAAAGATTAAGCTATTAATCTGAGAAAGAGATTCTAAGAAAAGAACATTCTAGGAGAATCTAAGAGAAAAGTAGAGGAAATGACAATAATAAACCAAAACAAATCAAAATAACAGAACAAAAAAACCCACACACCACCCCCCATCTCCCCAGTCCAAACTGACTTATGGAAAATTCAGTGTTTGAAAGGTAGGACAGTGAAGTAAGCCATACATTAAAAAGTGATGCAGAGAAGTCTACATTTTACAATACCACTTAAATAAATCCTTCCCAACACTCCTTCTGTATTAATACTGTTTCATTTGATCCATACAATTCCTCAAGCAGAACTCAGGGCTTTGTAGCCTGATACCTCTTCCTATCACCACATTCTGAAGACCTTTAGGGTGGATGTTATAGATAGGGAAACTGAAGCACAAAGAGGTGAATTGAATCATCGAGACTCATAGCCACCCAAGGCAATAGGAACAGAACTCTGGTTTTTGAGTGACAGAGATTAAATGTTTATTCTTCTGGGACTTAGTGGGTTTAGCACCTTCCTAACTTCTCCCTTATTAAGTATGTAGTCAATTCAGTGCATATGGCAATGATGTTTCCTCACAAAACTTAGTGAATTCAATAATGCAAATATATTAGTTCGTAAGAAATTTTTCTCCTCAAGTGCAAAAAATGGAAAATAGCCTCCTTTCATGGACTTCAGGTTTGCATTTATAACTTGTGCTTGTAGGTAAGAAAGTCACCTGTCATTCAGAACCTGTGGAGATTAAATAAGTATGAGGGTAATCAAAGCAGAAGTTTAACTTTCTCCCCTACATGGTCTGACCACAGCTTCCTTCCTCTCCTTCAGTAACTCTTGCTTCTTCTTCTTCTCCTTCAGACCTTGCTTCTTCTGCTCCAGCCATCTATCAAAACCTCTGTAGGTTTCTGCTTTCATGTTGATCACCTTTCTAATACTGATTTACTGAGGACTTATTTTTTAAGCATTGGTACTTTCAAAGTTCAGGTTATCTGAGATATGGGTTATCTTTATAATACCTCTCAGAGAATTTGAACTATGTCATCACAACAATATTCATCACAGTTCCTATTGAAAATATGTTTGTCACTTTCCATTGAGTCAAATTCATTGACTTCAGTGTGAACCTGATCCATCAAGTACATAATGTACTATGCAAACTTCAGAACAGAGCTCATTTTTAAGTACAGAAAATATAAGCCACAGCAAAAACTGGAAGTGAAAGATGCTGGCCCTGATAAAAGATGCACACACAATTTAAGTGAGTTCATAGTTTTTAAAATGTTCATCAAAATTTAAATGAATTCATAGCTCTTAAAATGTTCATCACTTTGAACTTGCTTGAGGTTCCTTTGTAAAAAAAATAGTTCTTAGGGCCTGTAAGGTTGCAGAAGCCTACACTTACTAGGAAAGAAGAGATTCATGCCACTGAGCAACTGTTTTCCTGCCTTTATTCTGCTTCTCTGCACATGCTTGTTTAGATGAAAATCAGCCTAGTATAAAGTGCCAACACAAAGCTTCGTTTTGGATTTAGGGGTGCAGAAAGACCAGGGTAAAATTTATCTTCCATGAAACAAGGTTTCTAATTGCTGTCTTTGTCTTCAATCCAACACATATGATCATTTTATGTTCTTTATTTCTTTTAAGCCTTTTCCACTAGAAAGACCAACAGGACTTTTGTAGAGGGTAATACCTGAAGTCTGGGCTCTTGGGTTCTGTTCAGGAATAAACTTTAGGTGACACTGTGTGTGTGTTCAGCCCAAACCCCACTTAAAGAGAAGTCTTCCACTTTAGAAAATGCAACTGGGAAGGACTTTTTGATATTTAGATGGGGTTTTGATTGTAGGTAGTGAGCAGCATATTTTACTTTGAAAAAAAAAGAAAGTTAAAGATGACCCTGTATTTCATGTCTCAGTGAACTTAGGCAGATAACCAACTGCACTCATCAATGTTCTTTTAATGAGAGAATGGTTTTGCCAGTGCAAAAGTTCAACTTACCAGGAAGGAAATCATGTACTCCATATACTTTGTGTGTACCCAGATTATTCTTACTGAACAGAATACTTGCTTAATGCAAACCCAAAAGGTGGCAACCCAAAATATACAGTTTAGGGCACTCAAAGCTCAAAACTTCCTTTACAGCTTTAACAGTCATCATTTGTTTCAGCTCTTTCAAAGGATTAAGATAGCTTTGTACATCTATCCTTGAATAGCATGGTGTAATTCCTGACAGCTTTCTTGATGGTTTAGCCAGTGCTTTTCAGTCATTAGGCAATATAGCTCTCCTTTTTCTACTTAGTCAAGAACAACTTGAAAAATAAGTGAATGAATGCCTATGTTCTGATGTCGGCTTTTTTGCAGGTGATGCACAGAAGAACCCTGTACTATTGTGTATATAAGGAAAACACATCAAGGAGATTCACTTTAGAAAAATGTGAATACAAACCTGTGAATGGCTAGTATTGTTGTCTATCCAGAAAACAGGCAGCAAATGCAGTGTTAAATTCATGACCATTTGCTGATTCATAAGCTTTGGAAAACATTGCTATTTATTATTCACCTACGACCACATGCCTGAAATCAATGCAATTTCCAAATCTGCCACCTATACCTCTAGTTCTTAGACTCTAGTTATGGGCTCATTTCAGAAATGATTCCCACTGGAATTTTTGGGTGTTCAAAGCTGAGGGTTTTTTATAGCCCACCTATAGCTACCAGTTTAGGTTCCCGTTTGACTTTACAGGATATCACAGATCTGTGATGATTTTTAGGGCTTATGTTTACTTGGGAATAATAAAAGACAAGCCAGTCCAGTCTGTGTATTAAGTCAGAGTCTCCATAAACCTTTACGTTGCTTCACCAACAGAAATTCACTTAAGCCCCATTAAATTTCCAGTTAATCCTTATTCAGTTCTTCTTCTAGTCTTTGTGACTATTCATATCATGCTTTTTCTCATTTAGCAATAGTGGGGATACGTGTTACATCTAAGGCAGTGGGCCTGTGGCTGCTAAAGCAACTACCAGATAATTGTATTTCACATTAGAATTTGGCCTAGAATGAAACTCTCTGGTGTAAAACTGGCTATCTTTGTACTTGTGTCTTCAGTGAATAAAGCCTCAAATCTTTTCTGTTATTTGTTTAGATCCTCAACATTTCAAAACTTTATCCTATTTGTTTATATTTTACCCACCTGGCCATTTGTGCAAGAAAACATGTGAATTCAGGTAATTTGTATTTCTCATACGCAACTGGGAGGCTGTTTTTTTGCGATGTCTGGTATGCAAGTCCCTGTCTTCACTTGTCCTGCCAGTATTAATTCTTTGAAACAAAAATTTCATGGTGGAACATTAACTCTGATTTTTCTGCATCACACTCACTGTAGCTGTCGTCTCCTGTCAAGAAAATAATTTTTCTGACAATCAAAGATGTTTCTGCCAATTCACTGCCAACAGTATCTCAAATACAGATTTTATAAAGCCTGTCTCACTTGTTCTGCTTTCTTTCTGGTGTTCTTTCTGGAATTCTGATTTTATTGTTAGCTATTCTTAAGCTTCAAGAAACAATTTTGAATCTTAAAGAGGGAAAGGGAGATAAACTTGACTAATTCCCTTTGGAAAAATCCAAACTTTAATATCTTTTCAGATTGTATAAAATTTAAAATTTGTTTTTCCTTCTTCTTGAAAAGCTCAATCTGTTTCCTATGGAAAACGAGCAGAAAAATGTCATGGGTTAGACAGGGAATGCATAGTCAGTGCTGCAGACCAAAGGAGTGAAGAGGGGATACCCTCCTGAAAGCTTTTGTAAACTGTCAAGGATTGTGGGCAAGAGAACGCAATCCAGAAAGCTTGTGTCGTGGGTTTTCTCCTACATCATCCCATCCTTCTTTCTTGACACTGAAGGCAGTAACATCCCACATAGGCATTTCTTCTCCTGTTGGAAAGGATGGTATTACTCTCTGTACCAATAAGTTTTTACTGTTACTTTAAGACTGGAATTGTTGTTGAGCTGAAAAAACACTTGCACAGCTCCACAGGTGTGTCTCTGTGAACTATAAAGAACCGTTGTATGCAGAACTGTGCAAATAATGGATTTATCTACTTACTAGCTGTTTTTGTTTGGGAAAAAAAATCAGGTTTTCCTTTTTTTTTGTTGGTTTTGTTTCTTTTCACTGGGGAGAACAAAAAATCACAACATGTCTGCTCAAAAGTGCAGAAGTCTGTCATTTCTTAACCTTACCAAAAGGAAAACAATCAAACAGGCTCTTAAGTTATGAGTTTCAGACATTGTGAGATGGTCTAGTTTAGTTGTAGATGTGTTCAAGGCCATTTGTTTTCATTTAAAAGATAAAAGCGTGCTTTTTTTAAATTTTTTTTATTTATTTTTAGCATATCTGTAGTTCCTTCAGAATGGAAAATACATGAATCCTTGTTTTATAGGTTAAGAAAAGATAGTCTTCCAAGATTTGATGCCTGGGATATCTGCCCCAGTTGGGGAATAAATTTACAGATGTAGGATAAAATTCAGTTTAACACAGAAACTGTTTGGTAACATTAGTTAAACAAGTTGATGTTCATAATCATTTAATTAGGAGTATTACCTAGGGAGGCATCATGCTGATATACATTGCTGCAATGGAGAGGGAGCAGTGAGATTGCAAACAGAAATTGTTGTTTGTTTGTTTGTTTTTTTAAAGTTAAAGAGACAAATAAAAAAGGAAATAATTGTTGGAAATATGAAATATGAATGGATATGATGGGAGTTACATGTAATCACCAAGAAAATAAAACTTGAGGCATATGATATCACCCTGTAAACATTTTTAAGATAACATTGTAAATGAATAATGAGAATTCTCTATCATTTCTGATGACGATAACACAAATATAGCTGCCAGAAGCTATATTAGGAGGTTATGGTTAGCATATATGAAAACAATGATCAGAATTTAATAAATTTAAAATAAGAATAAATTTTAAAAAAGCATTAAAACTAGATGAGAGTAAGGCTGCAGGAGGGGTGCACTTTCTTATGTGGAAGAGAAAGCAAGTAAATACAGCATCAGAAATGGTCTGAGAAGAGTTGCTGCAGAAACAGACCATGAACGTTGTACTAACTCTAGTATCTGAAAGAATAAAATATTCCTGTTTTTCCTCAGGTCTATGATTATCTGTTTGGTACAAGACACTTTTTTTTATATGTTTTTGTCTACAAATCCTATCTATAAATCCAATATTCAATCCAAGAATAGTGTATATAATAAGAAAAAAAATCAATCAAGACTGTATTATCTTCATCAAACACAGGGTTTGAAGAATTACATATGAGAATTTCCTAAATGACAGGATTTGCCTTTACAGAATAGCTATTATCTCTGATGTAGATTACATTCACTCAGACATTTTTATTTTACTCATTTTTATTCTTTACATTTACATCTTCCATTAAGTATTCTATAATCTGGTGATGAAGTGATTAATTTTGAAATCTCTGAATCCTGTTTAAGACACTAATCATTTTGTTGTAAATTAGCTTAAGGCTTATTTTTCTTCAGATTTGTAAGATTCTGTTGTCTCTGTTTTTCATCTCATTGCTGCCTCTGCATGAAGAAAATGACACCTTAGGTGTAAAACCATTGCTGCAAAAAATCACAACATCTCAGTCAGAAATAGTTTTCTACTCAAAAACTCTAATGGAAGAATTTTAGTACCTAAACAGTTGGATTAGTTTTCATTTCTGTTAATCATGTCTTTATCAAGTGAAAATTCTCATTTTTTTTACTAAAAATGATAAATAATGTACATACGCATGCTTAGTATGTTTTTAATTAGGAAAATTTCATGCTTAAAATTAGAATTAGGCCTCAGTAGTTTGGGTTTTTTTGACAAATTCTCAGACTACACTTTCAACCAAAGACAGTTTTCACAAATATTGTGAGTTAATATAACAAGAAACTGATCCAGCAGGAGCAAGACCAAAGTACAACTGTTTAAAGCTAGATAATCAATTGAGGTAAAGCAGTGAAACTCCACTGAAATGAATGGAGTTAGCCCTATAAATACAAACTACAAATGCATTATTCCATTTTCTCTAGTTTAAATCTATGCTACATATTCACCTGAAGAGCTAAGAGATCCCAAATATCTCTGTTCCTCCCTTCATTCTACTTCCCCTTTTTGCCCCTCCATCTTTCTGAATGAATTCTTGTACAAAGGCATTTAATGCCAGTCAACACTGCTTTATGTAGACAGATTCAGTTCAACAATATCATTATGGCTTTTGAGTAAATAGGTTTAATGAGTAGAGATAACTAGCAGAAGCAAATGTATACTATGTTGACTTACCACAAGATGTAAACAAATTGTGCTGGACTGCATGAATTAAAAAAACAGAAAAAAAAAGTTGATTAACCATGTAATTAACTGACAAGCTTCCAAAAAAGTGTCTTTAATAAGTATCATTACTGAATAGGGGTTTTATTAGTGAGAATTTTTCTCACTATGGAGGTTCACCTCTCAAAAAGATTTTGGAGACAATGCAGGCAAGATATCCCAAAATATCAAGGGGGAAATGCCTTTTTAGTGAGAGAATACTTGCTCAGAAAACTGAGATATTTTAAGAGTTCAGTCATTTAAAATTATCAAAATGAGAGACTGAGGAATGGCAGAAAGAAAACAGAAGATCCTAATTTGCTCTTTAACAGAGAAAGACCTCAGCAAAACAGTAGCTGTAGCACAGGCTGAGATGAGTTAGAACAGGATCTGTATTTTGAGACTGCATCAGTGATGATGTCTGAGCACTGGTGCAGGGACACACACTACCAAAATAATCATAGGGTCTAATTCCCAAGAGGACTTGACTTTCTAGCCCTCTGTGCTCATGTGCTCTTCAGAGTTCATAGCCACCTAGAAAACAAACCCCATGTGGGGAATTGCCAGAAGAGAACACAGAACAAAATGAAAAGCATCTTTACACATGATTTCGATCATGATGCAATCATACAGTCGGTGCAATGCACTTCTATTTCCCCATTCCTTTCTTATCCTATCTGAAAAAGGATGTGGTAGAAAAGGAAAAAATATAGAGAGGTGTTATTAAGAAAATCATAGGTACAAAATGCCTTCCACATGAAGAATGATTAAAGAAGCTAGTGAATAGGTTAGTATTTTCCAGTCTAGAAAAGATAAAGAGGGAGAAGTAGGGAGGGGGATGGCAAAGCTGTGTGTAGCATAGGAGAGCGAAGACATGTCCATAGTCTCCTCAAATATGATAAAGTGTGGACATCATCTAGAACTAGAAAACAGCAGGTTCCAAGTAAACCAGAAAAGGTGTTTCTTTACACTGTTTTTAGATCTAAGTGGTGGATTTCCTTGCCAACAGACATTTCAGATGGTAAAAGTTAACATGGGTGTAGAAAGTGCGATGAGGGATATTCATGTTGAAAAAAATTCAAGGGCCATTATGTAAAATGACAGGATGTATTTAGATCAGGAAGAACTTGAAAAGAGGCTTCTGAGAGGGGGAAGATTCTGGAGAAAGGGCACTGTAGTTTTGCCCTGTTCTTATGTTTTTCCAGGCTGCCATACTTAGAGAAGATAGTGGGCTAGAAAGATACCATGGTTGATGTTGTGGCCTCTCTCTGTGTCTTAATGATTTGGTTCCTTACAGCACCAGCATCTCACTTAAAAGTATAAGCTACAGCACTCAAATCAGAGGCAAAAATATAAACCCCATGGTTCACCTTTTACAGCAACTGCTACTCAGTCGTCAAGTCTTTTGACCATAATCCTATTCACATTTTGTGTATCTGAGACAGTAATTCCCTTACAATCAGAGCTTCAAAAAAGAATTTATCTCATAAATTATCTGAATCATTATGTAGTCTGTGTAGTCATATGAACATTCATTCCAATTTTTTTTTTCCAAAACGTTGAATCAAGTAGTGTTTTTTCTGATGTTCATTTAATATCATGTAGTTTGATAAACAAACTTTATCCCATGCCAGTAGCTAAGGATAACAAAATTTTGAATGAAACTTCCACTCCCTTCCCCCTAAAGGTAATCCTTCATGGTTTTGTTTCTTTACAAAGTCTCATTTTGTTATAGGAGTGTATAAAATAAACTGCTATGATTACAGTGTTTTGTATCTGGAAATCCCAATCCAATTTATTTAATGTATTAATAAAGTCTCTTGACATTCCAGTGTGATAGGGAGGCACTGGTTTTGCCCAAAGGATTCAGCAGCAAAATGAAAAAGAGAAAGAGCATGTCAACTCACTTGGGAACAACAAGAAATTATAGATACAAGGCAGTGAGTCTGCCTAAAAAAGAGCTAAAAAATGGATAAGATAGAATGGAACATTAGGAGGAAAGGAAGATGGGAAAATTCAAATATGATATGCAAAGAAATTTATATTGCTTATGAAAAATTCAGCTGTAGAATATTAAACACAATAAAGATTTCTGGTTTGGGGTCGGGTTTTAAGAATTTTCTCTTGGAATTTCAATTGAAATACAATGAGTGCTATGATATTCTTTCTTACTGTAATCTCGGTTTTTCTTTTTTAAATGATATTGATTGCCATCTTTTTGTACCAAGCTCACCCTCATGATATTAAGAGGTTTTGTAGACTGGGAAAAATAGAGCAGTATAATTTTTTGTTTTGTTTTGTTTTGGATATGGTACAAATAAATCTATGACAGTAAGGTCTTTTTTTTGACTTCTGTGAACTTTGGTTAACTCCTATGCTACTCAAACTCATTAATTGCCTTTTTATATTTCTTGAAAGACTTTATTGTATGGATAGATTATTAGTAGCAATAGGTAGAGTATTGGAGGAAATCTAGAAATCTTGAAAAATTTCAAACAAGGAACTTTTCAAACTGTTCTTCATCAGAATTTATGTATCTGATTGTCTCTCTGGATGTCTGGGAAAGTATCCAGGTTAACAGCATATTAGGAGAAAATGGCATATCTAATGACACTTGTATGTGGTATGCTGTCTCATACTAAATATTGAGGCTTTTCTATACGTATCTTGCTCAGTCTTGTTACTTGATACATAGAGCAATATTTGAATTGTTTTGAGACAGTTTATAATGGAACATGTTCAAAAAACAACTGCTCTATCATGTACCTCAGATCTTATTTGCGGGTTAATTTATATTGCAGGCTATTCTAGTAACTTTCTAAGTGCTGATAGATAGGTTGGGTTTTTCTATAAAACAAAGTAACAAGCATACAAACGAACAAAAACCCCCAAATTCAAGGCACCTGAATTAGAGTAACTGTTACCTGTTTGGATTTCTCACTTGGAATAGTGCATCTAAACTCCATATAGGTGTTTTACTTTCATAAATAGAAGTACCACTTAAAATACTTGGGAGAATCCTAGACATCTGTGTGTTCTCTGTGAAATACAGCAGTCCCACATGCTTTGGGAGCAGCAGCTGGAAGACAAGTGAGTTTCCATAGGATGCCTCAAATGACACTACATGTTCACACATGTGCAGCTGAATTGCTTCCAGAGTTTTCAAGTGTTGTTGTTAAGTCCTAAAACATATGACCCAGAGAGGTGCCTAAAAACTGGGCTTATGTTTCTTACGACTTTTTTATGATTTTATGATTTTTCTAGCTTTCAGAAGTTTATTCTGTCTGTGTCAAGTGAGGAGATTCTGAATATATACATTTTTCTTTTTGTTTAGAGGTGCAGTGTAGAGTCAGAAGTATGCCTCCTCTTGAGTCTTTCAAAAATCAGTAAAGTAGTTCTATGGGAGGTACCTAAGTCTCAGCTCTCTTGCTCTTATGGGCCTTCATCTGAATTTTTATTGTCCAGCTAGAATATTTATTAGAATATTGGAAGAGGCATGTCATGATGGAAAGGTTTTTCAAATCTATTTATATTGCTAGACTTTGCAAGACTGAGGGAAGAAGTGATTTGGAAGGGGTAGCTTCTGAAAAATCAACAAAGGCAAATAGGGTGAGCTTCAGCTAGAAGGGATGTTTTTGTCAATTTCTATTCACAAAATAAAAAAAAAATTAAAAAAAGGAAGAAAAATTATTTCCAATCAGGGCCTGCATGCACTTGTAGAAGTCGGCCTAGTTTTCAGCCTAGTTTCAACATTAGTGTGAGGCTGGACCAAAATCAGCAAATCCAATTGAAGGTCAGGATTTACAAGCATAAGCCCAATTAGGAACTAAATTTCTAGGACAAGAACAGCTTGTTTTTCACTGTGAACAGAGGCACAGATGGAGGTAATGTAATTATTATAATTAATATAATTGTTGTGAAGTGTGCACACTGACCATAGAGATACTGTGCTAGGACTTGTCTAATTTTGCCTTCAGTGCAGTTGATGAAAATTTTACTGTTGATTGCAGTGAGATTACAGCTGGGATAAACTGCATGAGTCTGTAGACATCATTTACAACCAAGAAGAAGTGTAAACCTTAAGAAAAGATGACAAATGCTTCCTTCACTAAAAAGTCCCAATATATTTTGTTATTGCTGCAGTACAGCAATTCTGCTATCACTATTACCAAGAATGGATGATTACATTAAGAAGAGTTCTGTAGACTAGTTGGAGCAGAAACAGTTACACTAAACCAGTAAACTTAAGTAAGCTTAATTCGAATTATGTTTTTTTGTTCTTAGGTAGATTGAAACCCCATGAGATGTGAAACCTACAAAAATACTAGAAATCTCAGTATATTTTCAGCATTTGTCATACTTATCTTAATGTTTTGTGATTTTCAAGTTCTTCATTGGCCTCTCTTCTCAGCAAAATTGCTATGAGATTAACCATTTAGACACTTAAATTTGCACTTAAGTTTCTGACTTCAGAATTTGAAACCTTGTCCAAGAATCTTTCTAGAACTTTTTAAAATGAAAGTTAATATCTAAAAGTCTTTATAACATTTTGACAAAAATAAAATATTTCCTGAATAATCTTCTACTCAGAAAATAGAAAAATATCCAAAAAGCAGAAAGAGGCAGAAAAGGAAAGCAGTTAACTTTTTTCCTTTAAGTAAAAATGGAATGGGAAGATATAGAGGACTTTTATGATTCCATAATGGCCAAGATGTGTTACACTTTTGCTCATAAATCAAAGGGTAGAAAGCTGCAAAAGTTTCAGTATTGAAGAGAGCTGCTCAGGGCCAGGAAAACGTCAACCTTTCTTTAAAGGTTCAACAATATCCTTCTGCTTCTCATCTCTCAGGCAGGCATTATACTAGTCATTCAAATCCCTGGGATGTCGAGGATACTGACTCTTGTACAGCATCAAAAATACTGGGTCAACTGTGAATAAATGTAACAAAAAAAGAAGGAAAAAAGGTCTAGAGAAAAAAATGGGTAAAATCTGTAGCTGGACAAGTATCATGCAGGTTTCTTTGGTGTAACAAGAATACCCCCCACAGAATATCAACACGTGTTCACTTTAAGGAGAATGGCCCAGCTTAGCAAAAGTGTGGGGTCAAAGATCAACATAGCGTTCACATATAACATCAGCCAAATATTTAAAAAAACAAAACAAAACAAAACAAAACCCAAAAATCTTTCTGTGGAATGAAACCTTGCCATTGTTATTACTGAGTGAGCAGAAACATACAAAGAAGAAAACAATTCAGCTAAAATCTCTCATTAATCAAAATAAACCTTACCTTATCTTAATATTCAGGATTCTGTCCAATTTTGCTAGACTCCTATTATCTTAGGATGACACTTAAAAGCATGGTAACTTTTCTTAAATGTAAAGTTTGGGTACAAACTGAAAACTGGGTCAGAATACATTTTCTTCAATGGACCCTGAGAATGCTTCTTGTGTTTAAAATGAAATAGATCTGCCGTTTGTTTTAGATCAAATCCCGGATAAATTTTGCAGAGCTGGTTTCAGCAGACTTTAGACAAAAATATATTTTTGCAGCTAAATTTCTTTCAATTTGAGATTTTCTTCAGAAAAAAAGCTTTTGATTATGCTGTACTAATTTCATAGACTTTTACTCACTTTCCCTACCATTGATGTTCTCCACTGGATTCCAGGGGAACATGAGTAGCTTATACTCAGGCTCCTAGGATCCTTTAGGCAACCTTAAGGGATGTTCAAAGGAATAATCTTAAAAACAGATTATAAATTTTTAAAATTAATGTCTTTCAAACCATATATTCTCTCACAGTTCCGTCATTTTTTGTAAGTTTTTAGGAAACACATTGGTTACTGGTTAATAAGCATGCTTCACTGTTTGATCAGACTTGACACATGGCAGAAGTCATGTAGGAAAAAGCAGTTTTATTCCAAGTTGTCCATGCTTCAAAGTTACCATATGCAGGAAAAGCAAAACGACAACATACATTTTAATCCCATTCTTTTTTATAGGTAACCTCTGGATCACTGGAGTAAACTATTGAATTAACAATGAAAGTGTACATCACTAACTGTCTGCAGTCTGTAACTGGGCTCTCAGCAAATGCCTACTTAAACTCATTTTTCAGATCCTTTCCAGGTAACATACAGAAAACATCCTGATGAAAGTTCATTTTCTTAGGAGTTTCAGTTATCTTCATGATGAAAGAAATACTAATAAACCTGTCACAAAATAATTTGTTTATTCCCCTTTTTTCTTCTCAAAAATTAAAACTAAGTCTAAAACTTCTTAAAAAAAAATCAGGTAGACTTTTTTCCTATCTTGATCAATTTTTAATCTCCTAAAAATGTCTCTTCCTGAACTACAGATATACTTTAATGTTTTGTGCCTAGTCCTATGGAAAATGATGGATTTTTGCAAATGTTTTTGCTTATGGTCAACTGTAGTTTTACTTTATGTCAAAGCAAGTTATATTACAGATAATAAAGGAAGCAAGGCACTTAAAATTGCTTCTCTCTCCAAAGCTCACATTTTTCTCACATAGAAAAAAAATCTTGAATAGTTCTTGAACAACAATAATAATAATAAAATCTCCAGATAATATTTCAGTTGAAAGTCACTGAAAGGTTTTCTTGGTTTGTAAGCAACAGCTCAGTCTTCTGGTGGCCCTCTGACTGAGGATGTCATCCAGTGACTGAATTGTCTTTGAATACCAACTGAATCTTACATTTTCTCTTGTTCCCAGAATTTGTCTTGAGCAAGTGGCTGTGAATACTTCTGGTAAGGACAACTGGTTAACTGCAGAAAAGGAACCCTAAAATAAGATATACTTGTTTCTTAAAAGCAAGAGAGGAAAAGAATTTAAGTGTACCAAACACTGCTGCCTGATTTATGATTTTGAATTACAGCCAGTTCAAGTCTGTGTAAACAAGTTGAGTGGCAAAGATGACAGTTTCTGGTGAACTACATTTCTTTGCACTTTGTTTTTCTTTGGAGGAGTATACTAGGTCATGACACACTGGGGTTGCTTGTATAATAAAAGATCTCACACAGTTCTTCTTGAAACTATTACATAAACTGTCAAATAATAAATATTATAAAATAATGGCTAGATTACTGTTAGGTGAGACTTCCATCATAGAATATATTGCATTACTGTTTGTTGATATATGCATGTATATATCCATATGTGTGTGTGTAGATACACACACACACACACACATATATGTATATATATAAGTATTTATGTACGCATTTACTATGTATATAGATTCTGCATTTGTGAGTGGAATACCAGCTAGAATAACTTGTACCTCAATGTACTGGTTTGGTCTGTTAAATTGGAAATTGAGGATGATTATACAGCTATTAACTGCATATTATGCTACTAGTTAGACCTGGTGAGCATTTTTCTGAACATATAATGCATATAGTGCATATAATGCTACATGCGTATATTTTCTATATGCCTGTACTCTATGTGGGAAAACCTGTGATCTGATACTGATGTGCAGGCTGAAGAAAATATATCAAAAAGCGATTTCTTATACTCCCCAACTCTAATTAAGTCAGTGTACTATTTCCTAGAACACAGAGCATTTTGGTCAGTCCCTTATGATGCAAATTAACTATTTGTACAGTGAATTATGTAAGTAACATGAGAAAAAAAACATACCATAAATCCTTCTGTGGAATGAAATCAACAGTTTATTGTCAAGATTGCCTTTGTTTTAATGGAAAAAGAATTACTTCATCAGGTGGTAATAAAAATTCAGTATGTTTGATTTGTTGTAGCTAGAATGTTAAAGTCTTAACTTTTTATCAGTATGTGTGCTGAAAGGGATCATGTATCTTTGATGCATGTGTGGCACTTTTAAAGCACTATTTCCAACTTATTTTGCTAATAACAAAATCCTTCAGAAAATAGAACTATCCCCTCAAATGAACTCATTTCTTTATTTATAACATTTTTGCTATCTCAGTTAATTGCAGAAGAATTAAACCAACAAAACTGGAGTTCCTAAACAGATAGTTTATAACCAGACCTAGAAAGCAAAGAGATAATATGCTCCAGTACTTTTTGATTTTCGTTCATGGATTGACAAATAATTTACACAGTGGCTTCGTAGCAGACCTGTAGCTCAAGCAGAGTCCATAGAAGGCAGATTCAATTCAAAACATTCTTAATCCAGAAAAGAAACAGCCTTGCCTGCTTTGAAACTAGGTATAGAAAAGGCAGCAAGGACCTTTTACAACTCAAATGAGGCTTCAGTGACAGAATCATAGAATCACAGAATCATAGAATAGTTCAGATTGAAAGGGACCTTTAAAGGTCATCTAATCCAATCACCCCTGCAATGACAGGGGACATCTTTGACTAGATCAGGTTGTTCAGAGCGCTGACCAGCCTGACCGGTAACTCAGCAGAGTACCTGAAAATTTTCTCAGCCTCTTGCACTGAACTCACATGTCACTATAAGTACATGTTAATTTTTTCTCTTTTGGTTCATAAGAATTAACATCCTGAACATAGAACATATTTCCTGCCAGTTAAACTCTTCTATAGATTCTGTGCGTTAAACACTCTTTTTACTAGTTAAACATCACACTATAATAGGTCCTAACAGGGAGCTTGTGATGCTTTGTTACTGGCTGTGTAGAGATCAAAAGTTGTATCACTGTAATGGCTAACAAGCTGCCTGCAGAGCTGCAGAAGACTAGCATGTGGGTGAGTTGCTCACTCAACTGCTTTTCTTATTCTGGTGGCTGCAAGAGAGGGCAACATGAGCTTCCAACTCCCCAAGCTGGGCAGTGCAGTGGCTCAGGAAGGGAGCTCCCCTCAGAACTCCCATTCTCAATTGCCTTGAAACTACCTACACCATAACTTAGAGCACTAAATCCTAGAAAGAGAGCTTTATTCTAGGGGACCTCCACTCAGCAGCCACCTATGCACGTTCCAGGGTTGCATCACACTGCTCAGGTGACTGTCACTGAATTAGTGAATGTGGACATGATATTTCATCAGTGCCATTACAGCAGAAGACCTTCTGGTCATGAGATGTCATTGCAGCAGCACCTCTACAGAACTATCCCCTTTACACATCATAGCTAAAATTGACCCAAAGGTCCAAATACTTCCCAATGTCTGAATGTTGATTTGTGCCATTTCACTGTCAAATCTTTTTCCTGAAGGAGGCTTTTCTGTGCTTTAGTATTTGGAAAGACTAGTGTGTCAGATCCTACAGTCCTGTACAGAAGCATAATTTGATCTGTCATGCTGGATAAATGTTCATTAGTTCAACATCAGTCTGGGTGGTCCAGACTGTACACACTTACACTGCACACAGTGGTGAATAAGAGATATATATGGGGTTTTGGGAAACCGTTATGACAGTTACTGCTTTGTAGATCTCTAGTGTGACAATAATATCTTGCATTTTTCATAGCAAAAAATTCATGCCTGCATTTAAAGCAAATATTTGGCAATTATTTTAAACTAAGTTTTGTTACAGAATTTTAGTTCACAATAAGCAGAAAGATCTCTGATGGTGAAACAGACTTAATCTAGTTTAAAAAAAAAGTATTTAGAAAATCAGGTTCCCTACAACATCAGACTTTCTATCCCACTTCATGGGAATTCAATGCCCTCATACAAACATAAGATTGTTCCAGCCCCAAATAATCGGCATCAGTTTTGGACTGCTATGTTGATATTTCTGACAAGCACTTTTATGAGTTTTCCATTCTTGTGGGTTTTGGATTTTTTTTTTTTTTTGCATGGGATGAAACAAGATTACTGGTTCCATCCTTTATTAAATGAACTCGAAATCATACTTTAAGATCCCATCAGTAGCTTTGCAAAAAATGCAGCTAAATTGTTGCATGGAAAACAGCTTAATCAGGACAGCTTAATAAAGACATCAGATGGGTGTAGCTGCATTCCAGTGTAAATGTGTTTGCTGCTTTTCCCTCTCTTTGTCTCTGCTTTCTGTTTGGCTCACCTACTGTAAGGTCGCATTTTGCTAATGAAAAGAAACTTCTCCAGAGCTGTGTACTTTGGTGCTGTGGAATGCACACACATACATGAGAGCATGCCCACACTCGGACAAAAGAACAAGAAAGAGAAACTATCCTACTTCAGCTACAATGAAATCCTAGCTGAAATAATTGTCCTTGAATCCGAAAACCTGCTAGGCAGCTTGTCAAAACTGAGTGTGACTGTGAGCTGGAGAAAAACATCTGACCACAAGAATTAAAGATGACAAAAACTTAACAAATATATGAAGCAATTTGGTTTAGCTGCTGAGAGGTGCTTTCACCTGAATATTTTCTCTCTGATGTGTTGCAACTTTTGTTGGCAAAGTTATCAGGGACTCAGAACTGAAGTGCTGATTATTTCTTGATCTTACATTACCAACTGATACTGTTTTATTTTAAGGGGGGTCAGTAGAAACAATTAAAAAAAAAGTATCCATTACAGTTCTCTTTCCACATAAAAGGACACACTGAAAGGACATGAAGGAGGGGAAGAGTGAATTAGAACAGCAGTTATTTCAAATGTCATTGCTGTTTCATCACAGATAAGGCAAAAATATACACATGGTGTACATCAACTTGATTAAAAACTGAGGATTCTTCGCAATGGGAAGGAAAAAAACAAAACCCAGACCAAACCCATACTGTATAAACCTGCCAAGAGCTTTATCACACTATTTGGTGTTACAGTAAAGACACATTGCATACTATTTCTTCTCTTCACCTTTCCACCTTCTTCCCCTTGTTCTCCATAGCAACATGAAAACTTTGTTGACAGCATTTTAATGTTGCAGTAAAGCATCCAGAAGTTTGGAAATTCCAAAATTAATGTTTCTAGGAACATTTGGGGCTCCTGATATATATGTTTTATTCAATATAATTTTAAATTATATGATCACATGCTACTTCTGTAGGGGCTGTCTTTCATCTGGCACAGGTTTATTCCCCAAAGGGACAAGTATCTTATTACTATTTTAACAGATGTGTATCATCTGATGTTGTCTACCAAAGAGCAATGAGGGTGACAGGTCTCTGTTCTTCTTCCCTCCAAAGGAGCCACAGCAGGGATAAGTCTGTATGGCCCTTGAGTAGTTATAGATATAGAGGTTTAATCATAATTTTTCCTAGGGGGTGAAACTGCTCTGATGAGGAAACCTCAGAGTCAAATCATTTGGAGTTGAGGGAAAGCTTGAATAGTTTGTATGAATCCAGTCCAAGCTTCATACCTTTTGAGCTTTTTCTGATACTAATAACAATAACACAGACAGATTTGCTTTTGATGTAATCCTGCTATGTTGATGCAGCAGAAAACCAGAACCAGACATTTTGCCCTTCATCCAAAGTACGTTAAAGAGTGTGTTTTCTACAGATACTGGAAACATTTCTCTCTCCTTCAAGGTGCCAGTGAAAGTGTAATTTATATATATATGGTAAGTAATTCATCTTAGCAGACAAACCACATTTTTCAGAGTAGCAGATGTGTATAAGAACAAAAATATTCTTGTTCTTTTCTCATAGTTTAGATCCTAGAATAATCATAAGACATATACCATCATTGTTAAAAAGAGAAAAAAAAAAAAGAGTACAGAGGACAAATGCATCTCTGTAACTGGAGTTAATTTACTTGGTTTTTTTATGTTTTGGTTTGGTTTTTTTTTTCTGAGGAAAAAATATCAGCTTCATTAGAGGCATATTTACTAAAATGTGGAAGACTGTAGCAGGTATCAGGTTAATTAAAGTTAATGTTGAAGTTTTCTTAAGATTATATTTTTGTTGTAATCCATTTAATCATCAGAAGATTGTAACTGTACAAGCTGCATTTCTGTAGAAAGATACTATAGAACTCTACCAGATGCAAATGGTAACTATAGAGGGAATTGTTAGAGTCATTACTGTGTCAGATGAACACAGAAACTTTTATCACCTTAACCTAAACCTAAACACTCTAAATTCTATTTCATCTTGTAGCTGTCTTTAAAAATGAAACTCTAAACTGACAGCAGTTAGACCATAGTGTTAAACACATTTAGAAACTGAATTTAATATAGAATATGACAGTTTGTTTGCCCAGAGAACAAACATTCACCGGCACACCCTCTGAACTGACTTTCATTGAAATGGGTCTGTATATTAAATCCTCCTTTTCCTGGGTTTGTCAATAGATGGAGTGTCATGTAAATTGGAACATCTTTAAGACAGCATTTTTATATTGACTTTTGTTTTAATTGCTATCATTTTTTAAAGGGTTAAGAGGTTAGTGATTTCAGATATCCTTCTACAGTTTTTAAAAACTATCTAGTGTTTTGAATAGGTTCACTTTCTTTCTGTATTCCTATTATGATTGTGAATAAATTATTAAAATAAGATCCCTTTCTAGGAAATTTGATTAACGCAAGCTTTTCTGTTCTGGGTTTCTCTTGATCTTAATCTATCTATGTTGAGTACTTTTATGGTACATATCATCACACAATCTATGCACAGAAAAAAAATACAGGAGATTGTGAAGAAAATTGTGTTTTAATTCTCTCTGTTCTGAAGTTATGGATCACTTTATTGTTATCCAAACCTTCTTTTCCATGGATAATTATAATTTGAAAGATATGTTCTGGATTTAAGTCATTCAGTCTTAGACATTCTCTTATCTTTTTCACAAAGTCATTCAGGCTCTTTACAGCTCCAGAGTTTTGGTGAAGCATTGCTTGTTTGCAGAGTTATAGGAGGAAACACAGTATCTGAAATAGGTAGGAGTTAGGTCAACAAAAAGCCTTCGACATTTGCAGAGCAGAGTGTTGCATTGCATTACTTTTTGCTATGTGAAAATGTCTTGGGATGAACGACTGATTCTGCCCATACAGTCCATGAGGTTCCCAGGGTCATAGAACAGATTTTGTAAAAGCAAATACACTAGTCAGATCATAGCCAATGGGAAGCCCTGAAGAAAGAAATATGCTCAGCTCTGTTCCTCTCAAAAACTTAGGCAAGCGGTGCTAAGGCTCAGAATGGCATTTCCCTTCATATTGTATTAATACCTGTGGTGGTCCATACCTACTCCATATCTTTTTCACAGAAACCAGCAGTAACAAAGGCAACAGTAGAAGGTCACTTTGTAACAAAGAGTTAATTACAAAAGAGACTGAGTATGGTCTACTAGTCTGGTCGCTCCCTTGAGGTCATGGAAGACCAAGTTCTGACTCAGTAAGTATTTAACATATAATATAAAAATGGTCCCCCTAAGAAGGACTGGGGGTATTCAGCATGCATTGGATGTGTTAGAAATTACAGAAGTTGTTCTAATGAAGTGACATTTTCTTTGGAAAACAGTCAAAGAAAAATTTCTAAATTTTAAAATTTATTTAAAAGTACAATTCTAGTACCTAATTCCCTCTAGTGCTGAGGACTGATGATCTGTACTAAGTTATTATACAGCCTAGCAATTCTAATGTGTCTGCTACTGGCTCAGAAGAAACACATGAGCTGATCAATTCCATTTGTAATTACATTTGGGAAAAGGGATTATGGAGACAAATATACTCAGCTGTTTTGTTCCCATGTGTGTAACATGAAATTAATCACTGAACCAATCTTTCCTGGGCTCTTACAGTATTGATCCATTCTAATCGTTTTCTAAGTCTGTGAAACCTAGTCCTGCCATCAGGGTCCTTAAGAACACAAAATGAAAGCATGAAGTTCATGAAAAAATTTGTTCTCATACCCTTGAAGTACAGAGTCAGCACACTACTGGATGTCTATGAGTGTCATAATTAGTTACGTAAATTGATATTTCATATTTCTCATTAATTTTGCTAGTTTACCTTTTCTTTAAAATGGAGCACTGGAGACTTTCTTTTAAATACTGAAATATGTTATTTGTCATTTCTTCTGTCCCAGATACTTTATTCTATCTTACAGTTCTTATAACCTTAATATGCTCTTTTCAAGGAGAAAGGAAGTGGATCCTTTTGTTTCAGAGGACACCTTCAACTGTCCCATAGCATCAAATAACTTGACATAAAGCTGACAAAAAAGTTAAGGTTATATCCATCTGTAGTAAATTGTATATACATCAGAACAAAGGCTTCCATTATTCCAAGGTTGACTCATATTATACCTTTACTACTGCTCTTATTTTTCATCCATTCACAACCCTCTTTCGTTCAACTAAGGGGACTTTAACTCCTGCTTTTTTGGCTTGGTAAGAGATACATGAGCATCACTTCCCAGATCTCATGTTGTTTATAGAAATTGTAGCATTTAAATCCCCCCCAAAAGAATTAAAGATATCAGGGTGCAAACACATATTAAAAAAAGGTCTAGTCCATTCTCCTTCAAGACCTGGTACCACAGGAGAACAGATTAGTGCTTTCCTCATGATAGCAGCCCTGAACAGACTTGAAGATTGATATGTGTACTTTGACTCTTTTTTCTTTCCACAGACTAATGTCAAACTGTTTGAGCTTTCCTCCTAGTTCATATTTTCTCACTCCTAGAATTATCTAATTTGATCCTGGAGGAGAGACAAGTTCTGCTACACACAGCTGACAACTTCTACGTAGTAGGATTGCCATATTGTGGCTCATCTTGTATTATGCAACACTAAGAGTCATGAGATAAGTTCCAAAGAGGTAGTATACAGAAACTAATGGAAAGACCATACATACAGTGCATCTATCAATGAGCTTTTGAAGGGATAGGTTTAATAAGATTACAAACCAATTTTACTTGCATATGGTGCAATGCAGTATTTTCATTAACCATATGATGGATTGAAGAGGACATATGCTTAAATAGATTTTCAAGTAAACCATACTTGAATGTATTTTCAGCTTTTTCCAGAACTGAGAAGACTGTCAAACTAACCATACAGATTAGAGAAATAGTGTAAAACCAGAATTAATTTCAATAGGGATAAGTATAATCTTCAAAGTTTTTAAAATAGAATTAATCAGATCCACAAATATAGGTTGGGGAACAAGCAGAAATTTTACAAGACAGTCTGAGGTTATTGAGTCACAAACATAAAACAAAATCATAGTATTGTGAAAAAATACAGAAATAGCTTTAAGATTTATTAAGGAAGCATAGATTTTAAGACAGATGGGGCAAGCCCAGTATTTTCATATGAGCCCTTTTTTACAGAGAGCAGCAGTAACAAAGCCAACAGTAAAACTGTTTAGAAGAAACAATTAAAAAAAGAGAGTGATTATTGTCCACTAGTCTGATCACTCCCTTGGGGTCATGGAAGACAATGCTCTGACTCAGTAAGTATTTGGTATATATAGCATAAAAAGAAAGGGGTAACTTCCTTAATAAAAGTTAAAGCCTCAGCCAAAGTAGGGAGTCCCATTTCAAGCATCATGCTTCAAGAAAAATGTGAATGAAGACTTTAGAGGAGGACAGTAAAGTATGAAAATTTGAGGCTGTGAAAAACATATTTCTGAGAATCTGTTGCAAGATCTATTTAGCTTTAAGAAGAAAAATCCTGAAGAGGAAAAATACAGACTGGTACAGGGAAGAAGAGAATATTTTTTTCCATCACCATAGTGAGCATAATGGGCTTACAGGGCATCAAAACAAATACATGTTTTTTATCGGGGAAAAACTTCTTAATGGTAAGGATACTGAAGGACTTGAATAAACTGGAAAATGAGGTTGTGGAGACTCCATCTTTTTAAGAATGGGATAGACAAACTTTTACTGGAAATGACAGCTACTGCTTGTTGTAGTTTAGAACAGAAGCTAGGCAAGATGATTCTATAAGGTCCCTTCAGGCGTTGTCCCTTTGGCCTTCCTAGAAATCTCTGAGAAACATGCACCACATTCAGCATTATTTCACCCGGTGGCCAGAAGCCAACCAGGAGTATTACACATGAATAATATTAAAATAATTGACAAAGTTTTCATTAATAAGTCAAGAATAACTCATGAAACACTAAGATAATTCATGAACTAAGGTAATACCTGTGAGAAAAGCTGCAGGAACAGTTTGAGCACCTCGGACTTGTTATTCATTATTCCGCAGGGCTTGCAGTGCTCGGCTGGACACTAAATGTGTCCTGTCAATGAATGGTAGATTTCTAATGCCGATTGTAAGTGCAAGATAATTTGCATGCTTCCTGCAAACTCTGGTACACACTTTTAAGTACAGCTTTCATGATTTTGAAAATGTGACTTCATTATTTAGAAAAAAAGCCAGAGGAAAATTTCAGACAGACATCTTAAAGTCTAAGTTTCAATATGATTCTTGGAGAAAAGAAAAACGAATCAAATTACCTTTTCTTTTTCTGCGTCTTTGTTCATAGATTTAGATGCAATTGTCCTATTAATCATCTTTCTAGTCTTCCATGTCTTAAAATGCAACAGTTTATATCTTATTCTGTGAAAAAAAATTACAACAGGGCAAAGTTACCTTTTCATATTTGTTATTCTGTAGAATTTCTGAATATGAAGATCCCTTGAGAGGTTTAAATGGGAAAACAAAGCAGAGAAAAAATGAAAGAAGAATAAGAACCCATGCACACTGCTGTATTTATTAAAGGAAGTAAGGAAAAAAGTAAAATACTAAAAAATGAAAATTGGAAAAAAAAATTAAAAATTGCCTTTTGAAACCTGAGAAAAAGTATTAAATATATTATAAGGTAAAGAATTCTTCTGAATTTAATTTGAAATACAATGTTTTGCTAAAAGACATTTTCTTATTGGAAAACTATTTAATAAAAGTCTTGATAAGTCCTCCTGAAAATTTTGCAGAAGTTTTTCTTCTTTGTGTGCTTAACAATGTATATTATGTTAATAAATGTTACTCTCCTCTTCTTTAAGATGAACAAACCTATCATCCTCAGCTGCTTACCTCCTAAGTCATGCCCTCTAGTCCTTTCACCATCTTTGTTGCCCTCCTTTGGACACATTCTAATATTTTTTATCCTGCTTATATAGTGGAGCACAAAACTGCACACAGTACTCAAGGTGAGGCCATACCAGTGCTAAGTATAGTGGGACAATCACTTCTTTCCACCAACTAGCTATACTGTGCTTAATGCAGCCCAGGCTACAGTTGACCCTTTTGGCTGCCAGGGCACATTTTTTACTCACATTGAGCTTACCATCAACCAGGAATATGTACATCCAGGAATACACCATCCTAGGTACAGAATCTAACATTTATCCTTGCTAATTTCATATGGTTGGTGACTGTCTAGTGCAGTATATTATGGTCTCTCTAATCTATCAAGGTCTCTCTGTAAGGCACCTCTGCCCTCAAAGGAATCAACAGCTTCTCCTAATTTAGTATTGTTGGCAAACTTAGTGTGCACTCAACTCCGGTGTCCAGGTCATTGAAGAGAAGTGGGCATAAAAATGAGCCCTGGGGAACACCGCTGGTGACTGGCTGCCAACGAGATGTTACCCTGTTTACTACAACTCTTTGTGCCTGACTTTTCAGAGTTGTTCACCCACTTTATTGTGTACATTCCTAGCTGTGTGCTAGACATTTTATCCAGAAGCATACTGTGAGATACAGTATCAAAAGCTTTGCTAAAACCCTCACACGCACTGCCTTCCCTTTATCCACTGGGCAGGTAACCTTGTCACGAAAGGGTATAAACTAGAAACATCTATTGGCTGCTCAAAGTGGTGGTGTTCTACACCCACTTATGTCTGTACCATACAAAAATTACTCGCTTTCTTCCCAAAATGGAGACTCACTTTTTGAGAGATCTCCTAGACAGATTGGACCCCTGTCAGGGATGCCTGGCTGTCTCCAGACTCTGTGGCATGATCATCTTCAAAGTGAGACTTTGTTTGTCATTGATTGGCCCCATTTCTGGAAGCAGTTTTGACTGGCCCCACTTCTGCAAACAGTTTGATGAACATTATACAGGTACTACTTTAAATAATATATATATAGGCACACAGATAAGTAATTATGTTTGCTGCTTTACTAGTGGTTATTTTGTAGTTACCATTAATCTTGAAATACATGTTTGCTGCTACTATTGAAACATATATACCTGCTTTTCTGGTAGTAATTTTTCAGTAACTTGATATATACTCACTTTATTAATCATAAGTGTGCTCAGTTTTTAAAAGTAATTTGTAGTAATCTGTAATAAAGAAATTTAGGAAATAAAAACTCTGTGTCCTTGTGCATTATAGAATCATACAAACCCACCGTTGTGATCTTTATATACCCACAGGCTCAGTAACCCTTTAGGTCATGACATCTTCAGTACTTTAAAATTATTGTATAGGGATTAATAATTTTTTTCTTATTCAGTAGGTTAAGTTCAAATGTCCATTTTTTAAATTTCTCCAATAAAAATTTTTTGGAGAAATTTTATTGGTGAAAATTTATTTCACCCAGTCTTTGAATTTACCAGGTTTTAGGCACAATCTCCACCCGTAAATTAATTTTGTTGGATGGAAAGTTTTAAAACCTGAGATTAAAATGAATCAATAAAAAGTTCCAAAGGATAAGAAAAAAAGGTCAGAAGAAAAAAAAATTCACTTCAATTTTTCAAATTTAAATATTTATTGGTTCAAGTTTCATAAGGTATGTCATGTTGGAATTTGCCAAAAATAAAAACAGTAAGAATAATATATTGAAAAAAATAGTCACAATGTCAGGCACTATAGTGACCCTTCAGGCTATGTATAAAAAATTTAAAAGCAAATTTTTAACAGAGCTAACGAAAATATTTTGCTTGACATAAAAATAATTTTGCTGGGGTTGAAAACCTTTCAATCAGACGAGAACAAGCTACATTAATGCATATTAGTTCTTAACCATTGTTTGTCTGGCCCAGGTTTTAAAGGATATGTCTCAGATGATTTCTTCTCAATATCTTTATATGTGTTTTAGTTTAACCCTATAGTATCTGCATAATGGTGTGTAATAAAAGATAGGTATAGAATATGAAAGTGATAGAAGAATAACCTCTCACTTGCCTTAGTGAAAAAAGAATATGTATTTTTAGTTTGTTTATTTAATCTTCAGTGCACCCAGACATATCAAAAAAGTTCAAGACTACTGTGCTTATGAAAAAAACATCCTGACAAATGTGAAAGAATAATTAATACTTTTTCCAAAAATCCCTGTGGGAGCAGAGGTATTTATATAGGAGACGACAAACTCATTTTCCCTTTAAAAGTAGTTTAAAATCTTTTTATGTTTAGTGTGGATAATATAAGACACTGTAGTGGATTATATCACCATGGTCTTCATTAGGACTAGAAATGCATAATCCTACTTTTATGCAGAAAGTTTCAGTTTCATTAAAAACCAAAGATTTATACCTTCTGTACATTAAAGGTGTTTGATGTTTTACTCGCTATCCAGTATTTTTCTGCAAACTGCATACCACTAAACTCCCCAGTAACACATTAAAAACACCCTCAATTTCTGTTGTAACAAGATGCACACCATGATTTTTCAACCTATGGTAAGTTAATTCCAAGCACAGAAAAAAGTAACTTTTTTCTTCTGTTACTGAAGAGAAAATAACCTAAGCACTGATTTCCATTTGAAATCTCCATTCTTTTCTGTCCATAAAAGGCTGATATTATTCCCTTTCCTTCTGAATGGCAGTTTAAAGTATTTGGAATTGTGAGGATAATTTCATTACATTTCTTCTAGTTGATCGAGTGGCTGTATGCATGCTGTTACATATAGAAATATTTTTTTCTAAAGCAAGCACTTCATGTATTTACCTGCCTAGCAAGACCTACCTTCATTTTCAGAATTACTTTCACCAGCAGGCTCAGTGGCTTAAGCTGCTGTTCTGTAGCAGCCTCATAATTTCACCCATGGGTGGCAGAAACCACTGGTTATGTTTGGTTTTCATATTGACAGGTGGTTTTCAAAGAAGACACATTATTTTTTAAAGAAAGGCTGAAAACACTGAATCTGTTTATGCTCTCCCTCTTAGAAGCTTGCTTCTTCCCTTCCTCAAGCACTATTTTTGCTTGCAGGCAATAGATTTACTTCCTTTCTGATTTTGGCCATTCTGAAAACTACCGCTATGCCATCTTCACCAAGAAAGAAAGAGGTACCTCTCCCATATAAAGCCAAACCCCACCTTTTCTTCCTAGAAATGAAATAAAACCCTTTGAGAAATACCTAGAATTAGTAACTCTTGTACCTGGGAAATTCACTGAAGTTTGAAAGTAATTGATATTCAGGAAGAACAAGTTATATTATTTAACAGAAAAATAATCTGTGGAGTCAGTAAAGGCGACCACCTATTATGAACTGAAGTACCTCAGTAGGACTTGGACTTGTGCTTGGCTAAGGATCTGTGATTAAACATTTATTTGTTATATGTGATTAAAAAGGGTAAAATATCACACACTAAACATTTTGTCTGAGTTACTTGGGCCTTGTATTATGCAGAAACACCTGAATTTTGAGATGGTTAAGTATGCTGATACTTTCAGATAATGAATTCTGGCAGTTCTCAGAAGATGCCTAACAGACTTTGACTCCCAGCTACAGTGGTTAGTACCAAATATGTAGCATCAGTTACATTCCTTTAAAAGACAGCATCAGGATTCTTCTTACATGATATCCTAGTGTTTAGAGAATTTTCTGAAGTAGCAAGGAAATTGTTGATTTTTCTCTCTCCTACAGCTTGCAATTCTGGGTGTCCTAGCCCCCGCACTATGGTCTCTATTGCCAAGATGAGATGCATGAATTCTTTCCCTATGTAAAGTCCAAGCTAGCAAACTGATAGCAGGGTCCATAGTACACAAATCTGACACTTAAGGTCAGGACATTTTCATTAGTGCATTTCTGCTCCATCGTATCCAATTACAATATTCAAAGACCTTTGAGCAATAAAGTTTAATGCCTATTGTAAAAAAAAAGGACTTACTTTTTACTTGTACTGGGGAGAGGGGTAGAGAAGAAGATGACTGGGGTCTGTGCCATGAATGGGCAATCTTCTGTCCTCCCCTTATTTGCCATTCTTCTCTGCTTTAATCTCCCTATCCACCCACCCCTGCCAGCACACAGGCAATGCATTTGTTATGTCCCTTTGTTTTTTGTGATTAAGCAAGTAGATTGGATAAGTCTTAGGAAATCTCCATTTTATTTTTCTTTTTAGCAAAGTTTTTCTGAAAGGTACTATTTGGCTTTTGAACAGTACTTCTATTCCTTCAGCTTCACAAAATGCTCATCACATGAAATGGTTATTCCATTATATTACATATTAAAACCAGGTTTCTTTCAGCTTTTGAAAAAACAGCAAATATAGTTGAATTAAATTACTACAAGGGCGTAAAATAAGAACAATAATTATATACATATCTCAAAGGAGAACACCACAAATGAGTTTAGTTACAGGGTAACACAGATTAGAAACATCGGTTCTTTGAGAAGTTGGTTCTTATGATGTCCATTTTTCAATTTCTGTGTTCTGTAGAATGCCAATGTGCAATCAAAGATAGTAGCAAAGAAGTATTATAATATTCTGAACCACAGTTGCAGGCATTCTTGAAAACTAGTAGTAGCTGAAGGACATATTTTATCTAAATCCTTAAAGAACAGCTGTGGAATGGAGTCCCACAAGACACCATTCATGGTCAAATGTGTTTTCTCTCTCTGTAGTAAATATTACAGAGACAAAGCTGATGTGGCTTGGCACAAGTTCTTGGCAGACATTTGCTGATGCTTCAAAATCCATTTCATTTTGGATCGAATTTTAATTGAGTGTGTAGAGATACATTAATGTTTGGCATCTTTTCCTTCTCCAGACTCTTTTTCAAATGACAATGGCTACCATTTGATGGCATGCTTACTCAGGATTCACTCTAATTGGAAGAAGCTTAAGGAAAATATGATTAAGATCAGGGCATCTGAGAACTGTTCTGTGAAAGCTAGCCTTTACAAAGTCATCTTGTATAAGTTCCTGCAGAAAACATTGAAGTCATCCCACACACCCTCCTTCAATGTGTTTTATTTACCTGTTTCTTGCTTTGTATGTCATGCAACACTGTTTACATTATCACGATCACAAAGATATAGCATTTATAAATATATGCCAAATAAATACTAAAAAACTACTAGGGAATTCGTAAATGCTTTGTCATCCACAGGACACTCTTTCCCTTACTCCTGTGATAGTACTAATAGACACTGTAACAAAATATATGCATGTACTTTACAACATAATTTATTTACCACATATATTTACTATATATTTCATCATTTAAATCAAAGCTTGCATATGTCAATTTACAACTTCACTTCTATTAACAGAGCCTGTGAGATCAAATCCATGGGTCATGTCACTTAGATGATTTTTATAAACTAGTTCTTCTATTTCTTTCAATTTGTATAGAAAATTTTCATTCCTGTAAAGAAATAATAATAAAATTCATTTCAGTGCAGAGTGGAAAGACACACTTACCTCTCTGCAGGAAGCTGAAAAGGGCATGATTGTTTCTTTTGTTTTGTTTTTATCTTCTGTACAGTGCTACATTCTAATTCTTCTGAAAAAAAAAAAAATCTTAAAAATAGCTACGTATGAAGTGCTTCTTTAGATGAATGAAATATTTGCCTGCTGAAGTCATTAGTAGTGTCCTGGTTTCAGCTGGGATAGAATTAATTTTCTTTCTAGTAGCTGAATAGAGTGCTATGTTTTTGAGTTCAGTATGAGAAGAATGTTGGTAACACACTGATGTTTTCAGTTGTTGCTGAGTAGTGTTTAGTCTAAAGTCAAGGATTTTTCAGCTTCTGATGCCCAGCCAGCAAGAAAGCTGGAGGGACACAAGAAGTTGGGAGGGGACACAGCCAGGGCAGCCGACCCAAAGTGGCCAATGGGGTATTCCATACCATGTGATGTCATGTCTAGTATATAAACTGGGGGGAGTGGTGACGGGAGGATTGTGGCTCGGGGACTAACGGGGCATCAATTGGCGGGTGGTAAGCAATTGCATTGTGCATCACTTTTATATTCCAATGCTTTTATTGTTACTATTGTCATTTTATTAGTGTTATCATTACCCTTATTAGTTTCTTCTTTTTCTGTTCTATTAAACCATTCTTCTCTCAACCCATGAGTTTTACTTCTTTTCCTGATTTTCTACCCCCTCCCACTGGGTGGAGGGGAAGTGACTGAGCAGCTGCGTGGTGCTCAGTTGCTGGCTGGGGTTAAATCACGACAGTCCATTTTGGCACCCAACGTGGGGCACAAAGGGTTGAGATAACAACAAACCTGACCAGAGCTCATTAAAACAAATTGGTTTCAAACTTCATTATATTGGTCTAATAGTCGCTGGTCACTATGTTGATTTATGTGTTCTTAGAGTTGCTACTGTTGTTTTTAAAATTCTGTTATGTATCACCTCGCTTGCTGTATGTAGTCCCTGTTCTGCTGCTTATCATCTGTGGGAGGTGAATTAAGGTTTTTGCTTTGATATATTGTGTAACACTGGTTTATGGTTTGATAAAGTTATCGGTTGTGGGATTAATCTGGTATTTGCACTCAGCATTGTCACCTCTATACTTCAGGAGCCATCTGCGGGAAACTATTAATAATTACACCATTTACCTTTCCTCCTCGGAGAGCCAATCTATAGGTGGGGTACCTTTCTTCCCTTTTCCCTTCTCTTTCAGTCCAGTTACAATGGCGTTTGAGAATTTTGAAAAATTTGAATACCCTTGGGATGTTGAGACCAGCAGGGTCCTAGACCTACTGCTAGGAATTAGCATGCTCCTGAATGTGGTTCAGCTCTTGTTTAAGGTTAAACAGCTATTTAAGAAGATCACCCAGAGATCTGCCCCGAGGCTGGATAATTATGAGTGGCAGGGTGTGGAGGTTAGTATTGGCAAGTACCTAGAACAGTGGGCACCTCCAATGTTTTGGAAATTCACCTCTGAACAAGTGCAGAATGTGAAAGAACTAGTAAAATATTTGGAAAAGGTATGCTGTTGCCCCGGCAACTCCAGAGAGATACAAATTGCAGCAACATGCTGGGTCCTGGTCTATGTCTATCGAGTCCTGTTCGACACCACTCAGTACCCTCAAGGGGAAGAGAATGTCTCTGGAACTAAAACCAAGACAACAGGCACTGTGGCTACCCAAACCTTGGCGATGAGAATTGTGGTCCCACCAGCCCCGGTGATGAGCATTGTGGCCCCCCAAACCTTGGCGACAGGCACTGTGGTCCCTCCAGTCCTGGCAACGAGCACTTCGGCCACCCAAACCCTGGCGATGGGCACTACAGCCACCCAAACCCCAGCGACGGGCACTGCAGTCCCTCCAACCCTGGTGATGGTCACTACAGCTACCCAAACCATGGCGACAGTCACTGCAGCCTTTCCGGCCCCAGAGACAGACACTGTGGTTACCCAAATCCCAGCGAACAGTGCTGCAACTGAACCAGTGGACCAACCCACACCAGTATCAGTTGCCCCCACACAGAAGAAGAAATATACAAAAAGATCAGTTTACTTAGCAAAGGAGGAAGATAAGTCAGGGTCATCACGGGAACAGGAGGAAGAGGCAGAACCAGAGGTAATCCACTGATCCCTGTCCTTGAATGAGCTGCAGGATATGCGAAAAGATTTCGGCCACTGTATAGGTGAGCATATTATCACCTGGCTCCTCTGATGCTGGGACAATGGGGCTAATAGCTTGGAATTAGAAGGTAGGAAAGCCAAGCAGCTGGGATCGCTTGCCAGGGAAGGTGGCATTGACAAGGCAATTGGAAAAGGGACACAAGCCATCACCCTCTGGAGGTGACTCCTGTCAAGTGTGAAGGAAAGGTACCCCTTTAAGGAAGATGTTATATGTCAGTCAAACAAGTGGACCACCACGGAAAGGGGTATCTAATATCTGAGGGAATTAGCCATGCTAGAGACGATTCATTATGACCCAGACAACCCACAATCACCCAAAGATCCAGACAAAGTCCCATGCACACGACCCATGTGGCAGAAGTTTGTACGGAGCATACCATCGTCCTATGCCAGCACATTGGCAATAATGACCTGGAAAGATGAAGAGGCACTGACAGTGGATGAAGTGGCTTGCCAACTCCATCAATATGAAGAAAATCTCTCCTCCTCCCTACAAGTCTGCATTCTGGCTGTGGAGAAGCTGTCCTGGGATTTCCAGCAATTCAAAGAGGGTATGTCCTACTCCCCACCTGTAAGGATCAATGTCTCAGCTATTAGGGGTGAGTGTTCCTCTGCCCAAGAGAGAGAATATAGAAGGTACACACCGCGAGGTGCCCTGTGGTTTTATCTATGTGATCACAGAGAGGACATAAGGAAATGGGATAGAAAACCTACCTCTGTCCTAAATGCACGGGTACATGAGTTGCGAGGAAAAAACACCACAAAAGGGGACTCTCGCAGGAAAAATGCCGCTCCAGTTTCCAAACAGAGTAGAAGGGCTGATCTTATTTTTTATCCTCTTGAAGGGACTTCTGAGCTAATTTTACAAGAAGTGAGTACTGGATACTCTGACCAGAATTAGAGGGGCCTTGCCTCCAGCCAGGTGGAGGAAAGGGATAACTGGGTCTATTAGACTGTGGATTCGATGGCCTGGCATGTTAGACCCACAGGAGTATAAGGCTCTAATAGACACTGGTGCACAGTGTACTCTAATGCTATCAAGTTATAAAGGGGCAGAACCCATCTGTATTTCTGGTGAGACAGGGGGATCCCAAGAGCTAACTGTATTGGAGGCTGAAGTAAGCCTGACTGGGAATGAATGGCAGAAACACCTCATTGTGACTGGTCCAGAGGTTCTGTGTATCCTTGGCATAGACTATCTCAGGAGAGGGTATTTTAAGGACCCGAAGGGGTATCGATGGGCTTTTGGGATAGCTGCCTTGGAGATGGAGGGAATTGAACAGCTGTCTACCCTGCCTGGTCTCTCTCAAGATCCTTCGATTGTGGGGTTGCTGAGGGTTGAAGAACAAGTGCCAATTGCTACCACAACGGTGCACCGATGGCAATATCTCACCAACTGAGACTCTCTGATTCCCATCCACAAGTTGATTCACCAACTGGAAAGCCAAGGAGTGATCAGCAAAACTCGCTTACCCTTTAATAGTCCCATATGGCCAGTGCGAAAGTCTAATGGGGAGTGGAGACAGTTGACTATTGTGGCCTGAATGAAGTTACGCCACCGTTGAGTGCTGCCGTTCCGGATATGCTAGAACTTCAACACGAACTAGAGTCAAAGGCAGTCAAGTGGTATGCCACAATTGACATTGCTAATGAGTTTTTCTCAATCCCTCTGGCAGCAGAGTGCTGTCCACGATTTGCTTTTACTTACAGGGTTGTCCAGTACACTTGGAATCAATTGCCCCAGGGGTGGAAACACCGCCCCACCATTTGCCATGGACTAATCCAGACTGCACTGGAAAAAGGGTGAAGCTCCGGAACACCTGCAATATATCGATGGCATCATCATATGGGGAAACACGGCAGAAGAAGTCTTTGAGAAAGGGAAGAAAATAGTTCAAATCCTTGTGAAGGCCCGTTTTGATATAAAACAAAATAAGGTCAAGGGACCTGCACAGGAGATCCAGTTTTTAGGAATAAAATGGCAAGATGGATGTTGTCAGATCCCAAAGGATGCGATCAACAAAATAAAAGCTATGCCTCCACTGACTAGCAAAAAGGAAACACAAGCTTTCTTAGGCATTGTGGGTTTTTGGAGAATGCATATTCCAAATTACAGTCTGATTGTAAGCCCTCTCTATCAAGTGATCCAGAAGAAGGATTTTAAATGGGGCCCTGAGCAACAATAAGACTTTGAACAAATTAAATGGGACACTGTTCATGCAGTAGCCCTTGGACCAGTCTGGGGAGGACAAGGTGTTAAAAATGTGCTCTATACTGCAGCTGGGGAGAATGGCCCTACCTGGAGCCCCTGGCGGAAAGCACCCAGAGAGACCCGAGGCCGACCCCTGGGGTTTTGGAGTCGGGGAAACAGAGGATCTGAGGCCTGCTATACTCCAACTGAAAAAGAGATACTGGCAGCATATGAAGGAGTTCAAGCTGCCTCAGAAGTGGTTGGTACTGAAACACAGCTCCTCTTAACACCCTGACTGCCAGTGCTGGGCTGGATGTTCAAAGGGAAAGTTTCCTCTACACATCATGCAACTGATGCCACATGGAGTAAGCGGATCTCACTGATCACACAACGGGCTTGTGTAGGAAACCCCAGTTGCCCAGGAATTTTAGAAGTGATCACAGACTGGCCAGAGGGCAAAGATTTTGGCATGTTGCCAGAGGAGGAGGTGACACATGCTGAAGAGGCCCCGCTGTATAATAAACTGTCAGAAAATGAAAGGCAATATGCCCTGTTCACTGACGGATCCTGTTGCATTGTGGGAAAGCATCGGAAGTGGAAGACTGCTCTATGGAGTCCTACACGACAAGTTGCAGAAACTGCTGAAGGAGAAGGTGAATCGAGTCAGTTTGCAGAGGTGAAAGCCATCCAGCTAGTGTTAGACATTGCTGAAAGAGAAAGGTGGCCACTGCTCTATCTCTGTACTGACTCATGGATGGTGGCAAATGCCCTGTGGGGGTGGTTACAGCAAGGGAAGCAGAGCAACTGGCAGCGCAGAGGTAAACCCATTTGGGCTGCCTCACTGTGGCAAGACACTGCACCCTGACTGGAGAATCTGGTTGTAAAAGTACATCACATAGATGCTCACATAACCAAGAGCTACATCACTGAAGAACATCAAAATAACCAACAGGTGGGTCAGGCAACCAAGATTGAAGTGTCTCAGGTGGACTTGGACTGGCAATGTAAGGGTGAGCTATTTATGGCTCGGTAGGCCCATGACACCTCAGGCCATCAGGGAAGGGATGCAACATATAGATGGGCTCGCAATCAAGGGGTGGACTTAACCATGGATACTATTGCACAAGTTATCCATGAATGTGAAACATCTGCTGCAATTAAGCAAGCCAAGTGGTTAAAGCCCCTGTGGTATGGAGGGCGATGGCTGAAATATAAATATGGGGAGGCCTGGCAGATTGACTATATCACACTCCCACAAACTAGCCAAGGCAATGCCATGTACTTACAAAGGGGGAAGAAACCACCAGATGGCTGGAAACATATTCTGTACCCCATGCCACCGCCCAGAATGCTATCCTGGGCCTTGAAAAGCAGGTCTTGTGATGACATGGCACCCCAGAAAGACTTGAGTCGGACAATAGGACTCATTTCTGAAACAACGTCATAAACACCTGGGCCAAAGAGCATGGCTTTGAGTAGGTGTATCATATCTCCTATCATGCACCAGCCTCTGGGAAAATCGAACGGTATAATGGACTGTTAAAGACTACATTGAGAGCAATGGGGGGTGGAATCTTCAAACAGTGGGATACACATTTAGCAAAAGCCACCTGGTTAGTCAACACCAGAGGACCTGCCAATCAGCATGGCCCTGCCCAGTCAGAACTTTTACGTACTGTAGAAGGGGATAAAGTCCCTGTAGTGCACATAAAAAATATGGTAGGGAAGACAGTCTGGGTTACTCCTGCCTCAGGCAAAGGCAAACCCATTCATGGGATTGCTTTTGCTCAAGGACCTGGGTGCATTTGGTGGCTGATGCGAAAAGATGGAGAAGTCCGATGTGTGCCTCAAGGGGATTTGATTTTGGGTGAGAATAGCCAGAATTAAACTGTATGATATTAGTTGCTGTATAACCCTGCTACTGTATGTTATCATTACTATAATTGTTATATGCTATATCCATAGTACTACAGTAAGATTCACTTAGATCAAGCAAGAATGAACTGTGACAAAGCTGAGTGAAGCGCAGGAGTGATGGAACCAGAACTGACTCCAGCACACAACAGTCCAATGGTACACACCATCCTCCTGCTGCGTCCAATGTCACCTGCTTGTCACACTGCACTGAAGCCCAATCCTGCTCTGCTGACTGAGAGGACTTTGCACCACCCCTCCTGCCCAGAAAGACTGGTATGACAGATGGAGCCCAGAGTTGGGAACTAAATGAACTGAACGAACATTTTATGAACATGACCCATAAACTAAAGGAATGATATCTCTCTGTGTGTATACATATATATATATATTTCATTGTTTATATATCTCAAAGGGACAGAAAAGGTGGTGATGATGATTGACTGGGATGTAACTGAAGATATGGGAACTGAGCATGATGTCAATGGTATAGAATAAGGGGTGGATACTGTCCTGGTTTCAGCTAGGATAGAATTGTCCTCCTAGTAGCTGGTACAGTGCTATGTTTTTGAGTTCAGTATGAGAAGAATGTTGATAACACACTGATGTTTTCAGTTGTTGCTGAGTAGTGTTTAGTCTAAAGTCAAGGATTTTTCAGCTTCTGATGCCCAGCCAGCAAGAAAGCTGGAGGGACACAAGAAGTTGGGAGGGGACACAGCCAGGGCAGCTGACCGAAAGTGGCCAACGGGGTATTCCATACCATGTGATGTCATGTCTAGTATACAAACTGGGGGGAGCGGGGACAGGGGGATTGTGGCTTGGGGACTAACGGGGCGTTGGTCGGCGGGTGGTAAGCAATTGCATTGTACATCACTTGTATATTCCAATCCTTTTATTATTACTATTATCAATTTATTAGTGTTATTGTTATCATTATTAGTTTCCTCTCTTTTGTTCTATTAAACCCTTCTTATCTCAATCCACCAGTTTGACTACTTTTCCCAGTTTTCTCCCCCATCCCACTGGGTGTGTGGGGGGGTAGTGACTGAGCAGCTGCATGGTGCTTAGTTGCTGACTGGGGTTAAACCACAAGTAGTTTTGCCTACACATTGTGGAGCCACATCTCATATCATATTCCTTCCTTTCCTTGGTGAAGAAAGTTGATCCAGGTCCTTGCTTTTACCTAACTCAACTAAGAAGTCCACCTGTTTATTGTGAACCCTTCTGCATGTATAAACCTGACACAGGAATAAAACAGCTTGTTCTACTGGCTGTGGTTGAGGAATATCATGTAATGAAAAAGGCACCCATTTCATGGTGTATATTACCTTAGATTCCTACTGAGATACCCGTGAAGATCCACAGACATAGTGAAGGCATTCCTTCTTCACAAACGTGCATAAATTACCTAATACCAGGGTATGGTAAATGAAAACAAATATGAAAAGTAAGGAATCTTAATGTCATGTTTCTTACTTGGAGATAGAAGCAACCAAATGGCCTGTGATAGTATGCTACTGGGCCTAATTAATTGGCAGGGAAGTGTTTGGAAGGTGAGGGAGGGAAGGCTATGATCTGTTATGAATTTGTGCCTGGGAGTGACACTTTTAGGCATGAAGAGTGTGGAGGAAGATTTGCACGTGATATATTTTCACAGAAGAACATTAGCAATGCTATCATTAAGATTCTGAAATATTTCATTTTGACAGGAATATGAAAGATTTTTTTTATAGGTAATGCAAACATGAGAAAAAACAATCATCAACTATATCCATTAAACCTGACCTAGAATTAGACATCTTCATCCTGTATTGGCATACACTTGATTGCCACAAACAAATCTTTAAACTAATCACATATTTATAACTGCTAAGTTTCTCCCCATCCTTTCAACAGTCTCTGTGGGGAAACTATGTCTGTGTTTTCCTTCATGCACTACTTTACATATTCTAAGATTTTACCCATTAGGAATATTTTTCCTCTTCCCCTTCTCATTAAAAGCTCCCCTCTCTAAATATGCCAATGTGAAGATGATATATTTATCAGTGTGGACACTATTCACTCACATAGCAGTTAAGATGGCATTCCTGTGCACTTAGGCTTTCTGACAACCTATCAAAATCATTGAGACAGCTTATGGAATGGACTTCTCTCCAAAACAAGTGAAAGGTAACTGATTCTAATCAGATATATGCAAAACCTGAGATTAAGATATTATTCTCTCTGTAATAACTTCAGGAACACATTGTTGTAAAAATATATATGCACTTGTGTTTTTTTTCTGGTGTTCTCCTGTTTTGTCATACGTAGCATCCAAGAAATCACTTGGTAAGTAATCATCTCAATGTCTTTCCAATTTGTCACAATGTTCCTGGGTAACTATTATAAAAACATCAGCTGCATTTTTTTTTCCTAAATGTGTGCAGTCTACAAACAGGGATGATATTTCTTTTTGCAATTATTAAAATATTTTTGTGTCCGGGTCTGAGACACTGACATGAAAAACCCAAATGTCATGAACTACATTATGCAGTTATGCTTTTCTGGGTCTTTTAGTTTGCTTTATTCTAGCTGGAGTCTATAAAAGTTGTCAGCCACATAATACTTCACCAACAATAATTGCAGGTGTTCTCTTCATGGCATTTTTATGAAATATCTGTGTGAGAAGACATTTTTAGCACAGTCACTAGCCACAAGCGCAAGGCAAGCTATTAGTAATTCCCTTTCCTTCAAAAAGACCAATTTAAAAATCAGCAATGCAGACAGATATATTTCAAATCAAGATTTCATCAAGCGGCTGACACAAAGACTGCTGCAGTCACTGGAACGATTCCCACTGACCCCAATGGTTTTCAGATTAGGGCCCAGATGTCTCCAGTCCTATTGTGCTTAGCAAAACCAATTCATTCAAATAGCAATTATACATCTGGATAGTGCGTTCCATGTGGAAGACTCAGGCCTTACCAGTAAAACACAGTTTGAAGAGCACACCAGTAATCATGCCACCAGGAGTGAGACATTAGATGCTTACTGAACACTGTGATTTTTTTACACTGTCTGAACAGAAAGAAAGTCCTTTCAATGGCTTTCAAACTCAACTGTAACACAACTTAGCATGACGCACCATCTTTCTTGCAAGCATCACCAAACATTTTAGCACAACTTAATGATGAATTCACACTTGTACAGTGTGATATGTTTGTGTTAAGTGTCTGAGGAAGTGCCCAGGCTCCCAACCTGTAAAAATTCAGCTTCATCTGCTATTGGTGTTCATATAATAACCGCTACAATGGTAGGTACGGATTTGGATTTTACTTGGAAACACACTTTCAAAAGGGGCAAAAGAGTGCCAGAAGTGTATATTGTCAGTCTGCCATTTGGCAGACTTTTTCTTTTCCCCCAGCATCAATAAGTAAAAGGCAGCTTCCTGTTGCATTTCTGAAGTGGCTTGAAAAAAAAAGTATTTGGCAAAGATCCCTTCCTTTCTTTCCCCAGCAGATTTTAAAGCTAATTCATTCACTGCATCCATACAGTGATTTGTGTTACCAAGTTGTAACTGATGACCTTGGGTCTGTGGTGAAATGCAAACATTTTCTGGCTTTCAGCACAGCTGAATGTTCACTGAAGAATGCTTCAGTCAGGACTTCTCCACCTCTAATCACTTGATTATACAGTCAGGGAACAGAAACTCTGCCACAGGACTTCAGTGGAGGAAAACATGTTCAAATTTCAAATAAGTTACTGAAGTCAGGGGCTCATCAGCAATGCCTTAGCTCAGTACTGTTACCATTGGGTGTTTGCTGTTTGTTTAACAATTTGACAGGTATTGATGACTAATTAACAAGCCTTTTTACAGCACCTGTGGGGAGGGAAGGCTGTATTGCTGTGGTTACAGAGATAGAATTTTGATGCAAGAATTAGAGAGTGTTTAGCCATATCCCCTTACCAGCTGTGGCAGCACCAGGGTCTGACCTTGGCTACCTGAGTAGCCCCTTATGCTAAGGATTTAAACCTGAGTTACATGCTAAGAGATAAATGGAGGTATGTGGAAATTTGGTTTGCAGAAATGAGTAAACATTGAATCTTTCTACCATTTCTCACAGCTACTTTTATTTAAAGCTAGGTAAATCCAGGGAACTGTATGATGCAGTTGGAAAACAGTAAGAATTTACACAATTAACACTACTAAGCAATGGGAATTACCAAAATACTGCTGCTTCTTTCCTAGAGAAAATTAGGTGTTCCTTTCTATGCACACATGAACCAAAGCTGTTCAGCTGCACAGAAAGAGACAGAAGTCCATAGATTTAAAGAAGCTGCTTTTTCTCATCAGGACTTTTCATTTGTTTGTTTCTTATGACACATCTGTTTATTTTTTGCTTTCCGATTCTTTTAGGATGTGCAAGGTAAAGATTGAATAAGCTTGGGATTATAATAGAAAATGAAATTAATTTAGCATCTTCTTTGCTTAGTAGATCTTTAACATCAAAAAGTTCAGGATATTATCTTTGAGATAGAATAGTAAACTCTCAATATCAATATTCCTGAGATGATAAAATACTATCAGTTAGATTAGGATAGAAATGGTTTTGATATACTTTTCTGGCCTCAAATTATGTATGAATATGATTTTATTTTTTTTAAGTTAACATAAAGGAAAAGCAAACTGGTCAATGAGATCAAGGTAAAGCACTTGTTTTGGAAATTTCCAACAGCTTTATTTTGTATTTCAGGTGCTTATCTCTTTAAATATATTTAATTCCTTCTTTCATACAAATAGTTACTAATATTATAAAGTAATTTTTTCTCATTTCACACATTTGAAACAATATTTTAAAACAATTTAAATACATAGTTCTTTTTTTTTTCTAGAATAAATAAGATATTCTTTAAACCACTTCTTCCTATAAACCATTTTAATAAAAATTTAAGCAAACAACAGTTTTAAGATATTCTCATTTAACACTAATAGTTTCATTTTCTAACCTTTATCCTTGTTGGCTGCTGCAGCAAGAAAAAGGAGTTTAAGTTCTTCCAGCATATACAGGCAACACTTCTAGTAGCTGTCCCATTTTCTTTAGCAAAAATTAAGTAAATTTTGGTCTTTAGTGGTGTATGTATAGCACCTGTCCAAATGCAGCACAAATTACATTGAATGAGAACAGATTATCTTCCAATTTTCTAGCAACGGTAGATGGCAGAAAGCAAAATTGCAGGCTATATTACCTAGGATGTGAAAATAATGTTACAATTCCTGGTTCAGCTACCATCTTCAAATGAGCATCTTGAGATCATACCAGTGAAAGGACTAACTTTAAATGTGTGTAATGTGGCATTTTCAGATGAGTGTACCAAATAATTTTATTGCAGTATGCCAGCATAATTACTGTATATTGAAATCAAAAATTAACTGGTGCATTGTGACAAAGGTTGTTTTGAAAGGAATTGACACTTTGTGTGCAACTAAGCTCATAAGAGTATTAAACATAGCGAAAGTGATAGCATACCATTAACTCAACCTCAAAATCCTCTGTGCCAGATTCTGCTTTATTTAATTTTGTTCTTCTATTTTAGGTTTCACATCTGAGACACTATAATCTTATCTTTATCAAGCCAGTTTGCTCTTTCTCATTTTAACAATCAAGGATCCTTGATGGTTGGCTTTAGACATTATCTCAGGGGAGTGCAGCAATGCCTGTGAAAAACCTTATCTGGAAATGACAGAGCATTTAGTTTGCCTCTATCCCATCTGATCTCAGAATTCTGCTTTTAACGGCTGTCATTGAACACTGGAGAACTAGCTGACACTAAGCTTTGTTTCATCAGTGCAAGAAGAAAAAGTAATAATAAGAAAGTTTTTTTACTAGAAATCAGGTTAGCAAATATAAAGCTATTTATTATTTTAAAGTAAACACTGATTATATCCCTTTCTTCCAGCTCCAAAATAAAATATAATCTGTCTGCTGGTTTTCCAAGAGAACCATCCTAAAAACTCTGACAGATGGAGGCTGGCAGTGGACAGTGTTTATTTGTCCTGCCACAGGGAAGTAAGTAGACAATGATCTAATAATGTGACAAAGTTTGGCTCCAGGTAGATGAGATAAAACCATCAGCAGGGCAAGCTCACACACCAGGATAGTAGGAAGATTATCACTGCCTTCTGCTATCTGTACCTGCAACCACGTGAAGAGAGAGCATTGATAATGCAGAAATTAACAATAGGGAAAAGAAAAATGCCCCTTGCTTCCCATGAAAATATATTTACAGTATGGTAGTGGGCAAAAACTAGATAAACCAAAAAAATCAGAATCAAAACAGTGATAAAGCATATGCAGAAAAAAATTAGTAAATATATTTAGTAATCTTTATAAATTGTGGAGGGTGGTGTGTTCAGAGGAAAGGAAAAAAAGAGTGAATGAAGATGTAGTAAAAGGCTTTTAAATTACCTACAGAAATAGCTAACATGAGTAGCATATGTGGCAAATGAGAACAATATTACTGGGGGAAAAAAAAAAAAGAGAAGATGGAAATAAAAAATACCCATACTCCTTTGTTGGTAACCACGTCCTGGTTTTGGCTGGCTGGGGTTAAACCACAACAAATCATTAAAATTTTAGTATCAGAAAACAGGTTGTAATGGAAAGTGGAGAGATATGAGATGGTATTTGACTGAAAATAATCCTTACTTCTTACATTCTTTGGATTCCTTTTTTCCTTTTTCTACACTGAGACACAAATGTCACATAGGGCTTCCAAAATCAGTGATGATTTTATATATTGAAATCTTTGAAAAATTAAATAGGAGGTTTAAATGCTGACATTGGGCTATTCTATTCCACAGGCCCAGTTCAGCATTGGCTTTTATAGCTTGCATAACTTCGAAACTGAACAAAGCTCCACAGTAGTCAGTAAGAACACTGAATGCCTAATTTGCACATTTATTTCACTGTTTTCCAGCTCAGAATCTGCATACAAATGCAGAGAGGTGGAATCATGAGAAGAACTCAGATGATATAGTCCAGTATTTAAGAACTGAGAACCAAAGGAAAATAAAATATTCTGATGAGGACTTTAGCTCCATCCTTTAGCCCTACTGTACCTTAAATGACAGACTTAAGTATTTCCTGACTGAGAGACAGAAAAATAGTTTTTTAAGTCTACTTACTAGGACATTCACCTGGATGAGAGAGACCTATACTTCAGTCCCCTACCCAATTAATATTTAAGCATTTTAAGTTAAATTATGAAAATATTAGCAAAACTTGTTCTTAAAGATCAGCTTCTTAACCACTAACGATTATCATACAAAGTTAAGATTTTATTTTCTTTCTCTTGCCCAGCTGGTATTAAATGTACCAAAAATATTGCAAGACTTTAAGTAGACATGAGTTCAAAAGCCTCAGGGCAGAATGTCCTATACTGCGGTGTTCAGCTGGTCTGTGGATAAAAGGAAATGGGAATTCTCTTCTCCTCACACAGAATGAAGGGTACAATCTAGACTCTTTAGGCAAATCCTATAGTCACTGGCCATCAGAATAGAAGCAGCTTCCATGTTCTAATCCACACTTTTTTTTTTTTAAAGGATTGCCCTCTTCTTTTTTTTTTAATTAAAAACCTAGATTTTTTTTAACTTCAAACTAGTGAAAAGCACTTCACTGTAGCTCAGTTTTATGTGTTTAATTCCAAAACTTGCATGAAGGACAAGACACTACCTTGCACTGCTTTCCTGATGCTGTCTCTTGCTCAATATGTTGACTTTTGTTGTTCCTGATTACAGGTGAATTTATGCATGGCATTAATGCCCAAATTAGAGTTGATGTATTAAATTATTTAGGCTACTACCCCAAAATTTGTTATGCTTACTAGTTGCTAACTACATTTATGACTATAATGCGTAGAATAACTTATGCAATGAAAACGTTCATTTAGGAATGTCCAAGACCGTCTGCAACTGCATCATCTCCCTTCAGTGAGTCCCAAACCTGACTCAGATATCCAGTCTTTCTTCCTGAAGGTTTTCAAATATTGTTATTTGTTAGATAGACATTTTGTGCTGGAGCATCAGCATTCTCCAAAGAATAATTGAATATAAATTTTAATTTTAAAGATTACATAAACCAGCAAAGTTTATTTGATAATAACCTTACAGATATTTAAGTATTGTTTTATTGTGCTGATGTGAATAACATAGTAGAAAAGCTGACTGTGATGCCAAAACCATCAGGAAATCATCTGATATAGAAGTTAAAATAAATGTAATTTATTCCTCTCACTGAAACTATAGCTGTTAATAAAACATAGATTACTACTAAAAGAAGATTTTATCCTGTGCACTAGTTGGACTTTAATGATAATTTACGTTGCAATTGCTGGAGCAATGAAAAGAAATAAATCTTGATGTCATAAAATGTTGATGAAGATAATACACCCATATGAATGAATGGGATGAAATCAAGTATAAGCAGTCAAGATGTTGACAAATTAAAAACTTTATTGCACTCACTTTCAATCAAATTAAACTTTTTAACTCAGTCACATAGATCTTGTCAAAACAGAAATGCAGCAGTGGCTTTGAAAAATAAAAATCCATCCAGCACCCCATTGAAGGAAACTATCAATAATGCAGGATCTGCAAAGAATGTTCTCTCCTTCCCCCTTGCTATATGCGTAGCAATATTGCTAGAAAAAATGTGTTCAAATTGCAGCTGCATTATTTTGCTACTAATCTTTTTTTTTTTTTTTTTTTTTTTAAGTCCAGCCATGGTGAAATTTATAAATCAAAAGCACCTCTATTTCTATTTTTTTTTAGATTTCTTCAAAGAAAAGAATAAATCTATTTCCTCCTCTGCCCCTTGCAAAAGTCAATCACCAACCTATGATCCAAAAGTGACAGAGATTAAAGGACATCAATGGCCCAGTACTTACGAAGTATTTATTCTCTAAGACACTAATTAAGACAAATTTCTCTTTTTAAAATGACTTCAATAAGGTGATACTCTGAGCCCACTTAATTGCACTTGAAAATGTCAATCACATGGGCTGTGGAGGCAGTATATGTCAAAGGGTCAAAGCAGCTAGGAAAGACAGAAGTTGACAATTTGTGGAACCCAGAGCCAGACACAATCTCTCTAGAAGCATGTGGAAAATAGCCATTGTCAGTGCCATCTTTGCTCAAACATTTATTATGTGCTTAATTTTGCATTTCACAAAAAATAATTTTGTATTTATTTCACATATCTGTTTTGGTCTATTACAGTTTTCTTTTTTTCATTCAGATACTTCTTGACTAGCTTCTTGAATGAACACAGAAACTATCTAAAATCTCTTTGGAACTCTTTATGTATGCAAATGTATGAAAATAAGATGACCACAGCAAGTTTGGATTTTGTGCTTGAATGACAAATATAGCCAGCAAACAAAATATAAACTAATAATGACAATGAAACAACAATGACAGGCCACCATTTTTTTTCTTACTGGCTTATGGTAGCTAGTAAGTAATGATAAATCAGGAATATGCAATATCTATGCCCAGTCCCACAGTGACACACTTTCTTCTGCCCCTTTGCTTTTTATACTATTTTTTGCTTTTTATACTTTTTATACTTTTGTCTCTCTGCCATTCCTTGCCCTTTCTTGTTCTTTCCATTAATAACCCTCTATCTCTTCCTCTTTCCTAAGTTTATCCTGTAGCATGTTATTTACTCTCCATCTACAAAGTGTGTAGGTGATCTGCATGACAGAATGAAGCAGGCTCAGGAGATGCAAACTTAAGAGAGTTTGGTCTCTAAAAAGGAATCAAATTCTATGCAAGCATATATTTATGGGTTATGTTTGCTTAGTATCTCAAGGAAAGGCCTAGAGTTTTCTCCATCATATCTCAGTGGGATTGTCTGCCGACTGCATTAACTGGCGGATGACTCCACCATCAGATTAAAGCTTTTCAGTGCAAAACCCGTAGCTTTTCCCAATGAAATGAGCATTAGAATGTTTGAATGTGAGCGAAACCATGTTCCTTTTAACTTTCTTATTTGATGTGGATGTGTTTTGGGTTTGTATGGTGGGGTTTTGGTAGTGGGGAAGGGGCTGCAGGGGTGGATTGTGTGAAAAACTGCTAGAAGCTTCCCTTGCTCCAAGTCTTGACTGAGGCTGAGCCCATAAGCGACGGAGGTAGCACCTCTGGGATAACAGATATAATTAGGGGAAACCTGCAGTGAAGAGGGGAGTGGAATGTGAGAGAAACACCTCTGCAGACACCGAGGTCAGTGCAGAAGGAGGGGAGAAGGTGTGCCAGAGGAGGGGATGCCCCTGCAGCCCATGGTCAGATGGCAGGCTGTTCCCCGCCAGCCCATGGAGGGGAGTGGGTGAGCAGAGGCCCCTGAAGACGGCCATGACTCTGTGGGAAAGCCCATGATGGAGCAGTTTGTGACTGAAGGGCTGCAGATTGTGGAAAGGACTCATGCAGGAGAAGTTTGTGAAGGACTGTCTGCCGTGGGAGGGACCCCATGCTGGAGCAGGGGAAGAGTGAGGAGTTCTACCCCTGAGAAGGAAGGAGTGACAGAGACAATGTGTGATGAACTGACCCCAAACCCCATTCCCTGTCCCCCTGCACTGCTGGGGGAGGAGGCAGAGAAAACTGGGAGTGGAGTTGAGCCCAGGAAGGAGGGAGGGGTTGGGGGAAGGTGTTCTAAGGTTTGGTTTTACTTCTCATTATCCTTGTTTTGATTTGATTGGTAGTAAATTAGATTAATTTTGTTTTTTTCCCCAAGTTAAGCCTGCTTTTTGCCCATGGCCATAAGTGGTGAGTGATCCCTCCCTGTCCTTGTCTTGACTCACGAACCTGCCTTTGTATTTCCTCCTCATCTCACTGGGGCCAGGAGGGAGAAGCGAGCGAGTGCCTTCATGGTGCTTTGTTGCTGGCTGGGCTTAAACCATGATGGGATGAAACATCTTATTTAAACTGCTATGAAAACCCAAGAACAGCACTAACTGCTGTGAAAAAATTCCAACTGAATAGTTTAAGAAACTAAATAAAGCCTTATAAAAGAAAACATAGGGCAATCCTAAATGATAGCATACTTTGTGAACATACACACTCTGAAGACATGACGGTATAGTATGTGCAAATGTGCTCTGTGTAAAATGTGAATCTCTTATTTTTCTCACTGTCATAAGCAGTGTCTGGTTTTGTTTCAGAGTAAATAAAGGCTCCTTTTTTAGACTCCCTATGGTGTACAGAAAATGGTCACCAATCATATGACTGGATAAAATAAGTACAGAGAACATCTCTTACAGATTTATAAGATTTCTGGCTCTATGAGGCATTTTTTCAAACCACCACTAAAAAAATACTTTCATATAGCCAGCTGCTTCTTATCATTACAGAGATGATAATGTTGTCAGCTTTTCTGACTGTTTGCAGCAAGCTGAATCCTCTGTACTCTAGGATGAATACGTTCTGCCTTGATAAACTTTTAGGTCTTCTTCAGTTCTTTGCTGACCCAGAAAACCAGCTGTATGCAAACCTTGACACTCTTTCATTGTTGTTATGAAACAGATATACAAAGTAGTGCTGCTATGTAAACCATTTCAGATTAAATCTGAACAAGTTTTTTGTGTTTTTTTCCCTAGACCAAGTCTTTCTGTTATAAAAACAGAGACTCTCACACACAAACACTCAAACACACACACACACAATTCCATGGAAAAGAAGAAAGGACCTAAAAGTTGTCAGCACTAAAAGGTTTTGCTTCACAATCCCTGATGTTCCAATCCTTTCAGCTAAATACATATACTTCTCCTTCCTCCCCTCTCTTTTCCCTCCCTTCACTGCCAATGACAGCGATTATAGCTCTGTATTTGTCTTCAGAAAACTCCCCAGAGTCCAGCAGCAAACAAAAACTTGTTTTGCTTGCACATAAAAAAATTCCCTCATTATTTCCATTGGAGTTTGAATCTAGGTCAGGGCCAGATCCACATGCTGAGCTGTAATATCTAAACTCTGACCTTTATACTACAGTTTAGAAGACAGATAACATGCTTAAAATTATGAATGACAGCATGTGGAAAGTATGGCTTGCCATGCATGCATGGATTTGCAAAAATAAAAAGCAAAGCATAGTAAGTGCAAGAGTAGAAAATAAAGCAAGAAATCTATTTATGTTGGAGCAATGAATTACAGAAGATCTAAGAAGCATCTCTTGCTAATTCTCTAGGCAGTTCTTCAACAATTAATTCTTCATGTGTCCCGATCCAGTATTGGGGAGGGTTGTTAAATGATCCCGAGAGTGAGATTAAGACACAAACGAGGTCAGATGCTGTACAACCTTACAACTTTTATTCCCTACAATAACCAATAGCTGGGATAGAACAGAGGGAGGAAGAGAAAAAGAGGCAGACCTAAGCAAATGAACGGAAGAGAGGTAGCAAGGCTAGTTACCACCACCATGAAGCCAGCAACATCCCGCTGAGTCGGTTCCGATGCCGGTGATGGAGGGTCGGGTTCCTCTGCTGCCAGCCAGGTGTCTCTCCTTCAGGTGTCACAGTCCTTCCGATGTTTTTCCATGTTCGGGTCTTCCGTTCTTGAGAGGGGAACACGCAGTGCTCTTATTGTCCCAGTCCCCACAATTTTTCGGAAAAGTCCACCCATTTCCACAGAGCTCATTACCCTATTGGGCAAGCACAGCTTGGCAGGCGCGGGTATGGTGGTTTCTTTGGGGACGTCTTGTGCGTACTCCCCTACAACAGCAGGGTATTGGGGCAGCAGCACCGTGAGTTAGCAGCACCGTGAGTCAGCAATGTGGGTCAGCACTTCAGCACAGTCCCTCACATCAGGCAGCAGCACCGTGAGTCAGCAATGTGAGTCAGCACTTCAGCACAGTCCCTCACATCCACCCCGTGGCTCGACATTGCTGTCCTCATGGTGGCATAGAAAGTAAAGGTGTAGAGAGAGAAGGAGAGAAAAAGTGCATGCTACAACGATATAACCAAGTTAACAAATGTCCATAGTACAGCAAAAACAAAAAACCAAAGGTTAAAATAAGATGATTTGACTTTTCGAGGCTTATTCTATGTTACTACAGTACTTCTATATTAAGCAACAATATGGACGAACAACAATATCATAACAATTATCTTACTTATAATATTTCTAAGTAGGTTAAACAACAGCACCTAATAACAAATAACATCTACTTAGCATATCAGAACAGTTAACTATTATAAATTTGACTAACTCTACAATATTAAAGCATATCTCAGGGTTACAAAGAGTCAATAACAGAACATGGCGACCGTTTGCATGGTGAACAGCTACAAGGACAAAAGAGAAGTATTAAAAGAACTATTAAGATAACCATTATTAAAGCAAAGGCTATGTAATAAATTGGAATCAACGCAAACACATAGTCATACTCCGTCATTTTGCCGGCGGTATGCTATAAAATGGTCTCAGCTCTAGCGGTCCACGCGGTTTGCCGGCGTTAGAGTCCGCATGCGCGGCGGAAAAGCTGTTCTCTATGCCCCCTTATCCTAAGGTACATGCGCAGTTTAGACCTAGAAGCTTTTCTCCCAAATTTGAACAAAGGTAAATGGACAGTAGTCCTACATAACAATGATTAACCACTATTCTACTAAAACACATCTTAAGATAGCAATGGTGATAACAATATTTACTAAAACGTGTCCCCGGTCGGGCCTAGGAAGGTGTTCCTGGTCTTCCGGAACAGGGAGGGGGAGAGGGTGGTTGTCCACACGAACAAGTACAGTTACAAGATGGTTTACCCGGACCCTTACAAGACCAATACATGCATACCATAAAGAAAAATACAGCAAAGGCCAACAAAATAGCTGCCACAAAGTTCCAAAGCCACCCAGTACACTTACAAGCCAAACACATACATACCGAAAAAGACCACAAAACAACTGCCACAAAGTAGAGTATAAGAAGGGTATACATTTTGGCTAATTACGGAGCTAAAACTGATGGTGTGACTAACCAGAGTGAGAAGGGGCGTTTACCCGGTTCCACGCCCCCAGCCCAGAGCGCATGTGCCTAAAAATTTGATACAGTCGCGTGCTTTGATTGGCGAACGACATGAATCTGGTTTACACCGTCAGGTGAAGCAGCAGATACAAATTGCATGTTAGATACAACGTGTTGGATTAATTGAATAAAACAGGGAATAGCACATGGCACAAACATCAAAGCAACAAATGCACATAACAGGTAAAACAGAAGCTGTTTCACCCATGATGCTCCAGGTAACCAAGACCATAGATTGCCATTCCATCCGTTCCATGTTTGAACGGGGACATGGGCTAGTTTCCTGATATCTGAGGTCAGCTGAAGAACTACTTCACCTACGTCGTCTATTTCTAAACAACAATTAGAAACATTTAATTTCCCACATACTCCTCCCTCTTCAGCTAGTAAATAATCCAAAACCATACGGTGTTGAAGGATTGCAGCATGCATCTGTCGAGATTGTTGGGTTAAAAGGTCTATAGCATTAGCAGTTTTATTGGTAATAATTTCTAAAACTGCTTGCAATCGAATTATGCGGTTCAAATTATAAATCGGTTCTCGTGCCCCTGATATTGGTTCACTGGGATTCCAAGTGGCAGGCCCATAATGCTCAGTTATTCTTTCAGGGGGCCACTCATCTTCCCCCCACCTTTGTGTTCCTCCTATTTTAACGTCAACACCTCGCTTGCTACGTGCAATCCTTTCGTTTCCCAAATTATCATATAGTCTCACTCCCAATCGAGGGCCACCCGTCTCTGGAAGAAGGAAAAACAGAGGTCGGATAAACCCTATATAACAAATCCCTGACCAATTCGCTGGTAGTTGTTTGTAGGCAGTATGTCCACAAATCCAATAATGGCCCTTTTTGGCTTTGGCACCGTTAGCAAATGGTCCATCTGCAGTCTTTGGGAATTGGAAATAAGTTGTGTTCTCATTTCCCAAAGGACTGTAAAATTCAGTTGGTCTGTTGTTGCTGTTTGTCTGGCCGGTACAATACCAGGCACCAGTATGGTTCTTCCACTTACAAATTTGATGATAAACGTGGCTTCTAGACCATCGGAAAGAGAAGGTTTCATTTTTGTTCGACCAAAACCCTTTGAATGCTTTACTGCGTCCGGTTTCATCCAGCCACATCCATATGTAAACCCCTGCCTCTTTATTAACCAATCGATGTGTGAGTGTCCTTTGACACCTGCTTTCTCCGACATTGACCCCTCCCTTCTGGGTGCGATTTAAACAAGATCTACCCACAGTAGGAAATTGAATTGGCCATGTTTCGCCATCGTCCCAGGTGGTACTGTCAGTTTCACTGTAATTGCTTACAATTTGTGCTGGAGTGAGGGACGTGGAGGTCCATGGCCAACTTGACAACCCTAAAGGTCCTCCACAAACCCAACAATGACTCAGATTAAAGGCTTGGCTTACAGCTTTTGCTAACAGGACAAATTCATTGTCCTTAAAGGGTTCATATGGGATAAAGGGAGGTGGGGGAATTGGTTTCCCTTCACCCTCATAGATAAATCCCCAACATAACATAATTACGAATAACATCGTGTCTGCTTCTCTTCTTCTGTGGGTACGTCTGTGTTGCTTGCTTCTCCCTGAAAGTGAAACAAAACCAAATTCGCTTCTCGGGTTAGAAAGAAGGGACAATCCATCTAGTATGAATCTGATGAATTTTTCCACAGGCATCTTTGGCCTTCCAGGTATATTTGTTAAGGGGTGTGTCCAATACCAGAGGCACGGTGCCCACTGTGGGAAGTTCAACCAGGACAGGTTGTCCTGGGAAATGAGATGGGTTGCTGGGGTGGTCAGGACCATGCGGGGCTGGCATGATTGTTGGAGCTTTTGGGCAGAATGCTGTGATCTTTGGACATCCATTTACTCCCCAGTGACTATTAACACTGGTCACTGCATCCCACACTCTCTCAGTCCATCCTGGCTTGTGCGGTTTGAGAAAGCGTTTTAGCAGACCATTTGTTCTTTCCACAATTCCATTTGCTTGTGGGTAATACGGGGTATGGAACACCCACGAAATTCCCTCCTGGGTTGCCCATTCCCGGACTACTTTGGCTGTGAAATGTGAGCCGTTATCTGATTGGATTGATTGTGGCTTGGGGAAAATTCCAAACCATTCTTTTAGAGCTTTTATTGTGCTTTCTCCTGTTGCCTTAGCACACGCTTTAGCTTGCACTAGTCCAGATACTATCTCCACACCTACCAGTATGTAGTATTTTCCCTCTGACCTCCGAAAGGGACCGATATAATCAATCTGCCAAGCCTCCCATAGGCCTTTTCCCTCTCTCAAATGCAGGGGGTCACCCTCCAGCGGGTGTCTGTCCAAACGGACTGCTCGCAGGAGGACACGCAAGTTTTACATTCTTCCCTGGTAACTGGCCACCCTCGAGCGTGTGCTTCACAATAGAGGTCTTTAGCTCCTGAATGTTTCCGTTTTACATGTAGCCATTCTAACAGGCGTTCCCAATTTTCCACTATCTGGGTGCTTTGCAGGAGAGCTAGCCGGGCCAGTTCATCCACTTTAGCATTCCATTGGCTCACCGGGGCATCATCTGGTTGGTGAGATGCTACCCATGCTACTGCAAATTTTCCTTGTCTGGCAATGGTGAGAATATCTTGCCATTTTTCTTTTTGCCGTACAGGTATCCTATTGACCTCCCACCCGTTTTGTTCCCAGAATGGAAGCCATTCAGTGCAGCCTTTAAACACAGCATAAGAGTCAGTATAGATATAGACAGAAGAAGCAGATTGAGCCTCGTGCTGGAAGACGCTCCACACAGCAATTAGTTCTCCTACTTGTGCACTACCTATTCCTTCGGTAATGATCTGTTCCTTGGTATCTACTCGAAGTGCCGCAGCTCGATATTTCCAGACTTTTCCCTCTCGCTTTGACGAGGCATCCGTGAACCAGACATTTTGCAATTGTCCAGAAAACGGAGGAGCTAATTCTATTACAGGCAAAAGCTCGGAGGTGTCTCTATCTGGGTTTACCTCATCTTGTATATTTAACACTTTTGCGGCTCCTTCTGATACAGAAAAGATTTCACAGTAGTGTTCTATTTGTGCATACCACTTTCGCACAGAGGCTCTCTGGGCCACCCCGTCAGGGGGTGGAGTTCCTGCCAAAACTGCTTTGATCACTTTAAATGGACCTCTGAGCACTATAGATTGTTGCCGGATAGTCCGTTCGGCTTCTCTCAAAGCTAAACTAACTACAAATAGACCCTTTTCCCAAGTCGTGTACCTTTTTTCAGCATCTTTAAAGCTACGAGAATAAAACCCAATGGGCCGAACAGGCCCCTCTGGACCCTTTTGCCACAAATGGATTGACAGTCCAGTCTTGGCAAATCCCCACTCAATTTGAACTGGGTCTGTTGGGTGAATGGGACCAAGAGCCTGATAGGCATTCGCTTCAAGCACCAACAACTGTAAAGCCTCATCATGGACCTGAGTCCATTCCCACTGAGCTCTCTTTCGCAACAAGTCATAGAGGGGTCTAGCAATAATTGAGAAATCAGGAATGTGTTTCCTCCAGAATACGAGCAACCCTAGTGCATGCTGTAAGTCTTTCTTTGACTCTGGCATCTTAATCTGCTCAAGAGAGGAAAGGGTATCGGGTGGGATACACGTCATGCCTCCCTTCCACCAGATTCCTAAGAATTTTACCTCACTTGAAGGAGTCTGGATCTTCTCAGGTGGAATTGTCAACCCTATACTTTCCAAATGGGTGATGATGGCATTCTGGGTTTCTCTAACTTCTTCTATCTGCCTTTGTCCTATGAGCACATCATCTATATATTGATAGATCTTTACCTCTGCTTTTATGAGAATTGTTTCCAACTCTTGTGCTAGAGCATGGTGAGCCAGCATGGGGGAGCGCTTGTATCCTTGGGGCAGTCGTGTAAAGGTGTACTGTTGTCCTTCCCAGGTGAAAGCAAAGTGATCCTGGTCCTCAGGTTGTAAAGGGACCATAAAAAACATATCCTTAACATTGATTGTTGCCATGACAGGGTGGGATTGTTCCTGAATGGCAGCAATCAATTCAGCAATGTTTGGTACAGCAGCTGTTAGTGGACCTGTATTGGCATTGAGCCTCCTGTAATCTACTGTCAATCTCCATTTACCGTTTGGTTTTCGGACTGGCCGTACTGGGGAGTTGAAGGGGGAGTGAGTAGGAACTACAACCCCTTGTTTCTTTAAATCCTCCAAAACTGGCGTGATTCCTTCTCTTGCTCCTAGAGGCACTGGGTAGGGTTTAACATTTGTCAATTTGGAAGGGGGAAGGGCAGGTGCTGCTTGCAATAGACGCACCTCCATGCTGGATGTTTTGGCTAAGTGTCTAATCTGAGGGACACCAAAAGACCATGAGTTTCCCTGAGTGTCACGCCACTGTCTACCCTTCAAAACATCTATACCTAAAAGGTTCATCTGGAAAGATCCTACAGCCACCATGGTATTGACAGGGTTTTCCTCCCCTGGCAACCATAGTGTTGCCGGAGTCATGGGCACTGATTGTGTTTTTCCAAAGGCATTTAAGACAATCAGATTTTTAGATGGGGCCGAAATCCCACATCGTTCTGCTTCAGTCCACCTTAGTGCGGTAATTTGTGCCCCAGTATCAATTAAAAAGGTCACTGGTCTTTTCTTTGGTCCTACAAAGATAGCAATCAGTAAATCCCCTTTTGCATTGCAGGTGAGTTGTCTAACAAACATCCTTCAGGGGGCGGAGGATCTAGTTTCCCGCCACCTTCTCCTCCTTAGTCGGCTCATCCTCAAGGTTTATCGAGGGTGGGGCACTAGGGTTTGGTTTGGAAACGGCCTTTCGCCCTGACCAATTCTGCACAAGCTCCTCCAATCTTTGGTTCGAGAGCCCATCCATCAAGTCCCGGGGAATGCCTTTCTGAAGGCCTAGCTGCCACAGTCCCTGTCGACTTAGGGATTTCTCTCTTCCAGAGGCTAATTGCCGCCCACTAAGTTGCCGTACGATCGTGTTACCAGTTCTTTGAGATGATCCACTAACAGGGCCGAATTTTCTCCCAAAGTCAATCAACTCCTGAGCTACCTCTCCCCATGTCCACACTTTTCTCCCTGGCCGCCGATGGTCAGGGGACATTCTCCCCTCCAGAGTGGACATAATCCTTTCTCCATTGAGGGTGTTTAGAATTGTCCCTCGTAGTTGGATCCCTATTGGTCTCAGAGAGTCGGGGAGCCCCCGTATTAGAATAGTCATCCTCTCTGGGTCCACAGGCAGCATCACTGGGGAGCCCTGATGGGGCTTGAGCTCCTGGTCATACATCATCTATGGGGCTTGAGCTCCTGGTCATACATCATCTGGATACATGCCGCCTTTTGAACACTTTCCACTAGCTGATCCACCGTACTGGTTATGGCAAGGGGATCTCCCCTTTCCATGGGGTTTAACCCTCCAGCCCAGTACGCAGCTCTCTGAGTCAATGACCATGGGGCCCGGTAATCGCCAGTTGTTAGAAACACACCTGGACCCCAATATCCTTCTGCTTCTTTCTCTGACAACAAGATTCCATCTCCTCCTGACAAAGACACTCTCCACATGTACTCCGTCTCAGATTCCTTTGCCATCCTTGAAAAACCTTTTCTCAATTTTGTTAATTCAGTTGCTGTATATGGGGCTTCTTTAGTGATAACCTGAGGACGGTCATCGCTACTATCCTCATACACATACTCTGTTTTAATCACTGGACACATGTGGGGGGGGGCTCTCTACGGTCTCTTTTGCCCTTTGCAAATCCCCCTGAGGATAGATTTGCTGTGTCCTTTTCTCCACAGGCGGCGTCTCTACCTCCGCCTCTATATTCACCTCTCTCGAAAGTTGCCTCTTCAATTCTTTCGTTAAAGCCTTAACAAGGTTCCTTTCCTCCTCTAACAACTGTTTGCTTTCTTGCAATTGTTCTTGCAGGCTCCTGATCATATCACTTTGACCAGACTTTTGCTTTCTCTCTTCCATCGCGGCTGCCAGACTCGCTCCCAGCACCGCACAAATTATTGCTTTTCCTTTCCCCTTTTTAACCTTAGCTTTCTCCTGCAAGACTCTTATCTTATCTACCACACTCTGTGGTTGAAACCAGTGGTTTCTCACCCAGTCTTGTCCCTGAGCTGAGGGGCAAGATCGGTAGTCCTCTAAAAGATCATATAGTTTCTCTATTCCTTCAACCCGTGAGGGCGCAGAATCACAAACACCAACAGTTTCCCGAGCATCCATTTTTCTCTAACACAAATCAGGGTGTCTGCGTTCTGAGAGGATCTCCCTCTCAGAAGGACACACTATCCAATTACAGATTAACACAACTAGAAGGGGGTAACGTCTTGAGAGGGTCTCACAATAGTTCTGAATTCCCCCCTTCTCACTCTTAAGAGCAGAAACTTCAAAGCCACACACTTACTTAAAGGAGGGGGGTTACTTCCTGAAAGGGCCACACCTCAGAATCCAAGTCCCCCCTGTTCGCTCTCAGAAGGGCACACCTTAAAGTTACAGACCAACACAAAGGAGGGGGGTTACATCCTGAGAGGGCCACACCTTAGTATCCAAATCCCCCCTATTCGCTCTCAGAAGGACACACCTTAAAGTTACAGACTGCACATTAACACAAAAGTTCCACGACAAATTAGTACAGCACTCTCATCTCTGGGGATCCTGTCCGTGACGCCAATTAAAATGTCCCGATCCAATATTGGGGAGGGTTGTTAAATGATCCCGAGAGCGAGATTAAGACACAAACGAGGTCAGATGCTGTACAACCTTACAACTTTTATTCCCTACAATAACCAATAGCTGCGATAGAACAGAGGGAGGAAGGAGAAAAAGAGGCAGACCTAAGCAAGTGAACAGAAGAGAGGTAGCAAGGCTAGTTACCACCACCACAAAGCCAGCAACACCCCGCTGAGTCAGTTCCGATGCCGGTGATGGAGGGTCGGGTTCCTCTGCTGCCAGCCAGGTGTCTCTCCTTCAGGTGTCACAGTCCTTCCGATGTTTTTCCATGTTCGGGTCTTCCGTTCTTGAGAGGGGAACACGCAGTGCTCTTATTGTCCCAGTCCCCACAATTTTTCGGAAAAGTCCACCCATTTCCACAGAGCTCATTACCCTATTGGGCAAGCACAGCTTGGCAGGCACGGGTATGGTGGTTTCTTTGGGGACGTCTTGTGCGTACTCCCCTACAACAGCAGGGTATTGGGGCAGCAGCACCGTGAGTCAGCAATGTGAGTCAGCAACTCAGCACAGTCCCTCACATCATGTTTACTTGTATAGGCAAAAAAATAGATGAAAGATCTCATCCCTAGGTGACTGTAACTTAATACATTTAACTAATAAAAAAAATGAGGATGGTATTAATGCATCAGAGAGGTACAAGGCAAAATAAAAAAAGCTCTTTCAAAGGATCTACTCTTAGGTCTTCCTAGAAAGCATGACTTCAACTTCAATTTCAAACACTTAAATTGAATTTAAGGTATTGTTATTTCTCTGTGTGTCTAAACTGAAACAATTCAACCTCAATTTTCGGAAAATTAAGCAAAGTACAAGCTGAATTCAGTAAGAGGTCAAAGTGCTTGTGGCCATTGTGGTAATAATTGGATAGAAAAATCTGAATAGAATTAATCATAGAATCATAGACTCATTTAGGTTGGAGAAGACCTTCAAGATCATCGAGTCCAACCATCAACCTGCCCACTAAACCATGTCCTGAAGTAGCCCGTCTACTTGCTTTTTGAATACCTCCAGGGATGGTGACTCAACCACTTCCCTGGGCAGACATTCCAATGTCTGACAACCCTCTCAGTAAAAAAATTTTTCCTAACATCTGACCTATATCTCCCTTGCCTCAACTTGAGGCCATTTCCTCTTGTCCTACCTCCAGCCACCTGACAGAAGAGACCAACACCCACCTCACTATAACCCCCTTTCAGGTAGTTGTAGAGACAACGAGGTCTCCCCTCAGCCTCCTCTTTTCTAGACTAAACAGCCCCAGCTCCCTCAGCTGCTCCTCATAAGACTTGTGCTCCAGGCCCCTCACCAATTTGGTTACCCTTCTCTGGACATGCTCCAGCACCTCAGTGTCTTTCCTGTAGTGAGGGGCCCAAAACTGAACACAGTACTCGAGGTGCGGCCTCACCAGTGCCTAGTACAGGGGAACAATCACCTCTCTGCTTCTGTTGGCCACACTATTTCTGATACAAGCCAGGATGCCGTTGGCCTTCTTGGTGACTTGGGCACACTGCAGGCTCGTATTCAGCTGGCTGCCAAACAGCACCCCCAGGTCTTTCTCTGCCAGGCAACTGTCCAGCCACTCTTCCCCAAGCCTGTAGTGCTGCATGGGGTTGCTGTGACCCAAGTGCAGGACCTGGCACTTGGCCTTGTTGAACTTCATACGATTGGCCTCAGCCCATCGATCCAGCCTGTCCAGATCTCTTTGTAGACCCTCCCTACCCTCAAGCAGATCGACCCTGCCTCCCAGCTTGGTGTTGTCTGCAAACTTGCTGAGGGTACACTCAATCCTCTTATCCAAATCATCGATAAAGATATAAAACAGAACAGGGCCCAACACTGAGCCCTGGGGAACACCACTTGTGACCCGCCGCCAACTGGATTTCACCCCATTCACCACAACCCTCTGGGCTTGTCCATCCAGCCAGTTTTTCACTCAGTGAAGAGTACACTTCAGTCCAAGCCATGAGATGCCAGTTTCTCAAGGAGTATGCCATGAGAGACAGTGTCAAAGGCCTTGCTGAAGTCAAGGAAGATAACATCCACAGCCTTTCCTTCATCCACTAGGGATCATAGAAGGACATCAGGTTGGTCAAGCAGGACCTGCCTTTCGTAAACCCATGCTGACTGGGCCTGATCCCCCTCTTATCCTGGACCTGCCATGTGAGTGCTCGCAAGACAAACAGTTCCACAATCTTCCCCGGTACCGAGGTCAGGCTAACAGGCCTGTAGCTCCCCAGATCCTCCCTCCAACCCTTCTTATAAATGGGAGTCACATTGGCAAGCCTCCAGTCCTCTGGGACCTCCCCTGCTGACCAGGATTGCTGATAGATGATAGAGAGTGGCTTGGCAAGGACCTCTGCCAGTTCCCTCAGTACTCTTGGATGGATCCCATCAGGTCCCATAGATTTGTGAGTGTCCAGATGGCATAGTAGGTCACTAACTATTTCCTCCTGGATTAAGGGGGGCATGTTCTGCTCTTCATCCTTACCTTCCAGCTCAAGGGGTGGAGTACCCTGAGGATAACTGGTCTCACTATTAAAGACTGAGGCAAAGAAGGCATTAAGTACCTCAGCCTTTTCCTCATCTCTGGTTGCTACGTTCCCTTCTGTATCCATTAAAGGATAGATATTCTCCTTGGGATTCTTTTTACTGTTAATGTATTTGTAAAAACATTTTTTGTTGTCCCATGCAATAGTGGCCAGATTTACTTCTAGCTGAGAATGGCCAAGTAAGAAGTAACAGGAAAAACTTAGGGTCACTTTAGGTGCCAACACATATATAGCATACAGGGAAAAAGTTATAAATTTCCCATATTGATAATAGAACCCACAGAACCTGTCTTCCAGAAGTCAAGCTCTACAGAAGCCTGGTCATCTCTTTGGTTCACCAAGTTAATCTTGCATCCACATAGAGAATCCATCTTGATATTCAGTACCATTTTTATTACTGTTTCTCTGCAGGTCCCATTCTCTGTGAGGCATAGATCCTGAGAAGTTCAAGGCATAAGGGACAAGGCAAGATCCAGTAGTTGGTCTTCATATGCATAAAAAGTTTCTGATGCAGAAACTGCCAATCTTGAGAAAATGTCCTTGTTCATATTTTTATTTTCTTATTTTCACACAGGAATATGATCTGGGAAGCACTTTCTTAAAGTCCACTATATTTGGAAGAAATTAGCCAGCCCCAAAAGGACATATCAAATAGCAGAGCATTTTATATATGCTCAAGGACAGCATTTATTTTATATTCTTTGCAACCAGTTGTCCAGCTTGAAGAGTTTTTCCAAAAGATGCATGTTTAAGCATAATAATTTACATATTTACATGTGTAAAACTATTCTTATGACACAACTCAGAATGATAAAGGATTATCAGCAAGCTTTTGGGGTTTGTTTTTATTCCAGTATTTTTCCTTTCCAGGGTACTGGACAGTGTCAGAATCTCTGGAACAGGAAGCTTAAGCTAATGCCAGCATGAACTGATAAATCCACATTTTACAGGACATTTCATTTTGTATCCAAATGCACACATATCTGGAAAGAAATGAAGGGCATTTAACTGTGATCCTGATCTCTGCAGTCATGGATAGACTGTGTCCCAGGAACTCTGCAATGTGCTTACCCAACCTTTGCTTCTGGGGGTGGGTTGCATTAGTATGCTGACACCCATCATGTAAACACAGACAGTGGAGAATCTATGTCTACATGGCATTACATTTAACCTTCATAGATAAAAAGGGTTTTCATCATGAATTTTATGGTTGTTTATGATTCTTGTGTTATTACTAACTGTTGCTAGCTTATTATTTATACTTTGGTTGCAGAAAGATCATGAATGAAACAGGGGTTGGAACAATGCTCTGAATATCTTTGTGATGCAATGTACTCCCTATCTGGTTTTACAAGTATGTCTCTTCTTTATTTGGTATAAAGACTTGCAAGGGAAATGCGAACATGCTTTGTGCTTGCTAGAAAGACAAAAACCTCCACCCCTTTTCTGCATCAGTTCTTAGCTTCCATATTATTAGCTCTGCCAGCTGTTTATATATCTACTACTGTTGACTTGTTCGCATTTGCTATTTTGAGATTTAATGTGCTGAATCCACATTCATAAATCCCAGTTCTCCAAACTACTTAATAGACATTTTTTGAAAGACAACAGACCAGAGAATATGACTAATGTAGTCTTCTCACGCTAGGAACATTGATACAAAATTGATTCAAAAAAATTTACTTGAATGTAAGTGGTTTATAATTCCCATGCACTAGCAACTGTCAGCATAGGTAATGGAACATGTGATGTTTAAAAATACATGATATCAACAAAGCACATGATCAAAAATACAAGCAAAGTCAAAGAAAAGAAAAAACCCCTTCATTATACTACTTTATATAGAAATAAAGTACTTTGGTTGACAGCTGTACCAGAAACATATTGTCATACAGGAAAATGTTTTTTTTTTCCTCCAATTTCTGAAAACAGTTGTAGTATGAAAGGCATTCCAGATACTGTAAATAGTTGAAAGGAGTTGGAACCTCTGACGTAATAGCCTTAAAGTAAGGGAAGGGATAGAAGTTAGGTTATGACCTCTTTAAGGCCTCTGCTTCTGGCTGTCAGACCTGCAGAGGGGCAAACCTGTCAGGAGCTCAGTGGAAGAATAGCAGAGGAGGAGTCTTTCCCTGAAGAAGATAGGGGTTATTGCATGGTCCCTCCTCCATTTGAGATCTTTCTGCCGTGCTTGAAGCAAACTCTGCTGAGCAAAAACTTTAAGGAAACTAGGAAGAACACAGAGCTCTTTAAGACAACTGTTTTTCATTGACAATCTCAATATGAGAAGCCAGGACTTCCTTTGCTCATCAGTAAGCAGAAAGTCTAAGGGATCCTAGCTGTAGGCTGGAAAGAAACTGCAAGAAGGACACACTTAAGCTGTGGGTGGTCATAAAGACAGACTGAAAATGCAGAAATGGTGACCTGCACAGCTAGATTTATCATTTTCCTTGAACTTTTCTCTCCTTCCACTGAAGATGAAAAAAGTAGCTATCCATAAAATACAGATCAGAAAATTCTTACCCTTTGACTTTAACGCATGCTTTCTGCTGCAAAGTTAACTGACAATGCCAAAGGTACCTACTAAATGGCAGTTGGAAGAATGTGATCAAAGGCTTAATTTAGCTTCTTCTTCCAAAAAACTACAATAAATGGTATTCCTTTTGTTTTAGCTTACAGTGAAAATTACATCTCTTGCCTAGAAGTAGAAGGGAAATAAAATGGGAGGTACTTCTTGCATCTATCTTATAAACTCATAGTTGTTCTTTCAGCATTCTCTAACATCCTAACTCTTACATGGCATCCATCAAAGATTGACTACAGCTACTGTCTAGACAGTTGGCATGCTGTTGACTTAGTAGCACTATTGTTAATAAACTTGGCATTCTATTTTAGTCTGCAGTATTCTGAAACACCCTCTGGAGACACCTTGCTCTTTTCCATTGACAGGAAAGAGAACATAAAGCAAGCCTGTTCATGGCTCATTGTTTAGCTAGCTAAAACTAGGTTGCTGAAATGAGGGGTTTAGTTTTAAAATATTCAAAAGTGACTAGTGAATTGTAATATTTCTATTTCTCTGCACACACCTGGTGACACCTAATCAGATATTTGACTTTCATAGGTGAAGTGTCAGCATGGTTTTTAAAAAGCATTATTCTATTAATATGTCTGAAGTAAAACATTCAAGAACAGAGATACTGCCAAGTGATTAGTGGCTTTAAAAGAAAAACCTGATATAGAATACCTTATTTGGGACACTATCACTTTTGTTTTCCTTTTCTTTAGTTTTTATTGGGATCAACAGCTGCCTTTGAAGTCCCCTTTCTCTTAGACCTTCAAGTTAAGAGTCAGGGGAGTACACATGCATCCACTGTCAGTTTTGAACAAAGCACAGCACAGCCATAATCTTTTTAGGATTCATAGGTGTTACCAAGTATTGCAACCATAGTTCTTTTTCAACATCTATATGTTGAAAATGAGCAGCCATCCACTTTCCTTTGCACCATCTGTCTTTGCAAACTGGTTGGCTTTGATGGGACATCTTCCAGTTAATTCACTTGCTGGTATTATTCTCTTTGTTCCTCTTAAGTTTTGGAGACATAGGGTAGTCTTTTCTCTCCAGGATTAATTTGGACAAGTCACGCAGTACTACTTCCTTATGCTTTTGGCTTGAAGATACTCCGGGCTGTTTCAGTGCAGGCCAGAATTTAATGAACCACATGATGACTTCTGGGTATGAAGAACCTGGATCATAGACTAATTTCTAATGCCAACCAATCAGCTACTCACTTGTTCTTTTTCTACCTGCCAGCCTTGTGTAAGTCAGCTGGCAGCACTTCAGTGTACTTAGGGTTTGAGAAATTTGGAAGTTCAGTTAAAAGAGCTATGCCACCTCAGGGATATGACCAAAGTCTATTTAAACAAGACTTTCACTTACTGTAAGTTAGTTAGTCTGGCACGGAGCACCACTAAACAATATTTACATCCCCTGTTTTTGTAGTTAGGATCCCAGTTCTCAAATCCAAGTTCAACTTCTAGGGACCTCATAAAGGACAGAGCTTCATGAACACTAGACTTGCATCAAGTTTTCAGTTCATACAGGCATGTATATGTGTGTGTGCTTGTGGGTATATGTTCAAATTTTGGAAACTATAACAGGGACTGTTACCAGACCAAGATGCCTTTCCATATATTTTCAGTCATTTTGCTGCATTTAAATCTCTTTTGCTTTCTGATTGCTCCACAAATCGTCTCCACCTCCATGTGTTTGCACAAACCCTCTGAGCTTTAAATGATGTTTTATTATAGAAGACATGGTGAATAACAAAGATTATGCCTCCTGTTGATGATGGGTTAGCAGCTGATCTGTCTTGGCAGTAGAGTCCTCATTGTAATACCTATATTTAGAGCTATGGTGTGAGATTTCTCTATTTAGCTCTTGTTTAAGAAGAGGCAGTATATCTTTAATGTACTAAAATCAGATTTCAGAATATGTATTTATTTAGCATTAAATGTGTAGGTGGTCAGAGCTGGAGTCTTGTCATCACTTAAGTTGCTAAGTAACACAAAAGATTGCACGTTGGGCTGACCCTGTGCATAGGGTTGTTTTCACTCTTTCAGCGTACTTACTATTTTATCTCCCCTAAAATAAAATGGATTTTATAGATTTCAAATTTAAATATTTTATACCTTCTTTTGACCTTCTTTTGGATAATTTTGCTGGCCTTCTGCAAAAATAGGGAGGGTGAGTGAAGAAAGAAGAAATCTTGCTTAATGATTTCTGATGATGACTGAGATTCAGCAGCTTCTTTTTCCATGACAGATAACTTAACCCATATGGTAAAGTAATTTTATAGTTCTTTGCTTAAGAAAGGAATCAAGTGCTTATATACCTCTGCTTCATACGGGTTCTTAAGTGATGTATTTCTTCATATTTGAATGATGCTCAGACATCATAGAAATGTGTGAAACATATACATTTGTGTGATGGGGTAGGGCAAATACTCAATCCTGAAAAGACAGACTCTGCAGTTTAAAGCATATTAAAGCAACGTGAGTCCTGTATTGAGGACTGGATTTGACATTTTTCTTCATTCAAGGTTTGTTTGTTTACCTACAATGCTGGTCTGTGGAATGGCTAATTTTTTTCTTAAATTACTGATGTAAAGGCACTGTTATACTCATTTCCAAATAAGGCTTGGTTTCATTGATGTCACTCTCTTACCTTAGTTAGAAATGTACAGCTGTTTAATTGTATCTCTCTTGCTAAACAGTGCTTTAGATTAAAATGAAAATTGATTTCCAAAACAAGTTTATTACATGAATTTCAATACCTAATAGTAAAAGGTTAGCTATTTAATGAAAATCAAGATTCTTGTGGGATCTACAATTCCTTGTTAGAGGTACCTCTACTGGAAAAAGGACGTGTATAAGTGCCTATGTGCATGCTCTGTCATTACCAAAGTAATCAGTTGAAAACTGTTTTTAATTTTGAGGTTCATACTGACAATATAGCTGTGACACAGTTTGTTTTCTCTTGCTCTCCAGAATACCAGTGAGATCATGAGATTTCATGATAATGAGATCATGTTGAAGGCTACAGACAAACAAGTGGGAATTTTCACTTTCCTTTGACAAACCACATTTTAAGAAGTCAAATGGTAGGATCCTCCATACATACATCAGTTTAATTATAAACAAAACTGAGCAATTCCGGTGAGTGATAGTCCACATTCTGTCATACTCTCCTGCACACCTAAGAATTTGCTGAAGAGAGAAACTAATTTAAAAATAATAAGGCATAATTCTCAACTGATTAATCATTAATTACTGTTCTAAATACACTTCTTTCTCATGCACATGCAAAATCTTGAACTTCTTTTCTTTTGTTGTTTGTTTGATTGGGTTTTTTGGGGGGTTGGTTTTTGTTTGGTTTTTTTTTTTAATACAGGCTATGTATGTACACATCTGTGTTCCAAAGAATAATCACAGAATGTAGGCAATTGTGTAAGCATTTAGAGCCTGTTGGGGGGGGTAGAAGACGTATGAAGTTATAGAAATAACTGGGGCAGACAATGCATAACATATTTGTAGTTTACTGTTAGATTGGCAATTGGAAATCAAGTTAACTTTTAGTGCATGGAAGGTATCAGAAATTATGCAGACATATCAGTTAACAATAAATAACCATTACGTTAACTGTCATCTTTATTTTGAGTCACAAAATTAAACCATGATATTATGTGAATAAGATCTAGAGAAAATGCCAAAAGTTGTTCTGTTGATGAATTTTGTCTAAAAGATATAGTGCAGCATCAATGCTGAGAAATAGGTACTAGCAGTTCAGAGATTTAGTCTAGCCATATTATAAATTGTCTGAAAAGTTGTTTTTTTTTTTTACTCTCTGATAGCCATCAGCTATTGCTCTGGTAGTATCATGGAGAAAATGCAGTTACCAAAGTAAACCAAAATAAAATCTGAACAGCTGTCAAAAAAAAAGAATTCCATATACCTTTATGCTATATATACTTGGTTAAGTCATTCCATGTGATTTTATACTTACTTTGCACTACTATTGTGTCTCTAGCTTTAAAGGCTTCTGCTGCGTATCTTTGCTTTTAAGGACTATGGACACTACCAGAATACTTGACTCATAATGTCTGCTGCTTTATCTCCACATCATTCTTGTACAAGTGGGGGCAGCAGTTCAGACATGGATGACCTTTACCAGGCATTACTATGAAGTAAAAGTGTCTTTAAAAAATGTAAGCTGTGTCCTTTATTGAATACAAACTACTCTCCTGAGAAAGGCTGTTTGTGGCTAAAATGTCAGGTCTACTCTCTGGTACAAACCTTCTCTGGAGGTGAGAAATAAAGTTATAACCAGAGCATTACTTATTAAAGAGTTTTCTTCCTATCCTGTTATGTTCTGAGATTCCTTCTCCATTAGCTATCTAGCCTTTATTACTAGAGCAGATGATCAGGTGTTATACATACAAAGACTAGATGTCAGAACATTGTCAGTTTTTCAGTGTGTCTCACAGTCAAAATGTTATTTAGAGTAGTGGGAGTGCTGCATTCCTCCTGAAAACACAGTCTAACTTCTTCACCTTGAAAACATGCTACAAACTACAGGTAGAAAAGGTGTCATTGTGCTAAGGAGAGCAAAGGATTATATAATTTCCTTTTTTTGTCCAGGAGAAACAAAATATCTCCTTTTATCCTTCCTTGCACTCTGGTTACAAAAATATTATCTGTTAAGTTCTTTTTGGCTTCCAGAGCCTTAGTCATGATTCAATAACTAAAGATTTACATTTGTGTAATTTATGTAATACAAAGCCAGAGAAATATAGAGGTGAATTGGATTATATAATTAAGTGAAGTCTTGTTTTTTAACACAAGAAATGAATATAAAAATTTATCATGACCAAAAATAAAATGTTTTCCTTACTCATGTCAAAGTTTATTTTAGATGCTGCCAGTTTATTAATAAGTCCTTCATTACTAAAATGCCCTGTGATATTAAGAATGATGAAAAAATTACCTTGTGCCCTGACAAAATAGAAAATCATCTACACAAAATGCTGTCAGCCACTTGCATTTCCAACTGCAGTCATCTTGAATTGAATAGGAAAAAAGAATTGCCATACTCAGGCAAAAATATTCAGTGCATTACTATGTCTATATCTGATTATATGACATCAGGAAGTCTGTTTTATGTCTCTGCAGTACTCTACCATAAACTGATTGAAGAGGTATACTTCAATTATTTTATACCTGAAGTACTGGGATTAATGATGATTGTAAATAATTTATTCAGTACCATAAGATCCAGAGAAAAGAACTTTTCTGAATCAGATAGCACTTACAACATGTATTGAATGAAAAAATACAATTAAGGTGACTCTAAATTATGAAAATAACTGCCTCTACAAATAAGACATTGAGACCTTAATATGTTTTTTGTTTAAAGTGTCACATTGGGTCTACAATGTTAGAAAAGTAAAGAAATAATTAAAATCCCATTTTCAAAATTCTTTTGGGTATGCTTTTCAAGTATGAAAAAGTTCAGTTTAGAAGGATTCTTTAACAAATTTAAATTAAGTAAATGCAAATAAATATGCAAGACAAAAAAAGTCTTGTGAAATATTCTGCTTTGTAATGATGGTTATATTTATTCACTACCAAAGCAGTAACTTGATTGTGATTGCTTGGTTTGAGGAAATTATTTCTTAGCATAGTGAGAAATTGTAGGATTTTTGCCACCGCACTACTATAGTTCAACTCAAGCATATTGACCGTAAATTATGTCATCTAAGTAACTAGTTTAACAATATTTTGTACTAGCAACTGAGAAAACAAATGGTTTGCCTTAGTGTTCCTGTATTTCTTCATGTTATGACCCATTATTGTCATGCAATAGCACAGTGAAAAACATTCCAGACACTGTCTGGTTATTTGACAGATATATGTGTGAAGCCAAATGGACAGGCACGATGAGGCAGACATGTTTCCACTGGAATCCTGCATGTTTATTCTGACTTTTCACCACTTAACATTTTTATTGCAGATATACAAGAGAATGGTAAATCACCATTAATAATGTTTATAAATGACTCCAGGATTGTCATGAAAAAAGGGGAAAATTAAGACGTCCAAGACAATCTACAAACATATCAAGTACAGCTAAATGCAAGATCTACATGTAGGATGGAGGAACATAGGCCATTCTTTTACAGTGGGGGACTCCAGCTTGGGAAGCAGTAACTTTTAAAGGTTAGGAGGCAAGTAAATAAAGGCTGACCACAAATTCCCACTGTGCACAAAAAACTGTTGTAACCCTTGCTTGTATAAGCAACAGTCTTGGTAGACATAGGTTGATTCTCTTATCTTTCTACTTTGAAATGGGACTGTTCTTGGATATATCAGTTCCAGGTTTGATGGCCATAACTAGTGGAGAAATTCTTGAGGGCTCAGAAGAAAATTTAAAGGGTTAGAAAACAGATATGAATAAAATCACTGAATATGTAAGCACATAAAGTGACAATATGGAGGTGAGCAAATTCTGTGACTACTTACATGAACTGAACTATATTAGAGAATTAGTTAACCTAGTAAATTGAATTTAAGCTAAATTTACACAAATTTACTCCATCAGTAAAATACATTTTAATTAGCATTGTTCACCAACAGAACAGAACAACTTGCATGATTTGCAACAAATTCTTCACATAAGTAATTTTTAAACCAAGACAAAAATGTAAAAGCAAAACTCCAGTTCAAATAAGAATTGATGTGAAGAGCACCTGAAGCATGTGTTACACAAAAGGTCAAACTAGATGAAACCAGTGTTCTGACCTTATAACCTATATAATCAATGAACTACTTCAGAGAACTTCTTGTATCTGGTAATGTATTTTCTATCTGTGTATCAAAGGAAGAAAACTATGTTACAATACATGAGCCATAGGACCTTGACAGGCTTGAGAGGGAACTTGACAAGATTGAGAACCTCATGAAATTCAGCAAGGCCAAGTGCCATGTCCTGTATCTGGGTCAGGGAAATCATAGAACAGTGTGAGTTGGAAGGGACCTTTAAAGATCATCTAGTCCAACTGCCTCTGTCATGGGCAAGGACATTTTCCACTAGATTGCTCAAAGCTCCATGCAACCTGACCTTGAATACTTAAGGACTGGGGCACCCATAACTTCTCTGGGCAACCTATTTGACATTCCCCAATATCAATAAAGAGTTGGTAATTAATTAGTTGAGAGCAGCCCTGCAGAGAAGGACTTGGGGATACTGGTGGATGAAAAATTGAATATGAGAGGGCAGTGCGCACTTGCAGCCCAGAAAGCCAATCATATCCTGGGCTGCATAAAAAGAAGCATGGCCAGCAGGTCGAGGGAGATGCTTTTCCCCCTCTGCTCTGTTCTGGTGAGATCCCACCTGGAGTACTGCATCCAGTTCTGGGGTCTCCAATATAAGAAAGACATGGACCTCTCAGAACAGGTCCAGAGAAGAGCAACAAAAATGATCAGAGGGCTGGAAAACCTCTCCTATGAAGAAAGGCTGAGTGAGTTGAATTTACTCAGCGTGGAGAAAAGAAGCTTAGGGGAGACCTTACTGTGGCCTTTCAAGGGAACTTATAAGAAAGAGGACTTATCAGAAAGATGGAGGGAGGTTTTTTACCAAGGCCTGTAGTGGCAGAACAAGGGGCAATGGTTTTTAGCTGAGAGAGGGTAGATTTAGATTGGATATAAGGAAGACATTTTTTATGATGAGAGTGGTGAGACACTGGAACAGGTTGCCCAGAGAGGTTGTGGATGCCTCATCCCTGGAAGTGTTCAAGGCCAGGTTGGATGGGGCTTTGAGCAACCTTGTTGAGTGAAAGATATCCCTGCCCATACCAGAGGGGTTGGACTAGATGATCTTTGAAGGTCCCTTCCCACACAAACCATTCTATGATTCTATGATTCTTATAGTGCAATGGGACATGATTGCTGTTCACAACAATAGAACAGCTCATTTGTACAGACAAGTAATTTTCTCGTACTAATTACTAATTATTGCTGAAAGTATAACCTTAATAAAAATAATAGCATTTAGAACATAAAAAAGTATTTGACTAGGTGACTATTTAAGAGGTCAAAAATAAATACGACTTTTCTGCTGAAAAATTCCACTACTTCATGGACAGGTCCTCTTCAGAATGCTGGAGAGGGCATTATACTAGAAAGAAAAAAAGAATGACTTGATATTATTATCTCTATATGCTTATGTCTTGCTGCTAGATTATTGGTAGATCTTTACTAAATGAAATAACAGGGATAAATAAAGCCTTAACTTGAAATCAATACTATTGATTTGAAGGCTTATAGAGAGTTTAATCTTTGCAGTAATTTTAAACTGTGCCTTGTTTTTTTCACCAGTACTGTGCTTAAAGGCTTAGAAACATTTCCTGAGCTTGATAACATGAATCATATACTGGTCTAAGATGATTATTGAAAAATAAAGAGTAAAACAAATAAATTAAGATAGTGACAAGGGACTTCTACTATATAATAAATTACTTGTTAAGGAAAACAGACAAGAACTATAGAATAATTTATGACTATTACACATCAGGAGAAATTACATGGAACTGTTTGATCAGTATATAGTCAAAACTATAATAAAATTACAAATATTGTCTGGACAGTAATAAACAGCTAATGAAACAGTCACTGGAATCCTAAATCCATGTATCATTCTGCACATGTTTTATGTATGTTTTATTCAGCCATTATTTAGAGGATTGTGTGAAGCTGTTGCCTGAATTGCTTACATTTTATGTTAAAGTAATTGGAAGATGAAAATTATCTAGGCTTATGCTGCAATCAGTTGAAAGTTATGCAAGAAGTAGTGAAATATGGGTATGGTGTTTTATTTTTTTAGTGGTTAATCTCACTAGCCTTAATTTTTCTCTCTCAAATTATTGGAAACCATTTACCAGAAGCCTGGCTCTGTAAAACCACAGAGCAGTGTCCAAACCACTATTTTTTGCCCTATTAGTTTGCATGGTACTGTCAAGCCACAGTACCAAAAGAAACAGACAGCAAGTCAAACTTAATCTGGGCAAATAGTTCTTTATACTTACAAAGAAAATCACCAGCATAACTGAAGAACTATCTGGAGTCCTGGAACAGGACTAGGAAACAAATAGGAGAGTAGCACCTTTAAAAAAGGAGTCATAGTATGGTAAGTTATATCCTACATACTTAGTTTCAGCAACAGTCCTATCTTTTAGGCCCAGACTTCAGATTCTCTCCACCAGTACAATTCTTCTCAAGGAACTTGCTCATTTGCAAAGTTGTTTTTAGTCTGATATGCTTTCATTGCCTTAGCCTTCCTGGGTATTACTGTTGTCCTCTTCTTCAAAGGCTCACAGAACTTTTCTGCTCCCAACAATCTCTAGGACACTACAGGTGACTACATTGGCTATAAACAACCCTTTTCAGTTTCTCACTTTTCTTTCTACCTCAGAAACTTCATCCAGATCCAATAGTGCTTGATAAGCTGAAGTAAATAATACGTAACATTATTATCCTCTGTAGGTAATAATGCTGTGACATTTCTCTAGCCATTCCTTACCCAGCATATTGGTGTTTGTCTCCCACTTTTCCACATTACCTGATTGTAGTCCTTCAGATCTCTTAACAATGCTATTTCTGGAAGATAAGAGGTACAAATAGGAGGGTTTGCAGAACAAGAAATGCCCCGTTCATTCCTATCTTCAGGTATTTCCCAATTACCACAGATTTGCAATTGTATTGGGAACTGTCAGAAGTATTTTAAAAAAACCATTGGTGAAGTATTTTGGAAAGAAGAGCTTCCTGTGGTTAAGTTGATAACAACCCCCTAATGTCTCAGAATCAGAACAGGTGGGGCTCGAAGGACCACTGCAATTCTCTAGTCTAGTCCCCTTAATAAGGCAGGGCCAACTAGGTAACCAACAGGTTACTCAGGACTGTGGGCAGTTGTGTTCTGCAGATCTGCACTGTTTGCCCTCAGTAAAAAAACTCTTTCCTATGTTATCATGGACCAAAAAAGCCCCACCAGTTTTGAATCTTCCTCTGCTTAGGCACCTCTTTGCTCTAGGCCTGCTTGGCTGTCTCTTTGCTTTGCCCCTACTTGGGTGTCTCTTTCCTCCAGCCCCTGCTCAGCTGTCTCTCTGCTCCAGTCCCTGTTCAGCTATCTCTTTGTTGTAGTCCCTGCTCAGATGTATCTTTGGTCTAGTCCTTCTCAGGCATCTCTGTTTTAGTCTTTACTTGAGCCTCCCTTTGCTCCTGACTTGTCAGGCTGCTCCTCCAGCCTTGCTTGGAAGACTCTTAATGTGCTGACTTTCTTTTTTCTCCTTGAGATCTGTTCTTTTCTTCTGCCTCTCTCTCCTGATATGTTGTCCTTCCTACCCTAGCATCTCTCTTATTTTCCCTTTGCCCCTGCTCAGGTGTCTCTTCTGCCTTGGTGTTGTCTATTGCATCTTCTCTTCTCTAGAGATTACTGTCCTTCCTTAAATATATTTTTGCAGAGGCACCATATGCTCCTCTGATGGGTAAGCTGGGTATGCAGTGGGTTGGTTTTGTCCATAGCAGACCTATCTGTAACTGGCTATGATTGGCTCAGGGCAGTCCCAGACCTCCTTCTGCACAGGTCACCACTGCAGCCCCTCACCCACTATCAAAACCTGCTGGTTATGCCTGATATATGTTTAAATGGAATTTCTTTCATTTCAGTTTGGGCCCATTGACTTTTGTCACTTGCCTCCCCAGCCTCGTAGGTCTAATTGCTTGGGGGATCAGAAGTCTAACAGGAGTTTAAAGAAAGTGGGCAGACTACTGGTAAAGCAGACAGACATATGAACACATTCCTTCAAATAGATGATTCATGATTTACCAGATGGGTCTTATGCAATATACTGATAATCAGCTATTCATTATCATGTATATAGCTCATGAAGTTTCTGTCTAGACATATGAAAACATCAATGTGGCTTGATGAGCTCTCCAGAAGGTTTGAGGGCCCAACCCATCTTGTAAACTGAAACAGGCTTGTGTCTGAGATGATCCAAGCCCAATCCTTCTTATCTTTCTGTTTTCACTTAGAGTCTTTGTTTCAGCCTAATCATATAACTTTGGTGCCCCTTAGGAATTTGCTTCCTTAAAGATTATCTTATAGACAATTAAACTGTCACAAAAGACATTTCTGAAAATTGGATAAATACACACTGCTCCTCAGGATGAATTCATTGTAGCTGTACAACCACTGTAGCAGTCCTTTTCCCCTTTTTCACCTAGTCTGTGATGTGCTTACCCGTGCATTGTTAGCAAAGTACTTTCCTTGAGGTGCACTATCTTCTAATCTTGGAGAGTTTTTTCTATATGTAGTAGTCCTAAAGAACATTTCCCTCTCTCCTGTCAGAGACATGGGGTACTTTTATGATTAGATGAAATGAATGAATCAAAAAAAACCACAAAAAAAGCTCAGTTTTGTAGCTTTTGAAGATCTAAGTTAGAATTATGTACTTTTGTGTTAATTAGCACTTACTCTAACTACTATACAATAGCAGCAAAAATCTAAGTACTGTTCTTATTATTTGTAGTGACAGTTTCATATCCATGTCTCTTTTTTCCAGCATTTGGGCTCCATGGAAACAGAGCTATGAACCCAGAAAGTTTGACGAGTGTTCCATTTTACCCCCACAGAGTTTTTTTGAACAGAGACCTTATCTAGTGTTTGCAGACAGTGAATACCTTAAATGGAAAGCACCTGTGGTCCTTGTCATGTGATATTAGTGGTAGGTCCCTTCTAAGTACAGGCATAAGTTCAGACCTGCTGGCTTTACAGATTTCTCTGACTGTTGTCTTCAGACATCTGCATGGGTCTCCAGGGAAAAGGCAGCAGTCCTGAAAACTAAACTACTCCTTTCCCTTCAGATTGGTTGCCCTTTCCTTTTATTCTTCCTCACAATAACTGAGGGCTGCCAATCATTATTACTATACATAACAAGGCACTTGTTCTCCTCCTCAATGTAAGGACATTGTGTTTCCTCTTCAACTTCATCTCTCAGCAAAAGGTTAAGAACCCTGGTGAAGTGAGGGCAAAGGGTTTCACATGGCTTACAAGTGTCAAGCAGCCAATACTTGATGCCTTTGCATCTCCCTGATCTCCTTGTTCCCTCTTCCTTCCTTCATCTTCAACCTAAGTGCATATAAAGTTCTTTTATATGTGATCTTCATAGGCTTGTGAGAAGTAAAAAGAAAGTTCATCTCTAGCATGTGCTGTAAGTTAGGAAGGTAATCTAAAGAGGATTAAAGGACAGGATAAAAGTGGACTGTTGATGGACAAGTTTTATGGGCTGTGAAGAGGAGCTGAGTGCCAGCATTCCTGGATTGTTATGACAACAAACTATACCATGATTAGGGAACAAAAAGAGGAAAATTTGCAGATTAAAAGTGTGAGACATCACATATGTGAAGGAGGGAGATTCAGAATCATAGATTAAATTCATGCAGGGCTACAACAGATGTTTAATGACTTGAGAGAGCATAGAGTTAGATGGTGTTTCTTTTTTGAAACAAACTTAAAGCCCTACTACCGATCACCAATTAGCATGTCCTATATATCACACACTTTTTTTTTTTAAGTGAAATTTTAACTCATAAAAATTAGCCTAGATTAGTGTTGATATCACCTAGTAGAGTACATAATAAGTACTTGTGGCAATTCTTTCTAAGCTCATGAATCTAATTTCAAAGAATCTTCCTGTAAAAAGAGCCACTTAGTTCCCAAGAGATCTGAATGGGGCTTTGAGTCATCTAAGAGTAGGTGCATAATAGGCTTACATATGCCTAACAGATATATATTTTTTTTTAGCACTTTGCAGCTGTTGCTTATTGCCAGTGAGCTTGGGCATTTCTTTTCACCAAAGGCATATCACTGTTTTTAACTGGCACTGAGTGAATCTGGAGTTACTTATAGAAGATAAATGGTACCATGAATGTTCAAGCTACTAAATTATGTTCAAGCTATGAAAGACACAGTGGTCTTGAGAAAAATAAAACTTCTTTCACAGGCCCCTTTTTTCCCCTTTTATAATTGTAACTGGGTGACTTTGCATGTATGTGACGTTATTACTTCTTTAACTTTGAACGTATTAGAGGCTTAGATGTGGCCAAAGTATAAGAAGTAAAAATATCTCCTTGAATGACAAAATTGATAAAACTACCCTTGTATGTCATTCATCTCCTTCCTTTTTGGATTCCACTTGAAAACTCCTCCAATCTGGCAGCTCTTAACCAAAGTTGTTCACATTCAAAGTAATACATTTTAATTTGTAATGAAACAGGCTTACTATGAGGGGTTTATTTTTGTGCCACTTATAGAGTTGTCTATTTTAATATCTAGAAGCCAAGAAAAAAAGGAGCACAGAGCAGTTGTGACAGAAGATATTTGAAATTCTTTTGTGAAGATTCACATAATTAAAGAATAGAAGTTCCCACCTTATTCCTAATACAGAGTGGACCATATTTGCTGCTTACTTAAAATTAGGTCTAAACAACCTTTTATTAACAGTCAAGCCTCAATTGATATATCACTCCTCTATAGTGGCAGAAAGCAACAATTCTCTGAAAGTGCTACAGATGGCTCTTACTTGCCTGTGCAACACAAATAATGCAAGGTCATTCAGTCACCTTTCCTCCCCCATTTTTTCCTGGAGGCTGCTATTCTTTACATTATTATTTACTGTTTGAGTCAGAAGTACATTTTCATGATTTATTTATATAGCACATCAAGCTTTAAATAAAACATGCATCCGAATTTAAAGTTCTGTCTCTAATGTGTCAGTTATGTGACTAATTCATTAGGTTTGTCACTGACTTATGAATTATACAAATTACTTTTAAACCATGAAGCTGATTTGGATCCATATTTCATACTTTGGAATGTAAATATCTGTTTTATTAATAGCAGTTTGTTTATAAAGAGTAAGCTTAAAAGTTAACATACAGACTTACCATTGAAAGGATGGTTTGCCCCCAGCAAACTATTGAAATACAGAGTTAACTAAAGATTTATAACTATATTTCTGTTTTAAACACCGATGTTCTTTCACCTAAGAAGATGGATTCTGTCCTTTTCCTTTCAGGGATATATGTATAACAATAAGGAGATACTAATGCTTGAGGTTCACCCTGTTATCAAGAGACTCCATGCTGTCTTTTTCTGTCACTTCTCCTGAGACTGTCTGCACGATAAGGAAAGCATATCAGCCAGCATTTGGGATCTCTAGAGTTGGGATGTCATATCTCAATTATCTCCCCACTTCAACCATGTGGGACAACCACATGGAGCCAGGAATGAACCAGTCATGTAGGGATGATGGAAGCCAAATGCTTAATGCACACAGGAGATGACAAAATGATCTTCAAATTAAAATTTTTTCTATGAACATTAGAACTAACCAAGTCTGCTTTTCAGTGGGTTTCCACCTTTTTCTCTTTAATCTCCCCAGATAGGATAAACAAGATGCCTCTTCACCCTCTGCCACTAGGCAGGGACAGCACTTAGTGTGGATAGTAGATCAGGAAGTGGCTGCTGGCTGGCCAGTTCACTGCTGGCACAGAGAACCTGTAATCTGAACTCACCTGTCTCCTGGTAAGGACAATCCCACTCTCTCTCAAAGACTTATCCCCCCAGTTTTTCCCAAATTGGCATTAATGTAGATTATTTCTAAGAGAAGTAAGAGAAATTTCTTTCAGATTTGATTGAAGTTGCTAAATAAGATTCATGCCTTATTAGGCGAGAGAAAGACACAAACCTGAGTGCATAAGTCACATTTCTATAACAAAACAGACTGAAAATGAAATGGTCATTAGATAATTAATATCTGTTTCCAGGTTATTAGGGTTTCTTTTCTGTGGAAGGGAACATTCATAATACAACAGCTTCACCAATTCCAAGTTTTGTCTGAGCAAACAGTGATCAAAATCTCTGGAAAGTTTACTCAAGATTAATGCACATTTGAATGCATCACCTGCTATATGCAGTGTATTGTGCCTGGTGTTGGTTAATACATGGATTTGTGTACCCATAAAAACCCCCGAAGCTCGCCTTTAAGAACTGCAGCAATGGGATCCTATAAATCTGGAAATGCCTCTTACTGTAGTGAGCTAATGAGAACGTACAGATTTGTCAAGCCAAGGAATGGTCAAACCAAGTGTAAATCCATGCAAAACCATGGTGAAAATACAGTGTAGAAGCACATAGTAGGATCTTGTAGTTTGATTTAGGTAGGTTGCCTCAAGGTGGCTAATTAAAAGTACCTTCTTACAGCAGGGTAATGCATCTAACCTGGAAATTTGCACTGTAACCATTACATTATGGACAAGATCTAACCATTTCATCACAAGGCGTGACCAAAATAGGCTGCCTTGAGGGCCATCAATGATTGTTTAAAGGAGTTAAGGAGCAAGAAAAAGGATTGTAAACCAGTGACATTTTGAGGAAATACAACTTTGCAGGGTAGAGTTCTCTACATTTTGGGGGTGTGAGGATATCCATTTAAATTTCAATGTTGTCTGTGTATGCTGGGGAAAAGTGGAGATATTTATTATCAATAGTTTATTTCACACCAAGTGTGAGAAAAAAGCAAAATACTCTAACTTGCAAACCCTAGAAATCTTTTCTTTCTTTCCTCTATGAATATAAAGAAGAGTTTGCCATATACTGTTATTCCGCAGTAGCTCTAGATTTCTCAACCATACATAAACCAAAGAAAAAAGTAAAAGTAAAAACCCCTCTGAAATTATAAAAACTTCACCTTTTCCACTTCTGAACTGATTTTCTGGATTCTTCATTATTTTTTCCAACCACTATATTTTATTTTTTTCCTGAATGTGATCCAGATATATGAAACTAGTTTTTTATAATACATCTTTTCCCCAAATAGGGCTTTTTTCTAATAAAAAAAGAAATAAAAAATTCCTATAGCAGGATACTGATATTTTGATATTTGTTCAGGAGCTTTGCAACTGCATCTCTGAAAAAGCCATCTTTCCATCAAACGCCAGGTCTGTTGATTTTCCGTTAAGTAGTGCTTTACTTTGCAAATTACTGCAAGGTATTACAGACTATTACATGAGATGAAAGGTAACAAAATCATGTTCCAAGGCATTTGATATTAATACATATATATACATCACCCAGCTGAGCTAGCATATTGTACGTAATACTGATCAGCCGCTTAGTCTCTCTCTTTTCCTTTATGTAATCCACATTCTAAATGCCACAAGCAATGAGGGGAAAAAGGAACACCAGACAATCTGACTGTGCTAAGCTCAGTTTATTAAGTGGACCAAGTGAGGGACAGGCTGTCTGAGGGAAAGCTTTACACAGACACACACACACACATGCAAACTTACTGTTAACTGACTGCCAGTGGGTTGGCACAATTGAGCCTGGAGGAAACATAACACTTTTCCCAACTGCAACATGGTGGGCTCTGGACAGGGACTTGGCATGTTAACAGTCACATCTTGTTTCTTCTTCTTCTAGGTGGTGTCAGACATCTATGTGCCAGTGTTTCCTCTATATCTGTTACTGGAGGGGTTTATAGCCAGATATTGTCTCAAGCCACCAGCCAGACCAGTGCATAATGATATCACACTATGTGTTTCCAGCAGTTTCAGGTGTTGTTCTCCTGGCATTTGTTGATCCATGATCTGTACCACCCACGTTCAGTTCTTGTTCGCAATGACCTTATGACCATGGGTCATTATGCTTAGTTACTCACTTTTGATCAGGGCAAAGTCATGGTGCTCCTGTGACACATTAAAAGTCAGAGAGTCTTTTAAATCAAAGGAATAGGCCATAATTTCACTGTTCTTTACTACATTGAAAAAGTCACATTCTCAGTGGGTCAAATGATGTTCTTGATTATAAATCTCTCGGTGCCATTTGGCCTTTTAGTCAGGGGCAGTTATTCCTGATTTACGCTAGTGTGGAAGGCTCCACGAATTCAGCTGGATTTATACCTTTTAACCCAGAACAACCTTTGTCCCAGTGACTGAGACCCACTTTCAATGCCTAGGCAGCAGAGTAGGTCATCCAGTATAAATTAAAGGACTTCTGAGTCATACTCTATCAATGACTTAGGGAGATATAAAATTTGTGTAGCCTTTTCCTGCTAGTGCTTTTCCCAAAGAGCTACTATTTCCTTTATTAAACATACAAGAGATGCAATAAAATCTATTTGCTTGAATTTTAGATTCTAGCCTTTTAAAGCTTTTAAATCATTCAGCCAGAAGTGATTTCCTTCTGCAGGCATGAAGCTTTTCTCCCTAGAATTACTTTTCTGGAGATACAAAATTCTGTGACTGACTTGACCTTGAATTGCTTATCTCTACAGCAAAATTCCTTCTGAAATAAACTTATTAGGCCTACAAGGCACAAAAGTTGATGCCCTTTTACCCTGTTTGTGTCCCTCTTCCTGCCATTGTTACTGACCTCAAATCCCAAAGAGAAAGCTGAACTTGAACAATTGTATGAATTGATTGGCACATACTACGGCTTGCAGCATCATGGTCTCAAGCTCTGATCTCATTAATTCTTCTAATAAAAACTATTAGGTGTTGTGGTATTCTAATGGGAGAACAGAAAGGAAAAAAAATGGTTTTGGAAATCGTACAGATAAGTTATTAGGGATTTCTTATTTTGAATCAAACTACTAAGTCAATGTCATAGTATGATGCCACTGAGCTTGATAAGCAGCATAGCAGCATTTTTTTATGATCAGCCCCTTAATTACTTAGGCATGCTGCAAGTCTTTGGATATGGTAAGGGAGCTATCGATGTGTGTACATTCACAGTGATTACTGTAGTACAACTGCCCCTAAGAGTAGATGACGTGGTTGACGGTGCAAAGAAACAGAACGCAGTTTAGAAAAGATTCTAAAGCATAATTTAAATTGCTTAGACTGCAAAAAGAATGTAATTTGGGGAATTAATCTATAGAATTTGTCAAGACTACTGGGTGTGGGAGTCTCAACTGTCATAAAATACTGTCAGATCTTTAGACAAAGGAGTGGAAATTTCTTCAAATCTCATTTCAAATATTTTTGGCCAGGCCAAAGTTAGACAGCTCAAAAGGAACAGATTGTTTATTGATGAGGTTTAAAATACAGAACCAGAAAAGAAGCTTTCTCCTTAGGTAGAAAACTTTCCTTGGACAATTTCCGATTTTCATTTAAACCTACTGACATAATTGTATAAGCATTCTTAATGGAAACAGAAGTAACCTTGAAAATTTTATCTTAAACTTCAAACTTGAACAGTGCATGTGTTTTGTCTTGGCTGTGTGAGAACATGTGTATACACAGAGATGATGAAGCACAGGTGAATGAGTATTCAAGGAAAGATTTTGAAAAGAAATTTCTGTAAGTAATACTTGAAAATTCTCTGAGTGCTTCTGAAACTTTGTAGTAGGTAAATAGGACAGAATCAGCTCCTCTGAAGTTCAGCTGCTTGTGATCAATAGCATTTTGCACGTGGCTAACATTCAAAATGAAATACTGTGTTTCTGTTTTAACACAGGTGCTGCAGAACTTGTGAATCATCAGGACTGCTTTCAATTCTGTATATGTGCAAGAATCTAAAGTAATTTAAAATTAAACTACTGTTTTGAAATTTTTGCTTTTACATTTACCTACAATGTATATTTTCTTATTTATTATGAAGGTTAAATTTAAACATAATACAAAGTTTCTTGTAAGGTGATGTTTTAAGGTAGTGTTCTATATGTGGGGCAATGCTCTTAAATAATTCCTCTATTTTATGAAACAAAAACTTTAAAATAATTTGTAACAGCACAGCTGGTTTCATAACAAAGTTTACAAGAGAAATTAGTCCATGGTGCAAACCTTCAAGTTTGTCAAAGATTTTGCTAATAAAATTTCCTGACACCTAAGTTCCTACTTTTCTAAATGCTAGAGAACTCTTTCGACTTCTCTAGTGCAGGATACGTCAGTAGCTGTCAACAGTAAGCTGTGCCTATCACTTTCTTTCTTTTAAACCACATTAACACATTTCTGGATATCTTCTGCCATCACTCCTGGAAAAAAATGAACAGGCAGATTTTATTCAAGTTTTTCAACTAGAAAAACAGGAATACTTTTTTTTTTTTCTTTTCTTTTTTCTGTGATGAGGTTACACCTTTGGAAATCCAGATCTGTTCTCATTATATGCACAGGCTAGGTGTACAGCTTAAACATAACAAGTATCCTGTCTGGAGCAGGCAGTGGTGCACAATTTATGTGATAATGATCAGTAAAGAATTGGATAAGCCTCAAAAGCACTGGATTGAGTGTAGAGGCGAAAAGTCAACAGTACCACACCTGACAAGTAGATCTGATGATTCTGGTAAATACCTGGTGGTGGTAAATACCTGGACAGATGTGAGATAGAACATTCTTTATAGAAGTTATGGACTTTGACTGAGAAGACTCTCTTACAGGCCCTTAAAAGTTAGCTGTTACTATATGACTGATGCCACTATAGCAAATGAAATGTTTACTTTTCTTAGAGGCCTGTTAGTAGACAGACAAGGTTGTTTGACCCTTACCATTGCCCCAAATTTCTACCTGACTGGGATACTGTTGTAGATATACTGAGAGAATTTTTTTTTTCCCAGGAATGTCTTGAAAATATACTATTCTTAGAAATTTTATTTCTTTTTCTCTGCAGGTGAAGTACACTTTTATTTTTTTCACACTAGTAAGGCTACAGTAACAGAAGTCTTAGCAATTTGAATGGAAACAGAACCTCATTTCTCATTTAATGGCACCATTAAACTCCTTTTTTAAGGAGGAAACACTACCTTTTAAATCACAATTTGCCATATTTTCCTACATTATTTACTTTACATATATTTTAGAGCAGGTCACACTATAATGTTTGACTAGTGGCTGAAGAAATTCTAAGGTGTGAATTTGTTAATTCCCTTGCTAGTGCTGCACTACTTATTAATCTTAAATTGACCAAAAAAAGGAAAAGTTTGTTTTTCACTACATAGCAATTATAGGATAGTTTGGGAAAATACAATATTGGAAACATTTATTAGTCTTTACTCTGAGCATTTCCTCTTGTCTCTCTTCTCAGCCAAGGTGGTACTAGCACTGAGAATGAGACAGAGAATTAGTGGAATTGTGCAGATGAATGTAATCATTTTAATCATCCTCAGCACCATGTTGTAAGGTAACCAGCATTTATGACAAACTATTCCACAAATCTCTGATGAGACATTTCAGTAACAGGACTTACTTATATATATAGGCCGTTTCATTCATCAGAGGGGGATCTACACAACTGTTGGAATAACATTTCACAAGAAGTTAATGTGCCACACTGCAATATGCTTTCTGTGGCAGGGGCAGGGTGGGGGCGACCCTGCATCTGCAGGACTAATAATTTAGCCCAGTAAATTACTATACCTTACTGTGAAACACTGCAGGTAGAAGTCCATTCCTCATCAGCAGCTTTTTCACTATAAATAAGCAGTTTTCATCATAAAAAAAAGAATTTTTTTTACAATATAATATATTGCTCCTTTTTTTGTGGTCTCTGTTTGCTGGCTTGTTTTTTGAATGTGTTCCGAGTTCTGATTTTTTCCTTCTTTGTCTTCATTAGAGTTTTTCAGTCTCACACTGATGACTTTACAATCATTTGGTGTAACCTGGAGAAACCAGAAGAAACACATTCCAAAGTTTTTCTAAACACTGAAAATGTTTCAGCCAATATACTATATTTATTGTGTCAACATGTTGTGTTATCATTTGGCGGGGGCTGGGAGGGAGGGCAGAGAACCAAAGAGCATCTGCAGGATAATAATTTAGCGCAATAAATTAGTATACCTGGCCCTGAAACCCTGCAGGTAGAATGCCATTTCTCAGTAGTAATGTTCTCATAATATGCAAGCAGTTTCCATCACCAAGTTCCAACAGACTTAAACTGACAAATGTCGCAACACTAGTGAGAGGTCAAGCATGAATTTTTCTATTTGATGGAAAGACTAGGTCTTATAAGGTGACTTGTAACAAAGTTTAGAGTAACAGATCTTTAAATGTCCTAGTGCCAGTTGAGATAACTTATCCCTAGAGTATACGGGTCCACCAGATCTCCATGACATTCATCAAAGGAGAAATACGTATCCATGAATATCTTGATCCTCTTTTCCTAAGATTCTGTAGGTGCTGTTTCTGCTAAGGCTTTCTGAGATTTAGAAGACCAGGAACTAGTAATAATGTTATTCTGCTACTACAAAATATTAATTAATAAAGCTGTGACCTTCAAGAATTGTTTTTCTCCATGACTGAACAATTGCCTCTCTCTTAATTTCCTCTATTACTTAGAAAAAATGGGTGGTTTGAGAAGAAATGTAAAAGGCTAATATGCCTCCAGACCACGGTCATCATTTGCTAGGGAACTAATCTACACTCACTGAGTGCAAGAAGGAATCTCTATTTAGCCAGCCTTGTATCCTATACAACCTTACCTTCACCCCCAAAAAACTGTAAAATAAATTGTTGTAAGGCCTGCAATTATTTAGAAAAATGTATGTAGTGCTTTAAGGAGTTATTAGAGATTTGAAGGAGAGAGAAGATTGGCTGAAGAAAGGAATAAAAAAAATCAATGAGTAAGATGACTGATAGATTCTTTTTGCTGTACCACATGACTTCTTTTTTTCTGTGCTAATATTTTCCTATACAAACCTATCATTAGGTGGGAAGGAATCAAATAGTCTTTCTAGAATTGATGAAATAGCTTCAGATGTTGGATTCTATTGCCTTAATTTTCCTCTAACCTGATGATAGGGATCAAGATCATCCAATGTTACTACTTTTCTCGAAGAGAAGAATAAGAAAGATGATATATAAATTTATATTAAATGTTTGCTCAGGCAGTTTTACCAAACATGGATGCACTTTTTCCTCAACATCATGATACTGTGGATTGTTTCCTTCCTGTGGCCTCAGAACTCCTTTGAAAAATAATATAATTTGGGAAGCATATTGTTAAAAATAGAATTTGTACAGCCTTATTCATGACAGTCCAATTCTGTAAGTCTTCAGCATCTTAAGAGTTTTAAAGTTATTTCCTGAATTGTGAGAGAAATAGAATTATTGGTTCAAATTTTGCTTAAAATATATGATTAGTATATAACTGAAGATATAAAATGAAAAAAAATTAAAGTGCTAAAAATGTGAAATTTAAAGTGTTGAAATATATAAAAAACTATCTAAAAAGTTAAATTCACTTTATAGACACAATTAGGAATAAAGGTAAGGTACAAAGGTATTGTGGTTTTATTCCATAATTTGCTGCCCAGCTCTATAAAAGTACAGCAAATGCCACAGTTCTTACGGGAAGAAAGTTGAAGGAAACATGTTTTTCTATTTAGAGCCAAACCTAACTCTTCCTAAAATCATCTGAAAATTCCTAGCTGGCCATGAAACTATGTCAGTTAATAGACACAGGAAAGTAGTGATATAGATTTAACTTTGGCCTGATACAAACTATACCCAGCTGGCTTTTTCAGACAGGGTAACAGATGTTCAGGGTGTCTGCAGTACACCTGGCTTCATGAAAAGAAGGCGTGGTATGCACTCTTAAACGGATACTTAATGTCAGTCAGGTTAAGTCTTCTTTTCTCCAAGAAGCATGTTGAAGAAGAACAAACCATCCTAAGTATACTGACTTGCTCATGCACTTCCAGAGGACTGAAAGCACAGTGCACCACTATAGATAAAGTACTGTTAATATTGCTTCAGTTGTACTATTGGGCTTTCAGGTTTATGGAGTCATATAATCTGGCAGATACTCCTCTTTTTAGCTGAACTTTGCTACACAACTATCACTGGTGGGATGGAGCAGGTAAGACCGATGACCCAGAGCACAAGGCAGTAAATATATATTAAACCAAGAATTCATTAAGAAGTGTAGCTTGCAGTTTTCACAAATTCAAGTTACATCATTATTCCATTACTAAAAGCCCTACTGAAGTTTTTATTTTTGTTTGCTAGTTGTTGTTATTCTTATTACTATTTTAGCAACATAAATATAAGTATTCAAAGCTTATTCCTGCACAGAAAACTGTGCTACAGGGTTTTTTTTATCATAACTGACTGCTATGTAAATGTTCTTGATTGTTTAATGCTGCACCTGTATCATTTAAAATTAGCCACAGTTGAACTGGTTGGAAACTAAAGCCAGAAAGCAGCTGACATTCAGTCTTAGTCACTGGGGTACAGCTAGAAAGGAAGTTATTTGAATGTTATCAGCTCTTGGAATATTTGGCATTTTCCAGGAAAAAAAAAACCATAAAACAACAAAACAACAAACACCTGCTACTTGAGCACTGAGATTATTTAAAAGTCTTGCTTTCATTTAAAATGAAACAAAATGTGACAAGCTGTTACTTATACAAGAAAATACCAAGCACAATTTCAAAAGCTAGTGGGCTTTACCTTCCCCTCAATGCTTTCTTTAGATCCATAATGGTTTATAGGCTTTACTTTACTATTTCTGAACCCTCGAACTAAACCAAAGTATATCCAGTACTTTGCTCCCCACCCCAGTTTATACAATAATCTCAAGCCTGAATTATACTAAAACAAAGACATCCAGTTCCTAGAAGTCTTCTAAATTAATCTAATTCTTGGGATGCTTCTAAAAGACAGGTTTTCCTCCTCCTTCCTCTCCTAACCATAACTGAACTTCAGGAACTGCTGAACTGAAGAAAGTAGAAACTGTAAAAGGATAGGTCATTACCCATGGTATAAATTCCAAGGCAGGGGAGGGCAGAGGGAATACATCAGGGTAATTTAGCATCAGATTATTTGGTTTTGTAGCAGCCCATGTGTGTTGTCTCTTTGATGTGCTAAGAATAAGCTCTAGTATTGCGTATAGGTTTTACAGCATGTTGGTTTTTTTTTTTCTCCTAGTGTTTATAGTGAATCACATAACTATTCAGTAAGCACCCTAAATAGGATGTAGAAAAAAATTATTTCTCTTCTAATCAGGGGAAGGCATAGGAATACCAAACACTGTGGTAAAAGGTAGATGAAATGTACAAAGGGAGAGCTAAACATCTTTCAAGTGTCATTAGTATCACGTTAGCCCATAGGTGCTATGGGAGTGTAAATTCAAGGGTACTGACAGGACTACAGTGTAATGTTCTGAGGTAATTAGCAATACCTAGGTTCTGTTTCAGGTAACTGTTAGAAGTTAGCCCAAGTTAAATTAAAAACATAACGTTCTGCTAAGATGCAAAGATAACTCTTCTCAAGTAGGGAAATACGCACTAATTATCCCTTGTCTTTTGAGGAAGCCACAGGAGGAAGAAACAAGTTATTGCAAGAGTAATTTAGGCATTATAATGGCATTATTAAGACAATGCACTGTTGTAGTTTGAGGATGTGAAACTCAGCAGGAACAAGAAGTAAAGGATGGATGGAACAGCAGTATAAGGGAGCAAGCGGGAGGAAACACTGTAGTGTATTGAGAACATCTGAGAGGCATATGTTCTTTAAAGTTATTTCTCTGCTTGCCTTGCTTTTTCAAATATTGCTTGCTCTGGAATATCACATACACACGGTTTTATATGTTTCACTTATTTTATATTTCCTTTTCTTACTGCCTGAATCTGAGAATCTGAGGTGGGTGGGAGGAAGGAAGACTGAAAGAGTGATAGTGCCATATAAGACACTACTAAATTGTGAGCTAGGAGACATGTTTTTTTTCTGTATTATGTTTTGGTGTGAACTATCAAGGGAAAATTCACTGCCCATGGCTGCGATCATAGACAGTGTTTGCTTCTGGGAACTACCCAATGCTGCACGCTGAATACACCTATCTGCATTGTGTACTTGCTTTGTCTGCAAGTCAGTCCAATGTCCCTGACAGGGCTGAAGGGTACGTGTCCCTCAGAGTATCTTGTACTGCAGACTGCTCTTGAACACGTCAGCTGCATATAGACATGGTCTGTGTTCTAAAAAGCTAAAGGAATACCCCCTCTAGAGCAACAACAGCACTAGTTTTAACAAAACACATGCAGAGTTAGCAATTAGTATAGAACATGAACCAATTTTTATTGGCTTGAGATACTAATTTTCGATGAGTTGGGCCAGTATGAGTATCTTGGGTGGACATACATGTCTCAAACTGTAGCTAAAATCTGTACACATTGTATCAAAGATACTCTTTTTTTTTTTCTTTTAATTGTTCTCTGTGTGAAAGAAAAACAAGTCCCAGTAATGACTTGACATGTATTAACAAGACAGTATGATCTTCTAGAGTATTTTAACCACAACGTTCCAGAACCTGAATTGATCGGGCCTGAGAAACACCAGAATTTCAGTGAACTTATCCCAGGCAAACCTGTCAAATAGTTAAAAATCACCCCTGTCTGGGAGTCGTTACTGAAATTATGAATGCCTTGTATGTAAAACAAAGATTTTGAGATGTAGTGGCATCAAAGTGTAAATAATGGGAAAAGAAAGCTATTTCTCTCTTTCCTTGAGGTTAGGTAGCACTTTTGGTAATGAATCATCTTCAAGAGTGGCATGGCAGGAAGAAAGTCTCAAAAGGAAAATGAAAAGGAAAGGCAACCCATGGGAAGTTGTTGCTTTTTTAATTAAATAGTAACTCGTGTCAACATAAACTCTCTCAAAAGTTGCAAGAGTTATAAGCAGTAATGTAAGCAGTAGTTGCTGGAGTCTGCAGACTGAAGTTCTGAAGTCAGACAAACCTTGAAGAGTAGAACTGTGGTATTCAGCTTTCTCTGTCCAGCAAATAATGAGGCTTTGGGGGGATTTCTCTGATATCCCCTTTTGGCAAGCTCAGATGGTTACTATGTTGAAAATAACAACAAGGCTTCCTATCTGAAGGAGCATGGTCTCCAATGAGAATCCAGGCTTGACTCTAACAGAAAATGGCTCTTAGGAGTCCAGAGAACTGGTGCAAAATTAGAAGACAGCAAACAATAAAGACAAGTGAATGGGTACAGATGCTTCAGAAGATAATAATGAAGTTGTTGATCACAGAGCTTTAATTACTGTTAAGCAGAAGTTCTATTTTGTGCTATGACTTGTTATTTTTCCCCAGTTATTTCTCTGATGGCAGAATTTCTTCAGGTTTTTTTTTAGTTGATTGTTTGTTTGTTTTTAAGTTGACATGATCAGAGAAGCACTGTCACTTGTAAGAACAGAATATCAGTTCTAAAATTCTGCTGATTGTCATCATGATTCTACAAAAAACTCTGAGCTTGTGGCTGTGATATTTTTAAGTAGGCCTTGCTGATTATATTTCAGGCAGTCAAGAGCATAGATTTTTTTTTTAATTGCAGCAGCTTAATGTGAATCCTAGGAACAGATATTCATTATTTTGCTCAGTGTGTATTAAGACATTGGAAATGGGACCAATATAAATTTTGGCCTTAAAAATCCATAAATCTGTACTACAAATAGGGCATAGAACTGAGAAAGTGTGCACAAGTTGTTATCTTAATTCTGGTTTGTTTAAAAATGCAAGACACTTTATAAAAATTAAAACCTGTATCTTTTATAAATAATTCATGAAGGTGCAGACCTATACAAAGAAGGAAATAGTAGATAGAAATAGGAAGACGCATCAATTTTAAATTGGTTTCTGGCTTACATTAGTTTTATTTTTTTTCTAGTAGCAGTGAATAGGTTTGTGTCAGGTTAAAAATAACATATTTACTGGTTAAACATTCTGCCTGACTATTAAAAGTTTGAGATTTAAGATTCACTCAGATCCACATTTTGACTGAAAATGTTCTCAAATGCTCCTTCTACCATAGCATCAATCTTCAACAATGGGTTATAAATAGCTCAAGACTTTATTTTCCTCTAGAAAGCAGAACATTTTTAATAGTGAGGGTGGTTTTTTTTTTGGGGGGGGGGGGAATGGGGGGAAGATATTAACCTTATTTAAAACTGAATTTTAGTTGGGAAAGCAACAAAGTTTCTTTATCTTCACCTCTCCAATGGATTCCATCATGTGTAAAGGGCTAGCAGTAGCAGCTACTTTTCATTATGTTAGGATATATGAAAGCATACCTAAAGTGGGGCAAGAAAAATGACTAGATATTTTGGGACTGTGGGCAGGGAGGTGAGAACCTATGATGAAGTCACACTACAAGGGATGGTTATGCCTTGTGGCGGCGCCTAAGGCTGTAGTGCTTGGAACAGAGTTTAAAGGGTCAGTGTGCAAATTAAACTGCAAAAAAATAGGACATTCAAATCCAGATTTACCTTGTCTCTGTTTTATTTTTAAACTCTGTCAAAACCCACAGTGCAGGATTTTTTACTGAGCCAAGGGTTTATTTCTCCCTTTCTCTTCTTTTGTTCTGTATTTTTGGAAATCAGCCAGCCTGCAGCTATGTTGCTGGAACAGTAAATTATATTAGCTTAGGTCAGACAATTCTTATTGTAAATGACATTTCTCTCTCTCCCTCTCTTTCCCTAATTTTTGTAAATACAACACTTCAGGATTTTATTGGTGGAAGTGCATTTTATTTATTTTACAAAACCGTTGGCTTTTTCTTTTTCTAAACCCACAAACACTAACCAAAAGGAAACAATATGAAAAGGATACGAGAGTTCCTGTTTTCAACACCTTGTGCAGCACAGTGTGGACAGGGCTTAAAGCTACATTAATGTTCATTCCACTTGTACACCTCCTGAAGGAGATTTGGGTGCTTGAAAGGAACTTGCATACACCAAAATGGAAGCTGTATTTCAATCACTGGCTTTCCCCAATTATTTACCCAGCACACATAGCATAGGTCAGTGTAGTTTGTGTTGTATAAAGCAATTTTTACCATCAAAAATGAATACTGTTCAGTAAAGACCCATATGATCACTAGTGTCACAAAGGTGGGAATTATCACCCACATTGGCTCCTAACAAACTAAAAGCAGCAGGACAAAAGAAAAAAACACAACTAAAATTCTGGTAGTGAAAGGAGTCTGACCCATAAAATGCCAGAACTAGAATGCCTTCAGCAGCATATAAAACCAAATAAAAAACAAATACTGCAAAAAAGTTGGAACTCTTGCCGTGATGGGAATGGAACTTAAATGATAATGACACTTGGGAAAGATGCAATAAATGGCATCATGAAGGTAATGCTATAACCATTACAGCTCAGAATTTCAGTAGCTGCTTTTTTTTTTTTTTTTTTAAATGACAAAGAAGTAAGTAGCACTGGTGCTGTGTGATTATGGGACACTCCACTTTCTCAAAGACTGGCAGAAAAATGAATGCTGATAGAATTTGGGTCCCACTTTCCTATTTTGTCTACTTTCCAGTTTCTCTACTAACTACTCACAAGAGGTATAGTCCTGAAGACATTTGTTCCTCAGTTGTAAAAGTTAATTTTTTTAAGAGATTGCTGTGGCCTCAGTAGGTAGCTGTATATGTGGACCCTTCTGTAGATCTGTTCCCTAGTTATCAGAGGCTGTCGAAGTCTCAAGTCAGTGACCTAATTTGCTGTTTCCAATCTTATGTAGAAATTAAAACTATCAGAAATTTCCCATTCATTCAGATCTATGAGGAACTTCCATACTGGGAAAGATAGACATAATCTAGGGAGACAAGAAAAGCTACACTATCTTGAAGAAAATGATACAAATTTGTCAGTAGCTCACAGAGATACAGGACACAATTGCTTGAGAAGGCTCAGGGTGCACAAAATTTTGTTGAGTATTTTATATTTGCAAAATATACTTTTCCTTCAAGTACGCAGATACCTTCGGAGGTGGTCCTCTGATTCTTGAAAGTTGAAGATTGACATTAAGGTCTGAGGCTCATGAAAGTTCTGGAAAAAATCTATTTTCTCAGTAAATCCAATTCTGAAAAACAGCAAACTAATTTAGAAAACTGAGTTCCCACTGGGCTAAATATAATAAGGGGATGTTAGGAATTCTGTAATGATACCCATCTTCTCTTTTTCTCTCCTTCCCACCGAGCTCCATAGTAGTACTATTTGTACATGCACTGCCAATCTGAGTAATATGAAGAGAAAACAACCCGTTTGCTTCCAAAATAACAAGACATATTATTAGCTAATCCATATGGGAGAAGGCTGCACTGCTGCTTACTGCACTAAATCTGTTTCAGCTTTTACAATGATCTATTATATTTTGTAGAATATATTTTCTTTTTTTTGTTTAAAAAAAACCAAAAAAAAGAATAAAAATCCATTGTGCCTCTCTGTGGTTTAGCTAGGCTTGTTTTGCTGGCTCACACTAGATTCTGTCTGTCTAAGGTATTTGCAGAGGAGAAGACTGAGAAAAAAAAAAAGTTATTTTTTCAGTATATACTGCTGTCCATTAGCCTATGAAGTAGAGTACGGTAACATTGACATCAGAAAAAGGGTCTCTGCACTACTCTGAGTGCCACTGAACATAAACCACACTCCCATGAAAATACTCACGTGGTATTGCTAATCTCTGAATTAACAATTAAATTAAGTAATATCAGCTGCATATGAAAAAAAGGGAAAAAAGATCTATTTTGTGTTTGAGAGGCTTTCACTGAACTGGGACTGAATCATTATATCCTTTTGTATATGCACTATGAAACTTTCCTGACTTCTGACGAGTAAGAGGCAACATTATGTTAGGTACTGGGCAAACTAAATGCACTTTGGCTGTGCTTCAGCAATAACCAGTGGGAGTGCTCAGGGCTCATTGATTGTGAGAAGCAACAACACCATTTTTAGAGCAGAAATACAGACAAAAGGATTGATTTAGTTACTCAATGAAAAAAAAAAGCTGTTATTTCAATTATTTATTACTATTTCACATTTGTAGATAAATTACTTCTTGTACCTTACTTGAAAAAATGTACTATGTACATGCAACATGGTGCTACAGTGCATTCATTGCAACACATTAGCACAGTGCATTCATTGCAGAAATAACTAATCTGTTAATCAACATGAAGAGGAATGTGTTTGAATAGCTGTACGAGCAAGCAGTCTGGCTTCCACCCAGGAAGCCAGGTGGTCTTGCACCATTGCAGTGTCCTTTTGGACAACCATCACAAATGTTAAGGTTGCTATAGAAAAAGCCACTAGGTTGACAACTCTTGAGGGGAGAACTGCTGTGCAAGTTGCACGGACATAGAGGATCTAATAAGAAACTGCGAACCAGGTCTACAAACACACAGAAGCTCAGCAGAGAAGTTGAAAAGCTGACTGCAACAGATAATAGATCATCACAAAAGCTAAATCAGATTCAGTAGAGTAAGGAGCATCCTTTACTTCTCACATATGGATTATCCAATTTTATGTCTGGTTATTTTCAAAGCCAACAGGTTGCTTTCTCTGCATATTGCTCAGATTAGCTGTGAATGTATAAATGTTGCTACTATGGTGCCGAGTGTTAAACAGAAGAAAAGATGGACAAGCCAATCTTGGAAATTGGATGGAGATTACCACTTTTTTTTTAACAAAGGGCATTTAATTGTTGACAAACCTGCCTGGAATTTTTTAGTAGATAGGCAGTTTCCAACTCTCTGCTTTGCTTCAACTTGCTACCGTTACCTCGTGCAAAAGATAGTCCAGATGGAAAGCTAAGCTCAAACTGGGAAAAGAGAAGGAATGTGTTGCTAAAATTAAAACTTCCAGGATGTGCCATAGGCAGAGCTTATTTGGAAGGAAAATCTTGTGGTTTCTCAATTTGATTCAGCCCAAGAGCCTGAATGCCACATTATCAATTACCCTGATAAAGGGCTGAAACATTCTGGCAATTTTTCAAATTCAGATCAGGTTGAATCCACATGAAACATTACACTGAATCCACATGAAACATTTCAATTTTCCTCTAAAAATTTCCCAGAAATTTCAAACTATGAAAAAAACCATTATCCTCATTTATATGTGTATATATTTATTTTGGTCTTGCTGCAGGATAAAATTGAATTTCAAGTTACTCAAATAACACACACTGATAAGATCAAGCTATTAGGAATCAGTAAACTGTGTATGTAGGAACCATGTCTTGGAGAGTTATCTGATGTGAGCAAGGGTACAGTCTATTTTTAGAAGCTCAATGTATTACAGTAGAATTAGTACTGCCATAGTCTCTCCACTCACTGATTTATTTCCTAGGTTGCAAGTTACTGACTAGAGGTCATAGTTATATGGGCAGACAGAGATATTGTGTAGTGTTAAAACTTAACCGCCACTAAATAATCTACTATATCATCAAATTTATAAAGTACTGACTTAGTTGCAGTATAGCAAATGATTTAGACATAAATGAAACCACCTTTTCTCCCTACTATTTTGTTCCCAGAGTGGAAAGGGTTACAGTTAGAATGTGACTTAAACATCAGAAAAAATTGCCATGAAGAGTTATGAAAATGCTGTCGTGTCACCAGAAACGCACATATAAAAATACCAGCTGTAACGTCATTAGTTCTAAGAAAATAGAATGAGGCTTATTTGCTCCTTTAGTTCTTGTGTTATCAATAGTTGTTTGCACTGAATCTTTAAAGGAATGGGAGTATTTAGTGCTTTGTTTATATGCCCAGAAATATGTGTACTTCGTAAAAACTAGTCTTGTAAAAGATCCACAGAGCTGTGCTTGCTTTACCCATCGCCTCTCTCCCACAGCTCACGCTCTGCGCATCATGGTTCCTGCCTGGCTGTATTGCAGAGAAGACGATAGTGGAAACTTTGTTAAAGACACTCAACCACTGAACCAAATTTGATTCAGCCAGCAGCACTTTTGTGTTAGAGAACTAAAACAAGACAGTGCTGCAGCACAGTTCTTTTCTTAAAGTGAATTGACGTTCGTGACAGCAGGTCTCTCTTACCCCCCCCCCCCGCCACCTCCCCAAAAGCTTTCCTTTAGGATTCAAAAGAACAAAGGGACCTCTCAAACCGTGGCTTGTTCTGTTTTAGTGTGTTGTTCCAACAGTATGTATTTTGTTTGCTGAATATCGCAAAAGAAACTGGCTCTATTTTTCAGGCAGAAATCTCTCTCCCATTTGGCACATTTCAGTGTCCAAACGCTCTGGTTATATAAAAGCAGAACACAGAGAACAGAAATGAGGAATTTTAATCAGCAGGGCGAGTCTTTAAATACTATTTCCAGGCGACTTCCACGTGGGGAAAAGGGATGACGTAATGCTACGGTGGAACGAAAAGAAAAGGAAAAGGAAAAAAAAGAAAAAACCCACGCCAAACTCGCCCCGGGAAGCGCTGGTCACCCTCGAGGGGAGGCGGACGGCGAGCCCTCCTTCCCAACGGCCGGCCGTAACGGCCGCAACGGCCGCGGGGTTGGCGCGCCCAGGGCGGCGGGAGGGCGGCAGCGGCGGCCCCTCCTGCCTTGCGCCCGCGGGCCGCCAGGTGGCGCTCCTGCTCCTGTAATCGCCCTGGGTGGGCCCCCCCGGCCTGCCGCCCCCTCGGCGCCGCGGCGCGGCTTCCCGCTCTTCCCCGCCGCCGCCAGCCCTCCCCAGCCGCTCTCCCGCAGGGGAAGCCCGCTGCGCCTCGCAGCCCGCGGCCCTCGCGCCCGCGGGGGCCTCAGCTCCACCTGCCTGGCGTCCCCGGTGCTCCCAGTCCGGTCTTCCCCTGCCCTTTCGGAAGTCCGCGGTTCAGCTGCCGTTTAAATTCAAGCGGCCTGCTGCGCCTACCGATTCAGACTTTTCGTGAGTCCTGAGTTTCCAATCGCTGCATATGACCTCAGGGAGTCACAGCTCGCCACAGCTCTTTGGGATATTTTCTCCTGGTGTGCACATTAAGTTGTAGGGCGGTACAGAAACCTAGAGTGGCTGCTGCTGTGAGGCTACAAAGAGGCAGTAGCATCCAAATAACCAAAACAGCTATACAATTTTGTGTTAACTCCTATAGCTTGTAAGCAAGAGAGTGCTCTGACAGCGCATGGCCAGCTGGTCGAGGGAGGTGATTCTGCCCCTCTACGCTCCTCTGGCGAGACCCCGCCTGGAGTACTGCGTCCAGCTCCTCAGCACAGCAAAGACGTGGACCTGTTGGAGAGGGTCCAGAGGAGGGCCACAGAAGTGATCAGGGGGATGGAAAAACCTCTCCTGTGAGGACAGGCTGAGAGAGTTGGCATGGTTCAGCCTGGAGAAGAGAAGGCTCTGTGGAGACCTTCTTGCAGCCTTTCAGTACTTAAAGGGGGCTTATAAGATAGACGGGGACAGACTTTTTAGTAGGACCTGTAGCAACAGGACAAGGAGTAGTGGTCTTAAGGCAAAAAATTGTAGATTCAGACTATAGAGAAGGAAGAGATTTTTTACAATGAGGGTAGTCAAACACTGGAACAGGTGGCCCAAGGAAGTTGTAGATGCCCCATCCCTGGAAACGATCAAGGTCAGGCTGGATGGGGCTCTGAGCAACCCGGTCTAGTTGAAGATGTCCCTGCTCATTGCAGGGGGGTTGGACTAGATGACCTTTAAAGGTCCTTTCCAAACTGAACTATTCTATAGTTCAATGATTCTATGATTGTGCTGCCACTTGACGCAAACCTGACAAGTAATGGACTCCACTCTGTCTTACACAGGGCATCTAGTTGTGTGTATTTTCAGAGAAGCTGTTAAAAGTAGTTATGGTTACTAGTTACTAGTACAAAACCAGTTCTGAATCATTTTTCTAGCTGTGCCAGGTTCCAGATAATGTTATAATAGTAGGTCGTAGTTTATTATTATTATGACATTATTCAAAGACCTTAATTTCTGCAAGAATTTTCCAATAGTCTGTCTTTACCAAGAAGGAATTACCTACCACGTCCATGACTATCGTACTTAAACAGATTGGGTTTTTTTCTTTGCATGGACTAGCTAACCAAGCTCTATCAGCAGAGTCACTGAAAACCCTGCCATAGACTTTTCTCAGCATGTTATACTATCATAATAGGGTAAAGAAAAAATAAGAGAAACAAAGCATAGATGCAGAATAAGCAGCAGAAATAAAGCGGTCTGAGCTAATCTGCTTGCTGTAAACATGTCATTCTGGCATGTTTCACTCTCCTAAAATAACCAAGTTGTTGACAATATTTTTGGTTTAGAGACAGGAGAGACTTATTTTCATTCTCTTTTAGAAAAATCAAAGCATCACATTCGTGTAGATATCTGGAGTATTTTATCTGCACCCTCAAGAATTTTCTACTGTTAATGCCAATTGCATATTCTCTGCTTTGTTGTGTTAAATGTAAGTGCATAAGAATTAAGCATAGATATACCCAGAATGAATCTTTCACACCAAGAAAGAGAAAAAAAGATCAACCCTTAATTAAAAGAAACTGCAAAAGCAACAAAAAAGCAAGAATAAAATTTTCAAACCTAAATTATTTATAAAATGAAAGTGTAAATAGGTAATAATGACATATAATAGGAACATCTAGTGAACATGCAAAATGTCTATAATTAATATTATCTAGAATGTTAGTTATTGGTACAGAGGTATGAATATGTATTTCACAGTTATGAGCTCTGTGGATATTTTTAACGGACAGCTTCAGTGGAGTGTGTGCCTGATCACAGGGTACAAAATTCTTAAGACCTGGGACTTCTGTTGCCTTCCTTCCATGCTTTAGTGCTATTTAGGCTCTAGTTAGCGTGAAGAGTGCTGGGTAATGTAACAATTGATTAAAAGGCACTTGTGACATAAAGAATTTAATAACCTGAATGAGCAATTTCCATTCATGCTTATCCTGCCTGCTACAGCAACCTGATTGAACTATATTCCTGCTGCAAAACTTCCTGTCTGTTGTTTTAAGAATATTCTTTGCAACATTGATTCATGTCTTTAATCTTCTGCTCTTCCTTGCATTTGTTTCTTGCTCATTTTTTCTTCTGGCTTCTTCCCTTTTCTCTGCTTTTTCATGTTCACCCACATCATCTTCAGCTCTCTGACATTTCAGTCTGTTGTTGCACACAAACATTCTGCCAAAACAGGTTAGCTAGAAGTAGTGCCATCTTTAGTGACTGCTGCATTTTCAGCACTACCTTGTACTAACTGTGATTGACAGGAGTCATGCTGTCAAGCCTAATAGTTCCTAAATGGTGATCAGCTGGACTAGTGATAGCTGGATGGGGCTTGAAGGACACCTAATTTTCCACTGCACTTATCCCTCCTAGATATGGATTCTGTATTCCTTCAGAAATGCTACACTGGATGAATTACTATGATCTACTAATTATTGTAGTTGTTTGTTTTGCCTCTACTCACCTCACCTGTGAGCTCTGCAGAGTCTCACCCTGAAGTGAAAAAATAAAAGAGCTGCAGGAAGGTAAGAGGAATGGAAGCAAAACATCTTCTGAATAGCTTCTCCTAAAAGTCTGATGCTTTCTTTTAACAGAATGAAATTACAACTCAAGTTATGGAGATCAGAAAATAACTGCTGGACCTATGTTCCAAGAACACCTGAGGATTTCTCAGAAATGCTAATGTCCTGGAAAATCTCTTTGCATCATGCTTTATCTTTCCTCTTCCAACCTTTTTTTTTGCTTGCCCCTACCATACTCTAATTATCCAGGCCATAATAATCCAAACTCTGATAATACCTGTCTTCTCTCTGTCTACTTCTGTCTGCATATTCAAAAAAGTAAAAGAATGATTTTGAACATCTAATTAACCCTTAATCTATGTTCATAGATCATTGTAAAACTTCCTTTATATTTGAATTTATAGTATTTATATTGCCTGTGGGTGCACTTGGTCCCACAAAAATATTAATGGTTTAAACAGAATCATGTATTCCAGGATGACAGGTGGCATACAAAGCTGTTGCGCAGCACCAGAGTACCTGAACGTACTACATGCCCAGATTATGGAATAAAGGAGGATCTGGAGCTGGCATATTTTCTCACTTTAAAAGAATCTGAATATCAGCCTAGGAAAAATGCTTTCACTGTGAAATCTCTAGAATGAAGCTCAGAAGACATAATGAAGGTTAAATTTCCTGCACCGCAACAGTCTTGTGGCACACAACTACTTTGGGTATGTTTATAGTACAATTTTGGTTAAGATCAGGCATGTACCCCTGAAACAGCAATTGCTATCCTATGGTTTGCATTGTGGAGAAGTTTGTTCTTAAAAGTGCACAAAATGAATACTTTCTGGATTAATTTCACTGAAATTTTTAGGTGAAATGGAGTTGGAAGGGACTTCAAGAGTACACATAATGCAGTTCACCTAGTAATTGGCTTCAGTCCCTGGTTGTCTGAGACATCTAGACCACCTTAGATTTCCTTATATGTATTTTTTGCTGGTCTGCTCTTCACCAGCCATACACACCATTCCCATGAGGAGATGACTGTCCATTACCTGATCAGTGCACAAGAATATTTCAACATAGAGCAGAAGCAGAAAAGAAAACACTCTGAGATAAAGGTTGCATTTAGTGGGTCATCTAACAGGAAACTGGAGCAAGAAGTGTATTAAATGAAAAGCTAGGAACATCTCCTCAGGAATACAATTCACCAAACTTGCCTCAAATCCCATAGAATTCAATTGTTTTTGAAATTTAAATATTGTACTAGCATCACTCCAGGTGATTTTCTTCACCTAGAAGTGGTTCCAGGAATTCACTTAGTGTCAATGTCAGATATTCCCCACCAGCTGTTTTGGTCTACAAACCCACTCCTCTCATGCTGTACAACTTAAAAATGTAGACATAGCCTTTAATGATTGTCATGATTCAGTTCCTCATCTGTAAGCTAATGATAATACTTCTCTGATAGGAATAGTTTTGTAAGGCTGTGGTCAATGACATTTGTGATATGCACAAGAACGATGCAGGCAGTGCTTTTGAAAAGCCTATAAATAGAATAACCCATTATGCCTTTGGGAATGCTGCAGTTTTGTTTTTTTTTTTTAAAAACATCGTGTTTAGTAATATTTGGTAATATTGCCATTTAGATGCCATAGAATTTCAAGGGCAAAACACTATATTCTGTTACTCTATTTTAACTGTGGATTAATGCAGTAAAATAGCATATTTTATGATTTATGTGAAATCTTGAGCTTAGCTGCCTAACGCTTATTGGAAATTTGCAGTATTCATTGTTCAAGTTGTACCACCAAGAGTATAAACTTGAGGACTCCAAGGAGTGGTTTTTCATCAGCAGAAATACACATAGAAAATTAAAACAACTGGAAGACAACTGTATTGTTCACATCTAGTGGATGACTGCTGGAAAATGCATAATCAGAAAATACTGCAAGAAAAGGAAGACATGGCAGAGAAATAGCTCTAAGATCATGCACCTATCTACCAGTAAAGTAGTTAAGATATTTAAGGAAAAATGCCTTTGTGAATGAAATCTTTAAATATAATGTAGGTTTTGATTTCACGACATCTTGGCTCTGGTACTTTTTAAGATTAGTAGGCTTGCTACTGGGTACACTCTGCTTAGTGTTCATGTCTGAACTACTGCCAGTGCATCCAGCAGACTGTGAGATTCACCTATGAGTTGCTGGTGTTGCTTTGTGTTGCACCACATGCATTTCTGCTTAAACACAAACTTCTATTTTATTTTGTTTTCAAATTATTTACTTCTGGACTATGCAGCTGAAAATGAACTTTAAGTCATGCTAATGCTCTTGTTTCTCTTTTTAGATTTTCAATGCTTTAGGAGAAGGATTGAGAGCATTTACTGCCTTAAGAGTTTGACTGCAGTTCATATCTCATGGTTTGACAGCGCTATGCTGGTAAAACATTTCTTCCATTTCTTCCTCCTTAGCTGCTTCTCCAGCCCACAGCAAAGTAAGTAAATAAATAAATAAATAGGTAGATAAATAAAGTCTGCCTGAAAAAAAAGATACTATATGACTGTTATCTGTATCCTTATATGAGTTGTAGATACATCATTTGTCTCTGACATTTCACTTGTCTAAACAAAACCAGGAATGGATGGCCTGCAGAAATGGTCCTTCACAGAGTGCAGAAATGGAATTTTTTTAAGGAATCCTATGATCCAATCTGTATAGACGATATAGCCAAGTGGAGGTCAGATACAATTTCACCATGTTTAAGTACTACTGAAATACTACAATTGCTTCCTAATCTTTTAAAATGACCTTCGATTTGCTTTATTTCCCCAAGCTTCAGAGCAACATGCAATGCTTAGTTGTAGGACAGCGTAAAACATAATTTGTGGTTGGTTTTTTTTGGTTTTTTTTTAACTTACACAGTGAATTCCCATAGGTATAGTCAGAGGTGTACTGTCTCACAGAGTATGCCAGCAGTCAGTGCATAAATCCTTCTTTCAAGGACAAATCCTTCAAGCCAGGGACTGAGGAAGGTGGAAGGAAGGGAAGAAGTGAGCAATTTCCCCATGGCTATGTTTGTCAGCACTGGAAATACTTCAAGCATACATCTGCAAAGTTGAAGGGGCATTAAGAAAGTTTATTTTTAAAGACCCTGTTTTCAAATTATGAACATTATATATTAGAGATAAAATTATTGATAAAAACTGTCATTTGACAGCTCAAGATTTCAGGGAAAAGTGTCTTGGTTTTACATTGATAAAAATGCAAACATTTCTTCCATGTCTGCTCAAGGCTGAAATCTTTAGTCACATATGCAGTCTGCCATCATTCTTATAAGTAATTTTTGTTTGCTTGTTTGTTATGTTTTTCAAAGCTGGGAAACTGTATCAGGTAAGCCATCATTAAAGTCTCAACTAAAATGAATTTGACAATTTAGATTTGAGTCTTGATACTTTCTTTTTAGATTGCTGTGCAGAAATTTATGACTTCTTTGTCAACACCCTTCACTGTGTTGAAACTTTTTCTTCAATATAAATCTTTCCCTTAGTCATGCCTAAGAAAATCAAACAGCACACTCCATGCTGCTACCATTGTTGCTAGCTGCTTGAAACATTATTGCTTTGGACTGTAACTGTCAGCAGAGGCTATCAATAGACAAACGGCAAAACCTAAGACATCCTAATGACAGGGAAAATGCCTGGAGTCAGAAAACCTTCATACAATAGCTTCCTACAGGGTGTCATTTTGTTAACAGTGTCAAAATATGGAATAATTTAAACTGAACACTGTGGTTAATTCAGCTTTGTTTGAGGCCTGATACTGTTATGTTACCCTGTTCCCCTGTAAAAAAAAAAAAAAAAAGCTAATTACATTCTGTGTTTGTAGAGCAGGTTAATGTAAGAATAATATTAAAAAAGCTGGTTTGAAACATGGTGGAGTGTAATACTTAATATACCAGCTCCTTTGAGAGGGGTGGGTGAGTGACTGATTGATTGTAAATATTTTTCATGTTTCCATTACTGAGCAAGACTTTTGACCTTGCAATTCATGTTCATGTTTTATATCTCCTGGATGTGATTTTTTTTTTTTTCTTTTGAGCTATAATCTGGAGATCTGTAAGGTGCATGTGTTATAGGCACATAGCAAATTAGCAAAATTTTACCTGCCACTTCAGATATGTGTCCTACTGTTTGGGAACATAGCAAAAAAAAAAAAAGTCCTGAAGTTTAACATTTCTCCTTAAGTTACATGTCACCATTCAAGTATCTTTCATAAGCTATATTGAAGTCCTTTCACACATGGCGAGGATGGCTATGAGTCTTACAGTGTGGGGTGGGGATGGAAACAGGATAAATTGAGATCATCAGTTTGGAGCAGTAGATATTTCTCCAGAAAATAGTGAAAAGTGGAGAGAATGAGTGACTACTGTTCAGGTTTTTAGCACTGTCCTGGTGTTTTAGAAGGACAATAAAAAATTGCAAATGAAACCTTTGATCTGAAGCAGTCAGTGGTATAAGCTCTGACTGACCACTGAGTCCTGCAATTAAGATAGCAGCATGTTCACTGGAAAGGAAAATGTCAATATAGAATATTCAAATGGTATGTCTACATGAGGGACATTTCTGTCACTATGTAAAGATAAACTAAGCAGCATTCTTTGGTTTGTGTTAGAGAAATAAAATCTGCAGAATGATATAGTTTGACTTCACCTTTAGAATATGGAAAATTGTGTAATTCTTAAACAATTATATTAGGACTAGCTGCCTTTAGCCTGTGCATCATTCTGTACACCTTGGCCTAATTCATGACTGCCTGTGCACTACAAAAAGTTGCCGATGCCCAATGTGACACAGAGAATGATTTCCTGTATTTCAATTTTTGCCCATTGCCTCTTGTCCTGCCACTGGACACCACTGAGTAGAGTCTGGCTCCGTTTTATCTACTCACCCCTGCCTCCAGTCAGATGTTTATAGATGTGAATAAGGTCCTATTGAGCCTTCTCTTCTCCAGGCTATATCCTCCCAGATCTCTCAGCCTCTCCTGATATGACACATGCTCCAGTCCCTTAATCATCTTTGTGTCCCTTTGCTGGACTCACTCCATTATGTCCATGTTTCTCCTGCACTGGGAAGCCCAGCCCCACAGGAGCACATAGTTGGCTCATGGTCAGCTTGGCATATACCAGGAGCTACAGGTCCTTTTCTGCAAACCTGCCCTCCAGTCAGTCAGCTTCCAGTCTGTGCTAGTGCATTGTGTTACCCCCCCCCCCCAGGGGGAGAACTTTGCATTTCTCTTTGCTGAACTTCATGAAGTTTTTCCCAACTTGTCTCACCAATCTGTCCACAATCCTCTGAATGGCACCACAGCCATGGAGTATCAGTCACTCCTCCTGGTTTTGTATTATATGCAAACATGCTAAGGGTGCACTCTCTCATAGCCCAGGTAATTTTGGACTCAGTATCAGCCTTTGGGGTACACCCCTAGTGACTAGCCTCCAGCTGGACTTTGTGCCTCTGCTCACTACCCTTTTTACCTGGCAGTTCAGTCTTCAATACAACTCACTGTCTGTTTATCTAGCACATACTTCATCAGCTTGCCTATGAGGATGTTATGGAAGACAGTGTTGAAAGCCTTGCTAAAGTCAAGATAAACAACATCCACTGCTCTCTACCTATCTAGTCATCACCTTAGCAGATGTTCATCACTTTATTGCTTATCAAGTCCTATTATTATAAAACTTGGGCATAGAATGAAATTTTGTGTGGGGGCCAGTATGTTACCCCTAAATTGCTTTGGGTTTGACAGCAAATACTTGTGCAGAGCAAGTTTCTTTAATCTGATCTAAATTTAACAAATATTTCACTGATTTCACTTGATGATGAATATACTGAAAATCTTATGATACTTAGGACTCTGCAGGACCAGGCTATAATATGTTAGGTGCTTCCACAAAAAGAACTCTTATTCTCAAAGGGTGAAACATTTCTTGGTACCATGTGTTTCACCTGCATAACACTGCTAGAGTTGCAAAGAAGTGCAACATTAATCTTCAGTAAGTTAATTTCAGAACCCTGGAATACCTTATGTGTGGCAAAAGCAAAAGAAAGAAGGATAGAAATCTTCAGCCAGTTACAGAGCAAAGTGATATGGTGGTGTCATCAACCTAAATTGCCATTAGCTTTTACTTTGATATTATTAACCTGCTTGTATTGTCAAGGTTAAAAAATAAAGAGTAGGTGTTTATTACTATAGGTGCTAGCTATTACTTGACAGCTGAGACATAAGAGTTGAAATCTATTCCCACTGAAGTCAGCAGGAATTTTGCCAATGATTTTAATGGAATAAGGAGTTGGCCTTCATTTATAAAGAAAACCACAGAACCAGCACTGCTAGCAGTGATGTAAGAACTGCAAGGAGGGATAATTTATAAGGAAATTTGTTAAAAAATAAGACCTAATCCTACAGTCTTAGCACTAGCAAAATTCTTTCAATGGTTAATAAATTAGAATAAGAAAGCCTATGGCTCATAAGAAAATAACATATAAACTAACAAAGAAATGATGAAAGGGATACAAAAGTTTGCACAGAAGATATATGCATTCTTAGTTTAGAATATGGGCTAAATACATGTGCATTAATGCCCAGGTTTTAGTCACAATGAAAAAGGTTATAAAGTAAATAGCCAAATTTGCAGGTGACTCCAGTAACTGAAAAGAAGAAGGCTGATTTGTGTTTTGAATGGTAGTTTCTAGAGACACAGCTGAACATCAGAGGATGGGAAATTGATAAATCGAACCAGTTCATTTCTTCATTGCCTCTAGTCACTAATGGCTTTTTAAAAATAATTGTATGCATACAGTCATTACCTGATACTTGTTAATTTACAAGTCATATATGTCTGCTTTCTGTGACCTACTGACATGTTGTTTTCCAAATTAGCACAGGTATTGTGCTATAAGCTACAGATTTTCTTATAGACTCATATGTAACTTGTAAGAGCTCTTCATGTTACCAAGCATCTCATAGTTTGAGAAGCATTTAGTTATGAACCACTGCCCAAGGAACTAATTCATTCACTCTTTGCTGTCTTGAAAACAATAGTGATGCTTGAGATGAAATGAAAACACCCACAGATCTGAACAGGTAGGTCATCTGCAACAGCACAGATGTCATTTGGAATAATAACACAAAGAAACAATGCTGTAAAAAGCACTCAGCCCGCTAGTCTATCACTGCTAATATCACTCTTCTGCACACAACAATCACTTGGAATTTCACAGTGGCAGTGGAGTTGGAGTCCATCACTTTAATGTACTAAATTTACCTGTTTTAGCTAAGGGGAAAAAAATTACCTGTAAGCAACTAAGATCTGATTTATACAGCTGAGCAGTTTTTTATAGGCTAGCCATTACAGGTCAACAGTGCAATATATACTAGCCAAGTTATTGTGAAAATTTATTAAATAAAAGGTTTCTGCAGATGATAATAGTACTGATCACTAAAAAATATTACGAGAGTTCATTATTTACTGTCAGAAGGTGTAAAGAAATCAAGTGCATTTAGTGTGGTTCAGAAAAGTATGGACTAACAAGAACAGGTAATACTGGGGTTGCTTTTAATTGGTTTTATTGCCATCACTACATAAATGTCTGTAATCCAAGTGGTAAAAATAGGCTTATTTTATGTTTTAAACTCTGGCCGTAAAGGTTCAGATGGATACAAGACTTCATGATTGGGCCGAAAATCCTACTTTTGACTAAGAAAGATTAAGAAAGACCTTTCTAAATCTCTTTGGTTTATGCTTTTTTTTTTTTCTTTTTTTTTTCTTTTTCTCCTTCAGAAATAGTTAATGTTAAACTCTTGGATGGTGGTATAACTCAAACTGGGAATTTGTGATTGAACAGTTCAGATTTTATTTTCTGGTTGAGTCAGTTTTTGTATGCAATTCCTATTTTCTTTTCAGTGGAAAATAAATTATCATTTACCTTATTATGTAATATATCCCTCTAAATAAAATTTAACTAGAAATTTTAACATGTCACAAGTAATAAATGTCATGTTAATTCTATTACAAAGGAGAATTTCCAATTATTTTTAGCTTGTGCAATTAGATACATGGTCACAGTTAGTGTATTGTGTATGACTATGTATAAAATCATAAACACATATTTATGTAACTTATGTGTCCTAATGGTTTGCTTGCCTTACTGACAACAATACTGGGCAGGTGATATAAGGTGTATGAATTTTTCTTTCTTTCAGGTTCTTATGGCTTTATCTTTGGTGTTGTTTGTCATGGATTATTCTGCCCAAAGATGATGGTTTTGAGGTCTGGTATTACACTTGTTATACTTGTCACACTTGTCTGTGTCTAGAAACACAGGTATTTTATAAAATTTGTGAGACAACAAGACAGAGAAAGAGCTATATTTGCATTATCAGATTATAAACTAAAAAAAATTAAACCAAAATGATAACCAAGTATTTCGACATACAGATGCAAGAGATATCTGAAACTTCAATTTGCATTCAAACAATTCAAATGACTGAATTAGAACTTAAAATCTGGTGTGCACAAGCACATAGTTGTGAATGATGATAAGTGTGTTTTTCATGTTTAAGGAAATTGGTTGTTTGATAATATAATGGATGTTGTAAAATAACGTTTAAGAATAAGTTGCTTATTTATTACGCTAAACACAGGTCAGAATTTGATTGTCAACATGTTCAGATGTAAAGAAATTTGGAAAGCATATCCTGCTCCTAGGCTCACCACATTAAAATGACATTTTTCAGCAACTACAGTACAATGGAAGTAAAACAATTACATTTTTTCGGTAACCACAGATATATTTATGTAGTATTTGAATGACTGCAGTGTGGCACAATTATAGGATTTATTTGTAAGTAAGTGAAGTCTAAGTATGAAAATCAAGCTTTTTGTTACTTATAAGTGAGGGAAAGCTGGACATCTGGTCTATGCCTTCACGAACAATAACTGCTCTTAAGTCATTTGTTTGGTGGTCAAGGAATTCCCAAGCCAGTCATCTGCATAGATGAGCAATAACAGCAAGAAGCTGTAAATAATCAGTAATAAAAAGTTGAACAAAGAAAAGATGAACCTGTTGCTGACTGGGGCCAGTGATTTAATGACAGTGGATACAAACAAGACAGAGGTCCTCAATGCCTTCATAGCTTCAGTCTTACCAACACAGACTAGTGAAGGGATTCAAGAAGAAAGCGGATGTAGATCAAGTCAGGGATTACTTGGGAGAACTTGATGCATAGTAGATACATGGTACGAGACAGGGTACATCTAAGGTTGCTGAGAGAGCTGGCCAATATCCTCACAGGGCTGCTCTTTAACATCTTTTGAAAACTGTGAAAACTGGAGATCTGTGATGACTGGAGGAAAACAAATATTATGCTCTTTATCAAAAAGCACCAAAATGACAATCTGGGAAGTACAGACTAGTCAACCAACTTCAATACCAGGGAAAATCATAGAGTGAGTCTTATTGAAACACATTCCCATGCCTGTGAAGGAAAAGGTGACTGGGAACAGAGTAGGGGTGTGCTCGCCCTGCCCCCCCAAGCTGACCTGTATTTCCTGTAACCCTGCTCAAGTGATAACCACCAGTGGCGGTCATAATGGTTGTGTCTGGTCATGACGGCTGCATCCAACTCAAAGTGGTTTTGGGGAAGACGGGTGACAACTCAATAGCCAAGGGATAATTTGAACAAAGCTCCCACCTAACCACAGTGCTGGTCAATGTCTGACTCAAGCCAAATTTGGAAGAAACTAACATCTGTAGTCGGTATGCAAATATGACTATCAGTCAATTATCTTACTCCATAAATAGTGGACAGCCCAAGGCCAGTTGAGCTTTCTTGCACAGCAGCAGGCTGCATGCCAGGATCTCCCCTTGAGTAGGGACGCCTCTCAAGGTTACTCCTTGAGGTTTAGAGTCCTTGCTGTGACAGATTCTCAGTGATTAATAGCATGCTAAACCTGGAATTCCTAACTAAGTGATATAAAGGATTGCTTGTACACATATAATTCTTCAGACATAAACTGTTGACCAAGTCTGGGACTAAGACTGGGTCCAGCTACACCTAAACTCCCCTCTGTAAAGGAGTTTAGAACACAAGGGAGTTCTTCCTCAACCTCATGACTCAACAGGTGGGTCTCCCTTGCAGTTTTGTCTGACCCTGTCCTCTCTGCAGTAAATAATCCTATGCACATCTTGTTAAACCCCTCTCGCATTTGTTATCAAACTTTGTTAAATCACTGGTTTATATTTATAAACACATTGCTACTTCTCTCTTATGAGTGAAGTGCGTCACTCCATCCATGACAGTCAGCATAGCTTTATCAAGGGTAAATTATGCTTGACCCAGTGGATTGCCTTCTGTGATAAAATGACTAGATTTCTCATCAGCAGGAGACAAATGGATGTCATTTACTTCAGCTTTAGCAAGGCTTTTGACATTGTCTTCCACAGTTTTCTTGTATCGAAGTTAGGATAATACAGACTGGATGAGAGAACAACCAGATGGGTACAAAACTCGTTGGAAGGTTAGACTCAGCAGGTAGTGGCTAATGAATTGTACTCGACCTGTATGCTAGTAACAAGTGGTGTAACAGAGGGGCTGGTCCTACTTAACATCTTGAATGGCAACCTGAAGGAGTTTATGGAATGCTTGTGCACAAGGTGTTCAGTAGACACCAGACCAGGGTGGGGCAGTTGCTATGCTTGAGGGCAGGTCTGCTGTCCAGGGGGATCTGGATAAGCTGGAGGAATGGATTGGCAGGAAATTAATGATATTCAACAAAGATAAATGCAGGCTGATACACCTGGGAAGGAATAAACCCCTTTACAACAATACAGGCTGGGGACTGACTGCCTGAAAAGCATCTTTTCTGTAGCAGGTTTGTAGGATGTGGTGGATAGCAAGCTGAATATGAGCTGCAATGTGTCCTGGCAGCAAAGGCGGCCAACAGCATTCTCTGCTGTATGAATAGAGACACAACCAGCTTATTGAGGGAGGGAATCACCCCCCTTTATTCAGGACTTATTAGACCATATATGGAATACTACATGCAATTTTGGCCTCCCCAATGCAAGAAAGACATCAATAAGCATGAATGAATTCAGGACAGGCCAGCAAGACAGTTGGGGGCTGCAGCCATTGACCTGTGAAGAGAGCTGCAGGACCAGGGATCATTCAGCCTGGAGAAGAGCTGGCTTTAGGGGAACTTCAGAGAAGCCCTGTGGTGCTGACACAGAGGTGATTGAGGAGACATCAGCCAGGCTTTTCACAGTAGAGCATGGATGAAGGCTGAGAAACAAAGTGCATGAGCCGAAAAAAGAGAGGCTCAGGCTGTATCTAAACAAAAAATCACCAAGAGGACAGTCAAGCAGCAGAGCAGAGGAAACCAGAGAGTTTGTTTTGTCTCTTTCCTTGGAGGTATTCAAGTGACTGCACAAAAACCTGAGCAACCTAGTCTGACCTCATATCCAGGACAACCAGAGGGAGGTTGAATTGGAGAATTCCTCAGGTTCCCTTCAACCTAAATTACTTCCATGATCCTATCCTATGACCTTGTTCTATGCATGTGCTGAAATGGTCATGTAGGACTGCAGGCCTGCTGGATTATAAAAAGTGAGCAAAGGAGTGGTCAGTGGGCCATTCAAGCTGAAGATGCTGCTGCAAGAACCCTTAGAACAGAGACTCCCACTGCCATCACATAGTGACTGACCAGCCTGTCTGATTTGATTCCTTACATGAATGCAGCCCTATGCCAACACCTCACTAAATTAGTTTTGCTTTTAACAAACACTCTCAGTATATGTACAGCAGCAATATGAAGTAGATTAATCAATTTAGTCATTTAGTCAATTGTGTAAGCGACTTTGAGGTAGGTTTCAACAAGCAAAGGCAATTCTATTTCTTAATATTTTCTACTTTCATGGTCAAGAGCTTAAATTCATATTTCAGGTTTTGGCTTTACAGTAGTTGTTGGTATCTCATGTAGAAGGAGATTATATGTGGGAACACATATGGCTTTATTAGTTTGCTGTTGTTGGTAATCTTTAATACTACCATTGTCAGATTCAGGTTAGGGTTAAGAAAGAAGGACTATACTGAAAAAGATAGCACTTAAAAGTTGGTGTGAAAGCATAAGTATTACAGTTTTTGTTTTTGTTTTGGAAAAAAAGTAGTTCTAGCCCTTATGAATGTGAAGAAAAACTTGCATCTGAGTTGAACAGAGAAGTCTAGATTTTGATCTAAGTTTTGAAATGCCTGACTCTTACAGCTGACACCTTTATAGAATTTTGGAACATGGTGGCAGAGCCCTAGCCAAAGCTAATTTGAAAAGCACGAAGAAAACCTTCAGTGAGGAAGCATTATGAAAGGCAAGTGGGAATGACACTTGTGTAGTTTCCAATTCCCCATTTACCCTGGCATTCCAAAACTAAGGTAAGAAGACAGCAAATATAAGTGCTGCTTACAACAGGGCTATGAGCAATGACATTGCAGTGGACAAATGGACTGTTCCAGCTTTTAAATAGTGCAGTGGGGCAAGCCTTTTTATTGCCTTCTCCTACCTAGAATTATCTCCTTCCTGTAACTCTTGTAATGCTTCTGCACACAGGCAAATTTAAGACAAATTGTTCAGAAAACAGATACTCTAAAATCTTTTAGAACCAAACTGCTGACAATATGCAACTAAAAAAAAAAAAAAAGAATTAGCATAAACTTGATAATTTTTGCTTAATCTAATGTCTTTTCTTACCCTCTCCATACTTTCACTTTTTTTTTAGCGGAGTACCTTACACATCCTCTGACCCACTAAAAACAATCTGATTAATTTTCCATTACAAAAGCTAAAAGCAAATGTGTAGTCCCAGTCTATTTCAACTGTATATAACTGAGTTGCCTGAAATGTAGTCTGTGAAATGATTTTTTAGCTTGAAAAGAAGGCTGAACTGTGTCTGAAATCTGGCACTCTCATAACACTCCAGGCCCCTTAAGAGTTGTGTGTTTCCATCCAGGGGAAGTAACAAGTACCCAAAGTGGAAAACTGACAAGTAAATGGTTTCCTGGCCTGTTTGCTTTCAATATCTCCAGGAATGCACTGGAAGCAGCTGCTCATGAGGTGAGTGGGAACAAAGGAAGATGTATAAAGGGGTTTATCATCATAATAGGTGGGTGAAATACAGTTGAAGTTTCCCTCTGTTTCATATGCAGTTTCAGTCGGCCATTTGCCCTAGCACAAATATGCATGGTGGACTGCCCTAACAGAGGAATTATTTTGGCTGTGTCATTACAGAATAAATTAATGAGTGTATTGGACATCTGTGTCTGAGCTGACTTTTCTTTTGTTTGCCTCAGAGATTTTTTTAAGACTCCTCCGGTGATGGTGGATAATAATTGAGTTCCTCCAGCTTCTTCCATTCCGTGCCTCTGAGATCCATCCTCTAGTGACTGTGACCTCTCCTATCCTTCTCATATTGTTCTAGGGTATAACCATCTCTATATTTCTATAGAGGATTCACCTTCCAGACTTCAGCTACTGAGGAATAAATGACAATGTGCTGTGACCTTTTATACTAACACTTCACAGTCTCATGTGAATTGTAATTACATTTTCTCTTTTTGGCATGTGTGGCCCCTCAAGGTTTTACACAGCTGAAGATCTGTGGCAGCTCTCTCCTGAGCATCAGAAACAAGATAGTCCAGATGAAGTGCAGCTGAACATTCAAGTACAGAATTATTTCTCATGCAAAAAAGGTATAAGAATCCTTCCTGTGAAAATCAAAAGAACTATTCAGAGATGAGTGAGACATTTAGTTAGTAAAACAAATGTCAATTTGTCCATTGAATATGTATTCTATTCCTACTTTCACAGTATACATTCTGTCCTGGGTTCAGCTGGGATAGAGTTAATTTTCACAGGAACCTGGCGGGGGGAGCACAGCTGGGACAGCTGACCTGAACTAGCCAAGGAGCTATTCCATACCATGTGACATCATGCTCAGTATATAAATGGGGAGCGGGCTGGGGGGGCCCTCTCAGCTTTCAGTGGGGGAAGTGGCAGAGTGTCGGGTTCTAGGATGTGAGCAGTTGCACTGTGCATCACTCATTTTGTCTATTCTTTTATTACTACCATTGTTGTTGTTGTAACTTCTCTTTTTGTGTTGTCCCAGTAAATTGTCCTTATCTCAACCCTCGAGGTTCCGAGTGGTTTTTTGTTTTTTTTTTTGTTTTTTTTTTGTTTTGTTGTTGTTGTTGTTGTTGTTTTGTTTGTTTGTTTGTTTGTTTTTCTTTTCTCTTTCCTGATTCTCCTCCCCATCCCACCAGAGGGGGGCAGGAGGAGTGAGCGAGCAGCTGCGTGGTCCTTTGTTACCGACTGGGCTGGAACCACGACAATTCATAACCCATACTTACCCATACTTACTAAATATCTTTGGGAATTGATAATTTGTCATCCAAAAATCTAAGAAAAAACATAGGTAACAACCTATATAATGAAGTTGGTGGGTTTTATGTATCTCCATGCTAAGAAAACAATTGAAGTGAATGGACTTCTAAAATTAAAATCTATATATCTGAGAGAAGATATTCAAATCCAGAGGTGGAGGATATGTTGAGCCACCTTGAGAATATCTAGAAGCTCTGTTCCTATTTGTACTCACCTATGAATATGTTTGCTAATAACCTTTCCAGTCAGATTTGTAATAAAACTTGAATGAGTATCTTGGTCTTGTGATTTTTCTTTTGATTCCTGTTTTGTGGACATGATTCTGCAATACTGGGGAAAAAAAAAGTTTGAGCTGACAAGCAAAGAATTTGTTCTAAATTCTTTAGAAGGTCGAGGAGATGCAGAAATCCTACACGAAAAGGAGCACAGAGAAAGACTAGCATTAACACAGTGAGAAATTAAAACACTGCTTCTCTTAGAACTTGTACATTAAGATAAAAGATCCTCCCTGCTCCCCCCCGCCCCAGCCCCAGTCATTATACAGGTCTTCTGTGGGTAAAAAGTTTTGCCTTGCCATTATTCGTCTGACAATTACATTGTCTTCTGAGGCCTGTGATCTTTTTGTTATCAGACCAAACAAGTTCTCAGAATATTTTGTAAAACATGTTCTTTAAAAGTGTTTGGAAAGTTTGTAATTGAATTCTTGCTGAAAGAAAGTAAGAAAATGCCTAAAAATCAGAGTAAGATCTTTATAAACAACATTTTTTGGGGGGGGGGGGGGGGGTATTTGCCATATGTCTTTGCACTCAGTAAGACTGGATGAAAAAAGCCTCCCGATATACCAAGGCTAGAGGTCACCACAACATTTTAAGAAACAGGGTGAAATTCATGTAAACATTATAAAGCTTTTTTGAAAGTTGTATTACATGGTAGATCTGTAAGTGTGGGAAAGCAGTAGTCTAGAATCAGTGCAAAAGTTTGGTGAAAAATATTTGCTGAAAAATCAGTTTTGCTTTTAGAAATATAATTTGACATTCATTTTGTCCATCACTTTTCTAAACATGGCTCCATCTGACCATCTTCAACACTTACCTAGTCTTACCTGATATTCTTGTGCAGACGAAAATATGTATGCAAGGAGTGCTTATTTGTTTCTAAGATGTAGGAAGAAAAAAAAGGCTTTGAAGAAGCCCTTGATAAAACAGTCTTATAAACTAAAACAACAGAAAAAAGAAATCTGTGTCCTGAAAATCCTCAGATAATACACACTTGATTTGTTCTCATCAGACTGAATACTATCCATAAATTGGCAATTTCTTCAACTTTTTAGTATTTTTATTTTATTTTATTTTATTCACTTGATTATTAAAAAAAAAGTGTTCAAAATCTGTCATTTGCATTGTAATAGAATTTCAATTTTCGTGCAGTTTTTTTATGCTGCACAGCATACAAATACTGGGGTTTGGAAATAGAAACTTAGAGCAGGTATGCTAGATAATGCTTAAAATATTGTTAGAGGGCACAAGAATATTTTTGATGAAGGCTACCAGAACACTCTGACCAGGCAAAAAGCTGTAGTATAATGGCTAACATGATGGATTCACCTTGAACATGATAGATTCAAGATTACATGGAACAATGACATTATTGGGCCTCTTTACTCCCTTAAGAAAAACTCTGGGAAAAAATAGTCCACAAAACATGACATAATCACAGAGATAAAGGAATTCAGTAAAAACTGGTGTGAAAGTAGAACAGAAATCAGTCTTTAATAAGTACAGTCTTTGCACTTAATATGAACTTCCAGCTGACTAGGGAAACCTGTTTATGAAAAAATTAGCAATCCCAGAAGAAAAACAAATTAAATTACAGGAACACACTTCTTATCGGTTTGAACTAGTTCTTTATTTTCTGCTGAAGTGATCAATTTTCTTTTATTCAAGTTATCAAATTATCTCCTCAGAGATTTTCCATTTCTTTGCAGCTGGTGGGTGTTTGGATAAAACTGAGGATGGAATTCAGCTCACAGTTTTTGAAGGGCTTTGGTATCTTTCAGGATAAAGAATTCAATGTAAATGTAAGATCATTATGTAGAAGAAGAGCTGTGAACTTGGAAAGCAATTAAAAAAGACAATGTAGAAATTATCATCAAGTTCATGAACAGAATAATGAAGGCTAATGCATCTTTTACCAGAGTTGCAAAATGCAAATGAATAACAATGTTTATTTATAAACTATTATCAGTGTAGGCTGTGATGTGTTCGGAGATATAACATATTTTAAAATACAAGACAAAATTGCTGGAGCAGCTAAATAAAAATTCTCCCAAATCCTGAATTCCAGGATTATCAATGGGAATCTGTAGGATTAAGGATAATCAAGGAAATAAATAATATTTGTTTATGCAGAAGTTTTGGATTGGTTTAAATATAAACATAATATATTTCTTCCATGAGATTGTATTAATTTTTAGGAGAATGAAATGAAATCTGTCCCCTAGACAGGAAATAAAATCACCAGTATTATGTTCTCAGTGCTAATGTTAATTGTTCTGAATGAGCTGCCAGTAGAAATTTATCTGAGGATAAGAATGTGGTTGTACCTGATTTAAAAGAATATGGTTAGATAAGAATATTAAATGAAAATTACATCCATACTTTTGAAAGCCTGTGCCTAGAAACCAATTTCTCCTTGAACTTTGTGAAACCTGATTTTACTGAATTATATTAAAAAGCAGAACATTTCTGCACAGAATCTTTCTCTTCTGCAACTCCAACAAGGGGTGGGGGGAACATAAAACAAGAACTCATTAGGGTTTTTTTTGGTTTTGTTTTTGTTTTACGTTTTTTCCTAGATTTTATTTATCTTCTAAGACAACAGTTTACATTAATTATGTTCTTAGCCCTATAGCCCTATGCTAGCATATCCTGTTGGTATGTGAGGCCAAACTAATCTCAAAATTATCTCACTCTAAATGAGCAATTCTATACAGAAAACTGTGCTAGTTTTGGTTGGGGTAGAGTTAATTTTCTTCATAGCAGCTAGTATGGGGCTATGTTTTGCATTTTTGCTGGAAACAGTGTTGATAATACAGAGAGATGTTTTCCTTACTGCTGAGCAGTGCTTACGCAGAGTCAAGCCCTTTCCTGCTTCTCACCCCACCCCACCAGCGAGCAGGCTGGGGTTGCACAAGAAGTTGGGAGGGGACACAGCTGGGACAGCTGACCCCAACTGACCACAGGGATATTCCACACCATATGATGTCAAGCTCAGCATATAAAGCTGGAGGAAGAAGAAGGAAGGGGGGTGTTCAGAGTGATGGCGTTTGTCTTCCCAAGTAACCGTCACATGTGATGGAGCCCTGCTTTCCTGGAGATGGCTGAACACCTGCCTGCTGATAGGAAGTTGTGAATGAATTCCTTGTTTTGCTTTGCGTGCACGTGAGGCTTTTGCTTTACGTATTAAACTGTCTTTATCTCAACCCGTGTGTTTTCTCCCTTTTACTCTTCCAGTTCTCTTCCCCATCCTGCTAGGGGAGAGTGAGTGAGCAGCTGTGTGGTGCTTAGTTGCTGGCTGAGTTGCTGGCTGAGACAAAACCAAAACTTCCATCTTCTTGCTGAGAGAGATGTCAGAGGTCACTGGTAGGCTGTTTTTGGTCATTTTTGAAAGGCTGTGGAGATGAGTAGGGAAGGGCAAATGAGGCACCCATCTTCAGAAATGTAAAAAGCATGGTTCAGTAAATTAAAGCCTCACTTTCATCCTTGGGGAAACTATGAAGTGGATTTTCTTAGAAGTAAGTTCTGAACACATGCAGAAGAAAAAAGCAGTGTTTGAGAATAGCCAGAATGGGTTTCTAGGGGATAAATCATGCCTGACTGGCAGGGTTGTCTTCTGTGGTAAAATTACTAGATCTGTGGATAAGGGGAGAGCAGTGAAGGTTGTCTGCATCACTTATAGCAAAACTTTTTACAAGGTTTATCACAACACCCTTATATTCGGTCTGGAACACTATGGTTTGGATAGTTAGACTACTAGATGGATGAAAAGACTGGGTTTTTTGAGCACAGAGGGTAATGGTTGCTGAGTCATACTCTACCGGGAGGTCAGTTACAAGGTATGGCTCAGCGGTTTGTCTTGAACTCATCCCATTCAATGTGTTCATCAATGCTTGTGCCCTCATGAAGTCTGTGGATGACACCAAACTAAGGTGTGGTTGATACACATGAGAACAAACCTGCCTTCAGTGGGCCATGCACAACATGGAGGAATGAATCAAAAGGAATCTTATTAAACTGAAAAAGGATAAATGTAAAGGTCTGCATCAAGTACGGACTAGCCCCCTGCAAATGGTACAAGGACTAGCCCTTTGCATTGCCTGAGCACTGACTGGCTGATGAAAAGCTCTGCTGAAAAGGCCCTGGAGATACTGGTGGAGAGCAAACTGATCAGAAACATAGTCAGTAAGTAGATCGAGGGAGCTGCTTATTTTCTTTAGCACCCATTAGATCACATCTAGAATACTATATCCAGTTTTTTACTGCTCATTCAGATTATTAGTATGTTGGAAGAAGTTTCATTTACTTGAATTGCTAAATAGGTGACTACAAAATCCTCAGAGAAACAGACCTCTGTTGTTTTAATTAAGCAGTTAGCAGGTTTTGTAGGTAATCTATCTATCTCTTGCTCCCTAACTCCAAGGTACCTGCAGCTTGTCCATGCCTTTTTGATTTATAGCTACAACTGCTAATGGGAAATAATGGTCACAAGGAAGAGAAGAATGAAATCTCAAACTGAATACTAACAGAAAAGCAGAAAAAAAGAAATAGGAAATTATGCATAAACAAAGATCTTAATATAAGTTTCAGTTCATTTCAGTGAGCTACTTATAACACATTTTTCATGACCATATTTTCTAGTCATTTTGTGGTGCAGAGTAAGGAATAAAGCAGAAATCAGTAGGAGCTTAGGTTCAGATTTGTGCCACCAGCCTATTCCAATAGGGCATAGTTACTGAAGCCTAGGCAGTTCAACTGAAATCAAAGGTTGGTTAAAACTGATCAGAGGAAACTATAAGAACTATTGTAGAACTGACAGAATATATCAGGAAGTGCTCAAGTACATATAGAAGTTGCTGATAACCAATTTCAATCACACTGACATTCATTGCAATAAAAATTGATAATGACTAAAAAGGCTGCATATCTGCAAAAGCTGCTAGGAGTGTTTTTTTAGCTGATTTCATATGAAACCAAGATCAAATGAAGCATTCAATCTCAAAACTGAGATATAAGCATGTAAACTAAAATGTGAAAATGAGGGAATGTAAGCATAATACATTATGTATAAAAAAGCATATTCAAAAAGCAGCAGAACAGTGCATGATCTTAATGAAAAAAGATGTGAAGAGAAATATGTGTGAGAAAATTATTGGAAACAATAATTACCTAGGAAATATAAAACAGAAAGTCTGGAAATATCAGTGCATTTCAATTAAAGACAAAAAAACTTGATATCATTCTTATATGATCCAGATGTTGGAAAATGGTGACAAGTGTTCTGTTCAGCCTTGAAATAAGTAACAATGCACAGAGCAGTATTTTAAAATGGAATAATGGATTCATAAAACTGCAGAAATTAGCTGGGTTTAGATCTTTAGAAAGTAGATAAAGCAAACAAAATATTCTTCTAAATCAGTCTTACCAGGAAACATCAATACTCAAAGTTTAGGTCCATTTGAAGTCTAAATTTTCTAAACAATGTAACAGGCCTTTGCATTGTCTATTCTATTACATTACTTCTCCAAGACATGCCAAATATTGCAGTGATTTCACTGAAGTGGTGGTTTATTTCAAGCCTGGGGAGGAATATGCCTATGCACAAGTACATGCTGGTGTCTCACTGGCTGGGAAGCAGCTTTGCAGAGAAAGCCCTTGGCGTCCTGGTCAACAACATGTTGAACATGAGGCAGCCATGTGCCCTTGTGGCAAAGAGGGCTAATGGTATTCTGGGCTGCATTAGGAAGAGTATTGCCAGTGGCCAAGGGAGGTTATACTTCCCCTCTACTCAGCACTAAGATGATGAAGGGACTGGAATATCTCTCATGTGAGCAAAGGCTGAGAGACCTGGGCTGTTTAACATGGATAACTGAAGGCTCGGCAGGGATAGCATCAATTTGTACAAATACCTGAAAGGAGAATGCAAAGACAACTGTGCCAGGCTCTTTTCAGTACCCAGTGACAGGACCAGAGGCAATGAGAACAAACTGAAACACAGGAAGTTCTGTCTGTAAGTCCAGAAACACTTGGCCACTGGGAGGGTGACTGAGCACTGTCACGGGTTGCCCAAAGAAGTTGTGGAGTCTCCCACCTTGGAGATATTCAAAAGCCATCTGGACATGTTGCTGGACAACCTTCTCTAGGTGTCCTTGCTTGAGCAGGGTGGGGTGGCACAAGATGACCTCCAGAGGTCCCTTCCAACCTCAGCCATCCTGTGATTCTGTAATAAAAGCAGTGATTTAGTAACAACAAACTGGAGGAATCAAAACTATTCACAGCCTGTTAATATTGCTTGAGAATGTTTTCTAATTAAATAGAAAATTTTATAATTTTAGCACAATTATATCCAATTTTACTTGCAATTTTGTCTGCAAATATTTTTTTTGCTGGTGTTTACTAATTTGTTTATTTATTTATTTGTTCATTTTACAAGGCTACTCACAGAAAGAACCTATCTCAAGAGAATATTAAGTCATTTTTCAGTATTCACACACCTTTACTTCAGAGAGGACTATACCTCTGGTGCAGAGACCCGTTACACAAAGACCCCTAAACATCTCAGTGGTAATGTAAGTGGCAGCATTCATCTTAAGAATGAACTATGAAAAGGAGGCGTGTACAAATAGCCTGAAAGCTGCAGGCAAGTTTGGAGAACAGGGTTATTCTTTACTTTAGAATCCCAATTCAAAAGCATTGTGGAAACTACAGTGTTGTATTAACTAAAAAGGTTATTGTGATCCTTGATTAGAATGTGCAGATTTTCTTTTGACAGACATATCTGTCATATTTGAATTTCTTTGGTTTTATGCAAATAAAATGAGTTCAGTCTTGGGCAAGCTGTAAGTAAATAGTTAATAATTATAAATAGCAGTAAACTACATTTTCTATATTTGTACAGAAAATAGTAAAAGTAGGTGTTATGCTGGTGCGAATACCAAATATTGTAAAGTACTTTTGGCTACTTATCCCTACCACAATTGGGTCTAAAAGTCTAGATTCCATCCTTAAAAATGCTTATCGTTTCTTAAGACTAATGGCCTGCCAGTTGTGTGGTTTTCATAGATGATATATTTACTAATGAATTCTCTCCTGCAATTCTAATTTGAACAGCTTAGTTTCTTATACTTGCAACATAACACAGTGACTTAGTGCTGCTATACAAGCAGCAGTTTACAGGGAGTGATTCCTGCACATAAAGATTATAGGTCTTCAGATATGTCTATGTGTTACATATGCATTTATCATAACACTAAAACAATTCAATTAAAAATCACAATGGCTTTATCACTGTGCTTAGATCAAAGAACAAATAGCTGTAGAGAATTCAATTAAAAGTTATTATTGTAATGTACTGGTAGTATCTGTTGGTTCATCTAGAGTATTTTATCTTAATTTATATAAATTTCTCCATTTGTTTGTCTTCACTGTAGCATTTCAGTGTGATTAATAACTGCTGATAATACTCAGGCTTGCCTAACTTCAGTGTGAGTAATCCAACTGCAGAAGCAGATGTGTCTATATTGTTGCTTCTCCCTTGGTCACGCAAACACCACATCTGAAGGTGAATCACAGAGTTTTTAGTGCTGCAGAACTGTTCTACGATTCATTTTGGTTTCCCATGAAGTGACAGAGAGTGTGTTGGCCTCAGGCTATCCAGTGGAAGACTGCCAGCCTTACAGTCATAGAACAGTATGGGTTGGAAGGTACCTTTAAAGATCACCTAGTGCACCCACCCCTGCCATAGGCAGGGATATCTTTCACTAGACCAGGTTGCTCAAAGCCCCATCCAACCTGACTTTGAATGCTTCTGATGATGGGGCATCCACAGCTTCTCTGGACAACCTGCTTCAGTGTCTCACCACCCTTACAGTAAAAAATTTCTTCCTTATATCCAATCTAAGTCTACCCTCTTTCAGTTTAAAACCATTGCCCCTTGTCCTGTCATTACAGGCCTTTGTAAAAAGCCTTTCTCCATCTTTGTCATAAGCCCTCTTTAAGTATTGGAAGACTTCAGTAAGGTGTTCCTGGAGCCTTCTCTTCTCTAGGCTGAACAACCTCAACTCTCTCAGCCTTTCTTCATAGGAGAGGTGTTCCAGCCCTCTGATCATTTTCATGGCCCTCCTCTGGACGGACCTTAACAGGTTGTCATGGTTTAATCCCAACTGACAACTAAGCAACACAAAGCCACTGCTTCACTCCCCACCCCTGGGGGAGACAATCAGAAGAGTAAAAATGAGAAAACTCATGGGCTGAGATAAAGACTGTTTAATAGGTAATGCAAAAACCATGAATGCAAGCAAACCAAAGCAAGGAATTAATTCACTACTTCCCATCAGCAGGCAGGTGTTCAGCCATCTCCAGGAAAGCAGGGCTCCATCACGTGTAACAGTTACTTGGGAAGACAAATGCTATAACTAGGAACACCCCCCCCTTCCTTCTTCTTCCCCCAGCTTTATTGCTGAGCATGACATCATCTGGTATAGACCCCTTTGGTCAGTTGGGGTCAGCTGTCCCAGCGGTATTCCCTCCCAACTTCTTGTGTACCCCCAGCCTACTCGCTGGTAGGGTGGTGTGAGAAGCAGAAAAAGCCTTGACTCTGCGTAAGCACTGCCCAGCAATAATTAAGCATCCCTGTATTATCAACAGTGTTTCCAGCACAAATCCAAAACACAGCACCATACTAGCTACTGTGAAGAAAATTAACTCTATCCCAGCCAAAACCAGCACACAGGTCCATGTCTGTCTTGTACTGGGGACCCCAGCACTGGATGTAGTACTCCAGGTGGGGTCTCACAAGAGTGGAGTAGAGAGGGAGAATTAACTCCCTTGACCTGCTGGCCATGCTTCTTTTTGTACAGCCCAGGATACAAGTGCCTTTCTGGGCTGCAAGCGCATATTGCTGGCTTACGTCTGGCAATGTGTGACCCTCTCAATCCATTCATCCCCCAGTCTGTTACTTATATTGCTTTCAATGCTTTCATCCCCAAGTCTGTACTGGTATTAAGGATTGCCTCAGCCAGGTGCAGACCCTTGCACTTGGCCTCGCTGAGCTTTGCATGTGCGTACTTCTCAAGCCTGTGAAGGTCCTTCTGGATGACATGCCCTCCCACTGGTATATCAACTTGTCATGGTTTCAGCCCAGCCGGTAACAAAGGACCACGCAGCTGCTCGCTCACTCCTCCCGCCCCCCTCTGGTGGGATGGGGAGGAGGATAAGAAAAGAGAAAAGAAAAAAAAAACCAACTAAAAACGCCACATGGAACCTCGAGGGTTGAGATAAGGACAATTTACTGGGACAACACAAAAAGAGAAGTTACAACAACAACAAAGGTAGTAATAAAAGAATAGACAAAACGAGTGATGCACAGTGCAACTGCTCACCACCTGGAACCAGATGCTCTGCCATTTCCCCCACTGAAAGCTGAGAGGGTCCCCCCAGCCCGCTCGCCATTTATATGCTGAGCATGATGTCACATGGTATGGAATAGCTCCTTGGCTAGTTCAGGTCAGCTGTCCCGGCTGTGCCCTCCCTGCCTCCCAGGTTCCTGTAAAAATTAACTGTATCCCAGCTGAACCCAGGACACAACTGCACCACTCAGCTTGGTGTCATCTGCAAAGTTGTTGAGGGTACACTCAGTCCCACTATCTACATCCTTAATGAAGATATGAAATAGTATTGGTCCCAGTATGGACCCTTGGGAGACACCACTCATTTCTGATTTCCACCTGGACATTGAGCCATTGATTATAAGTCTTTGGATGTGGCCATCCAGCCAATTCCTCATTCATCAAAGCCATACCTCTCCAATTTAGAGGTAAGAATATTGTGGGGAACTGTATCAAAGATATCACAGAAGTCCAGATAGATGACATCAGTTGCTCTTCCCTTGTTGACTGACACAGTGACTCTGTTGTAGATGGCAAACTAGATTAGTCAGGCACTATGTGCCCCTGGTGAAGCCATGTTGACTGTCTCTAATCACCTCCTTGTCTTCCAGATGTTTTGATAGATCTTTCTGTAGGATCTGTTCCATGATCTTACTGGGCATGGAGGTGAGGCTGACTGGTCGGTAGTTCCCAGGTCTTCCTTTTTACCCTTTTTAAAAATGGGTCTTATATTCCTTTTTCTCCAGTCACTGGAGAATTAGCCTGACTGCCATGACTTTTCAAATGTGATAGAGCAACTGCCAGGTCCCTCAGGACCCTGGGATGCATTTTGTTGGGTCCCATGGACTACTGGTTCCTCAGGTGAGCTTGAACCTGATCTTCTCTTATCTTTCCTTGGAGTTCAGGACCGCAGAGATGTAGGAAGAGCAATTGCCGGTGAAAACTGAGGCAAAGAAATTGCTGAGTACCTCATCCTTCTCCATGTCAGTTGACTCCTGTTTTATTTATCAGGGGAGGTACATCTTCCTTTTCTGACCAATGTACCTGTAGAAGTCATTCTTATTACTCTCCACATCCCTTGCCAAATTTAGCCCTGGCTGTGCCTTAACTTTTCTAATCCCATCCCTACATATCTGGGCAGTGTCCCTGTATTCTTCTCAGGATACACCTCCCTGGTTCCCCTGCCTGCATTTCCTTCTTACACTTCAGTTTGACCAGCAGGTCCTTACTCGGCCATGCTGGTCTGCTGCCTTCCTTGCCTGATTTCTTACATGTGGGAATTGAGAACTCCTGTGCTCTAAGAAATATGTCCTTGAAGAGCTGCCAGCTCTGTTCTGCTCCTTTATCCCTGAAAGCAGTTTTCCAGGGAGTCCCATCCACTAATTCCTTAAACAACCGAAAGTTCGTTCTCCTAAAATTCAGTGTCCTGACTTTCCTCTTCAGCTGGCCTATATCCCTTAAGACTGTGAATTCCACTAAGGCATGATCACTGCAGCCCTGCCTGCCACCAATCTTGACATATTTAATTAGTTCTTCTGTGTTGGTAAGCAGCAGGTCCACTAACACTTCTGTTCTGGTTGGGCTTTTTGGATTAAGAAATTATCCTCCTGGACTTCTTCAGCTTGCTTTGCTGCTTTTCCAGCAGATGTCAGGGTGATTGAAGCCCCCCAGCACGACCAGAGCCTGTGAGCATGAATCTTCCTGAAGTAAGAATGCTTAATCAACATCCTCCCCTTTATCAAGCAGCCTGTAGTAAATACCAACCACAAGATTTCCTTTGTTAGCTTGGTCTCTAATTTTTATTCATAAACTCTCAACCTATTCATTGCTGTTTTTCAAAGACATTTCTGTGCTGTCAATCCATTTTTTTTACAGAGAGGGCAACCCCTCCACGCCTCCATTCTTGCCTGCCCATTCTGAATAGTTTATAGCCGTTGTTTGCAGCACTCCAGTCATGTGATTTGTCCCACTGAGTTTCAGTGATAGAGATTAGATCATAGCTTTTTAGCTGCACAGTGGCTTCCAACTCCTGTTTGTTACTCATGCTACGTGTATTGTTACAGAGACACTTCAGTTGGGCTATTGACTGTGTCACTTTTTTAGAGGAACACATCGTAATTCCTTTCAGGGTCTGGTGGGTTGACCTTGGCTGGCCACCAGGTCCCCACCAAGTCATTCCCTTAGTCCCCCTCCTCAGCAGGACACGGGAAAAAAATAAGATGGAAAAGCTCATGGGTTAAGGTAAAGACAGGGAAATCACTTACCAGTTACTGTCACCGGCAAAACAGACTTGGGGAAAGTTAATTTCATTTGTTGCCAATTATTAGCAAAGTAGGATAGTGAGAAATAAAAACAAAACTAAAACAACCTTCCCCTCACTCCTCCTTTCTTCTCAGACTCAACTTCACCCATAACTCTTCTATGTCCTCCCCTCCATAAGCAGTGCAAGGGGATGGGGAATGGGTTTCATGGTCCGTTCATAACACTTCGTCTCTGCCACTCCCTCCTCCTCACACTTTTCCCCTGCTCCAGTGTTGAGTCCATCCCCAAGAATACAGTCCTTCATAAACTTCTCCAATGTGGGTCTTTCCTATGGGCTGAAATTCTTCAAGAAGAAGGTACAGTCCTTCAGGAAAGGACCGCTCCAGTATAAGTCACCCACAGAGTGCAGTTCCTGCCAGTAGCCTGCTCCAGCTTGGGCTCTCCACAGGCTGCAGCTTCCTCCAGGGCACATTCACCTGCTCTGGCATGGAGTCCTCCACAGGCTGCTGGGTGGATATCTGCTCCACCATGGTCCTCCATGGGCTGCAGGGGAATCTCTGCTCTGGCACATGGAGCACCTCCTCCCCTTACTTCTTCATGGACCTTTGCGTCTGCAGAGTTGTTTCTCTCTCACTTTCTCACTCCTCTCTCACAGCTGCTGTTGCACAATGTTTTTCAGCTTTTTAAAATATGTTATCACAGAGACACTGTCACCAGCATTGCTGATTGGCTCAGCTTTGGCCAGCAGCAGGATCGATCTTGCAGCCAGCTGGAACTGGCTCTCTCTGACATGGGGGCAGCTCCTGGTGTCTTCTGATGAAGTCACCCCTGCAGCCCCTTTCCCACCCGCTACCAAAACCTTGCTATGTAAACCTGATACAGATGCATTTCACAGGTGTTCCCCTCTTGGTGCCTAATGCATCAGCAGCCCCTGGCTCTTCTCTGTTACTCAAAATTCCATCTCCTTCCTCCGCTAAGTCTAATTTAAAGCGTTCCTTATAGGTACCTTCAGGAACCTTTTCTTCTGTATGCACTCGTGGGTTATCTGCCCTCGAAACAGGGCTCAGGCTGTAAACTGCATCTTCAGGAACACCCCCATGGACTCCTTGCACAAAGCTTTTATCTGCATTGGAAAATGACTTTAGGAATAGAACTTCAGCAAAGAAAGTGTCTTCTCAAAGTCTACAGTGATTATACAGCTGAGTAAGAATTGGCTCTGTCTTCCTGGCTTTTGAGCCATGAGAGGACCTGTGCAAGTGCTGGTGCCTTGGGTGGTTCCCAATGTATTGATGAGGCATGAATGCCAGGGTGGAGGCTTATGACCTGGATCCCCCCTTCCCACCCTTTTCTGTCTCTTTTGACCACTTGTAGGCAATTACTTTTTTTCAGTTGGTCTCTGTGTTTGCCAGAGGTCTAAGATCATCAACTTTTAGAAACTTTTCTGTGCTTTGTATGGAGTTTTGTGATCAAAGCCTATATTGCAGACTTATCCCTGTGGTTCATCTGCTTTGTGTCAGCAGCCTTATGTTGGTTCCCTCCTTCTATTTGTGGCTAAATTTTAAAAGGAAGTTTCAGGCCTTTATGGAAGTGACTCAAAGTCATTCTTCAGTTGCCAATTTAGCTACAGCTCACTTGGCTTTTTGAACTGCTTTAGCAACTGACTGCTATTCTTTTTGAATGAACTAGAAAAGTATAAGCAGCAGGTAAAATGTATAAAAAGCTGCATTCACATGGATCTTCTCACTGTTAAAAGGATCATAATTTTCCAAACTCACTTGAGATGTACACAGTATGTATCCTTCCTACCATCTCTTTGATATTTTTTATAAAGTGCTCCTAATTACAGTTTTCTTCAAAATAATCATTTTACTATTATGTAGATAAAATACATGTTCAAAATGCAGTTTCCCTCACTGTGTGATATTCTCATTATCAGACTCTGTAGCAGTGGAATGGAATAACCTAAAACAGAGACTGAAAGACTCTGAGGTCCTTCACCTGGCCTGATATTCTGTATCTACCCTGAGTAGGCTCACAGTGGGGTAAGTTACCCTTCTCCTCTCTTCTCCTCTCTTTTTATCAGTCGCCCCCATTGTACAGTTTCAGGAGACATATTTTACCTATAATTCTACAAAAAAAGTACAAATTGATAAAGCAACACTTCAGTATTTACTCAGATATGCAGTGTTTGTTTGTTCATAGGAATACAATGTCTGTGTATATATACATATGGGCATAAATATGTTTGTGTGTATGTACACACATATTTATAAAAGATAGAAATTTATATATGTTTCCTTTAAGTGTATGTATTATCATACCCCTATTAAGAAAATGAATGTCTCTGCTTCTGTTTACAGGGTTTTTTTAAAGCATTAAATACAGGTATCAAACTTAAAATAGCAGGTGAAAAATAGTTCCTTTTGTTGTTTTCAGAAAAAAATTGAGAGTGGAAACTGAAACTACCATAAAGTAGGACAAAGCGTGTTATATCAAGATCTACCAAGAATCTGATCAAACAGCACAGCATATGTAGATGTGGCCCAAAAGCCAGTTGCTTTTGAAAAATATGTTCTGCATCACAAACCCAGTAATCAACTTTGCCTCAAGACTGATCATCATTTCTTAGTGCCCCTAGAGCGGAGTAAGTGATAACAGTATCACAACTCCATGCAATTAGCTGTTCTGGGAGATTTCAAAATTCTCTTAAGACAATACTATTTATTGTATGTCTGTATGTAAGACATAGCATTGTCTTAAGGCTAATTCTTCTTCCTATCCCTATACATTTTTATACTGAACATTGCCATCAAGACAGAGAAGGTGTGATTTCTTTCAGTCCTTATCTCTTTCTCTCTTAACTGGGCGTCTTAAAAGGAGTTGTTTCAAAGTTTTTTCAGCTGTCCAGTGTCAACAGCTGAGGAGGCCAACAGCCTATCAGGGCACAGCAGAAGCAATCCTATACTGAAAAGCAGTAATAACATAATTTTTTTAAGAGATAATAGCTATGGAAACTGTTGAAATGTGTGGATTTATACACTACATGCCCTTATATTTTATCATTTTTTTCTCTACAACTAGTTGCAGGGACAAGAAAGTTATCTGCTTTTTTTGCAACCTTCCAGAAAAATGGCTGAACTAGAGTCAACACATGAATATCTTACAATATTTTTTTAGTCTTCTATATATTACTATTCTTTTTGCAAATTCTGTGAAGTTTTTCAGACTCTGTGAGTCCATCCACCTCTTGTAGAAATCCTCACCTTAAAGTGTTTATCTTTTTCTCTCTTATAATACATTTCAAAGATATTTTCTTAGAAAAATGACTTATGAAAGGCAGACTATGTTTAAAACAACATATCAGATTATCAATAATTTAAAAAATGTTTTACCCAATTAGTTGCTCAAACAAGGATTTCAAGACTGAAAGCCATGTAAGGCTTTTCATTTTTCACGTGAATATTTGATATAGAACATAAGAAAGAGGCAAAAAGATAAAAAAAATGCATGAGTAGAAACATGGGTATTTACATGAGTTAATTTCTCTGCTCACACAAAATGTTATTGTAAGTTACTCTGACCAGAAAAACCATATTGTTCAGGCCCTATTCACACACAGGGATAAAATATGGTTTTGGTTTTGGTTTTTATTTTTTTCTCCTCTATTTTGGGGGGATTTTTAAAAAATAAATTGTTATTTATTTCAGATTTATGGTTTGATTAAGCTATTTTTAAATGGAATGAAGGCAAATTTTGGCATTTATGAGTACAAAACAGAAGGAATCCCTGTAACAAAAATCAGTAAAAAACTTCTGGAAAACGAGTGTGTGAGATTTATGAAATCAGGACAGCAGAGAGATAATCAGTACCATGAGCTAATTAAGGTGTGATTAGTAATCAGTGATTATGAAGATGCTATACATTAAAATACAGGTATTCTCACTTCTGTTGCATCTGTCTTCAGACTACATAGATTTAATACAATGTGCAAGAAGCACCCTACTGGATGATACCAAAGATCTGTGCCCTAGAATTATGTCTATAACAAATGACTTAGGAAAAAATAAGAATTGGAATGCATGGTGTAGTTTTTATCCAGGACGCTTTCCACCTTTCCAGTGACTTGTGGCTTTCAAAATCAGGACTATTGTCATCTTATGTGATAACCTTCACTGTATTTTAACTATTTATTTACCCGCTTGCTTTTTTTAGCACATGTAATCTCTTAGTATCATTACAGTCTGTAGATCTATAGTTTAAATAAATCCACAAGAAATAAAGATACTGTCTAGAACCAAATCTGGGTCAAATTTTTACAAACTTCTTAAATGCTTATAACATTTTCTAGCGTGCTCTGCTTGGGACTTGGGAGGTTTTTAACATCTTTGTTTTGAAGTGACTGCCCTATTCATTTATTCCCCTTGTGCACTTAGTGGTCATGGACTCCATGGCAGATGTTTACCTAACTGGGTGTTTAGTGTAATTTTAGGTCAACCAGCAGAGCTATCCCCAGCCTGCTTCAAGGTAGGCTAGGATACAGCTCAGCCAGCAGATCTTTGATGGGAGCAAGTAGCCCACGGTAAAGGGAAGAGTAAGCCAAAATGGGTAAACCTTCAGTGCTTCGAAGATAATGTGGCAATGGGCATTTGCCCATGCTACAAGACTAGCAGATCCCACTACCCTCTAGCTAACTGTCTTGGAGTGAGTGGAAGTCCTGTCAAACTAGCTAGTCCCAGGCAGATGTCTCAAACTCCTGAGGGCAGTAGACACTGATGTTTAGGCACATGAATTACTCCCACTGCTAAGACTTTGAGGAAGTAGGAATCTTTATTAGTTCATTGATCACAGATCTGGTGCAAAAACATAGGAAGAGACATAGCAATGACATAATGAGTATATGCTTCCAGTAAAAAAAAAGCAAAACACAACAAAAGAACAAAAACCTAGTCATCCCCTTCACCCTCAAAAAAATCCCAACCAACCATCAAAAAAACCCTCTTATATAAGACATACAGAACATTTCTTAACTGAAACTTGTATTTCTAAGTTCTGGTTTAGCAATTATGAGCTTGCATGCAGATTGATTCCTTGGGCAATCACAGAGGACATATCTTCTCATGACATCTTCCAATGGGTTTGTCTAGTTTGGAGGAAAGGAGACTGAGGGGCAACCTCATTGCTCCCTACAGCTTCCTGAGGAGGCGAAGTGGAGAGGGAGGTGCTGATCTCCCTGATATCCAGGATGCATGGGAATGGTTCAAAGCTGCATCAGGGGAGGTTCAGTCTTGACATTACGAAACATTTTACCAACAGGGTGGTCAAAACCTGCAACAGGCTTCCTAGAGAGGTGGTCGGTGCCTCAAGCCTGTCAGTGTTTAAGAGGCATTTGGACAATGCCCTTAATACAGTGCTTTAAGTTTTCGTCAGCCTGAAGTGGTCAGGCAGTTGGATTAGTTGATCATTGTAGGTCCCTTCCAGCTGTAATATGCTATTCTATTCTGTTCTGTTCTGTTCTATTCTATTCTATTGCATTCCATTCCATTCCAGTTCAGATCCTCCCTCCCAGTCTTCTAACTAGGAGTTCAAAAAGATCTTTTCTAGACAAATCTGATTCAGTGCACTTCATAAGTTTTTCTCCTCTCTAAGGCAATACTTTAAAAATGATGTCTGGTATGATATCCAAAGGTTGCTGTTGAACTGTGTCAGAGACTAATTTCCCCTGGAAAATAAAAGATAGAGATCTTCCTCAGTAAATAAAACATTTCAGGAGAGCAGAGTCAGCTTGATTCATGTTAAGTATGCCACGTGAAAAGGACTAAAGATCCTTACCAAGTCCACATTTGAGTATAAAGGTAATATAGATAAGTACAGCAGAGGAGGGAGAAGACACTGACGCAGGCAGCAGGTCCCTGAGCAGCCATACTCCATTCTATGGCTGTGCTTGGGTGTCTAGCTGGTGAGATTTCAAACACCCCAAAGTCACTTTAACCTGTCACCAGACCACTGTCTGCTCTCAGAGAGTTTGGAGTAGAGAGAAGCAAAGATAGCTTAGAGCTGCTTTCTGCACAATCCCCTTCAGCTCTACTAACATATACTTCACATCTGTTGTCATCTAGTATGTGACTTCTGTGGTGGCATCAGTGGCAGCAATGGTAACAGTTTTTTCTCCTCATGTAGAGACTGCAGCTGAAGAAGAATAAAACATGTCATATACAGTCTTGGGCTTGAAACTGAGCAGCTGTTACTGGGGAATAAATAGTATTATAACATTTTATTATACAATATTTAAAATGTCAGGGCTACTAAAATAGTGGTATAATAGTGTATGTAAATATTGGATTGGGGAAGGGAGGTTGCATAACATTTTTTAGCATTAATTGTGGAAACCTAATGATTTTGACGCAGTCAGGGACCTAAAAAAATAAATAAAATTTGTCCATTTTACCTTCCTTAGTTCAAGTTAATGGATTAAAAATACTTTTCCTGCAGAGAAATCTTGCTTGAATCAGTCGATTAACTCAGTTGACAGACAAATGATGTTTGCAGGTTTTTTCCTGCAAAGTACACAAACTCTTATGCAGGAATGTAAGATTATGTAATTTTAATTCTAATAATATTTTTTTTGTGTGGAGAAACAAAAAAGCTATAGGTTTCTCACACATATAAAAATACAATTTGTTCTTATTTCCAGTTTGTTGTGAACTGCCTTGGGTACACAGAAATTCTGGTTCAGCCATCGCATATAAGAAACTACTGTTTTGTAAAATAATCACATAATTGCAGCTCTCAACATTTTCTCTTTAAAAGTCTTTTTCTGAAAGGAAAAACACAGTTAGATATAATGAAAGAAAGCCATTATTAAACTTTGTCAGGTGCTTTCTATTTTACATGGCAAGATACTAAGCTGTTTCCAAAGAAATAAAGAGAAAAATTCAATGTTTTGAACGTTATCCAAGATTTCATCTGTATCGTAATTATACAAGATTGTAGGCTGTTTCATGGTACAGTTTCTCTGATGCACCTGTAGATTGCATGCTTGCGAAATTACTTGGAAGATTCTGTCATGAATTTTTGTAGAATGATGAAGGTGCTCTATCTTATTTATTCTCAAATGTGGGAGAGAAGAACAAATTTTGTTGTTTTTTCTAGTAATTATTTTGCTTCTTATGTGTATGTGTATGGGGCAATGCACACAAGAAAGACATGATTTTTTATCTGAACCACATCTTCTTGGTTGAAAGCTTTTTGCTTAAAGAATTCCTGGAAACTATTTATGATATAGATCATATTATTTGCTGTGAAAAGATGCACACTTCAATATCTTTTAAACTTTTAATTTAGAACAACAATAAACTGTGATTATATAATTTGATTATGATGTACATTAGCAATTGCAGTTAGGTGATACTGTATTGATTTCAGCGGGAACATTGATTTAGATCAGTGAGGATTAGGCTCACAATGTGCTCATTTTTTTTTACTACTCCTGGAAAATACACCTCTACAGGACAATTTGAAATACTGTTACTTCCCTTGGCAGTATTTTGATATTTCATCTGGTATGACTCTTAGAGTGTGTATTTTCCAAATCACCTTTAACTAAAGCTTAGCATTCTCATCTGATTCAGTAAAGTATTACTATTTGATACTAGTCAAATGTTCAATGGGAGACGTAGTTCATAACAAACTTGTTTCCCCAGAAAAGTCATGTAGACTTTCTTTCCAAATGATAGTGCAGTTATAAGACTGCTTCACTGAAATGCCTAGAAGTCAATTTAATTAGTCAGTTAAATGAAACTGTCAGAAATTTAGGAAACATTTTTTTTAGTAAATTATAGCCTTAGGTATTTTTTAATTTGCTTTGTGTAACTTCAGCTGGAAAGCCTGTTTATAATATTCTATTTGTTCAGCATGGATGAAGGTCGCTTCACATTTGCTTTTATCTTCTTGCTGTCTGGCCATTTCACAGCTGTTTGAATTTTAATAAGAAGGAAAATGTTTGAAGGGATTCAGTGAAAAAGGAAAAAAGTGACATTTAGGAGTTTTATAATAATTCTGTTCTTGCCAGCAACAGCATAAAGATTATGTTTTTATTTCAAATTGTAGATTATGAAAATGAATGTTACAGACAAAATTAATAGGTGTAAAATTATGGTAATTATAGCCATGGTAACCAAATTTCCTTATGCGTTAGAAAGTAAAGGCCTATGATACAGTATTATAGGTAAGGCACGGTATCATTGACTCACAGCATATCTGCTCACAATAACCCTTTTATGGAGAATATTTAAGTGGTCTATTAAAACAGAAAAATGCTTCAGAATTAACAAATGACACCTGAAAAGAAAGAGAGAAAGAGAAAGTAAAAAAGTGTTAGGCAGGGCTGCTGAAGTGCTATAAGTACTTATTAATATGTATGTAGCCTTTCACCTACATTGCATTGTTACTCACTTGAAACCTGCAGCCCTTTCTTCCCTTCTTTTGAAGCTGTGTGTTGAAAGACAGAGTGGTGGAACCCATCTGAACACTTTTTGGCCAATCACTTTGCACTGTCAACATATTTTCATGTGTGGAGTGCAGAACTCTAGAGGAGAAAGTACTGAGTAATCACAGCATAAAAACCATGTTAACTTGATTAACACATTGAAAGGTACAACTGATACAGAAATAGAATTCAACCATTACTTCCAGAAGTACTATAGTGTTTACCTGCACTGCCTTAAGAAAAATAATTGAAAATACACATGCTTCCTGAAATCTATGTGCTAAAAGAGATAAACAGAAAGAGAATTCAAAGATTTAGTAATGGATTTGTTAAGAGACTTTTAAAATACATCAGATTCTTAGTTCCTGCTTACCATTTGTGGTGGAGCCAGAAAAGTCCATGTTGTCTATTCTACAGAAAGAAAAGAAGGAACTTCTTAATAAATTTGTTTGGTTCTTCCCCAGAGCCAGTAGGGCTAAAGCAATGTCAGGTTGCGAGATAAACATGCACCTCATAAAATGGTCTGCATAAACACAGAATTACTAGTATCACTAGGAAGACATGGTCTTTTCAATCACACTTTATCTCACACAGTCCAGCCAGCTACAGCTTGGAATTTACTTCAGCCATGGGGTTGGAGTCTGTGTACAGAGACATGTAAAGGTTGAAATTGCTTTCACTGTATTTAGTCTTTGAAATTTTCCACATCAGAATTATTTGAGCAATCCATGAGCCCAATCTCTCTCTGACATCTAAGTTTCCTAATAATAAGCAGTTTACCAAATTCAGAAATACCATGTACTCATCTCATTTCCAGAACATTATCTCTGTTCATTAACTCAGAGACTCATGAAGATTAAGGCAAATACGTGTAATTTTTTTCCCATGCAATCAAATTACCCTCAGAAGAGTCATACACAGCCCATACATGCAAGAATGCTCCCAACCCAAAATCTGTAATTTGTCTGTCTTGAGAGTAACACTGAAGAATTCCTTTAATTTGTTGTCTTTGGGTGCCAACAACTCTGCTTTACTGAGTTAAATCTTTGAATACTGCTTCTATGCCAAATTAGATTAGTTTCTGGACATAAAGAAATAAGGCATCACTTCCAATTTAACATAAGGAAAAGTGGCTGTTGTTTCTTAGTCTAAATTAATTCTAGCTTATGCCTCATCTAAAGGAGGTGGTCTCTGGGTATGTTTACATTAGCAAGAAACACACTGCAAATAGGAGTAAATCTGTAGTGCAACGCAGGCTGATGCTGAGGATCTGACATCTACAGTGTATGTGTCTTGATGATTTTACTTCTGGCTGGTTCTAGATTGATACCATATTCTGAACTTTCATTAGCAGATGAAGTGTATCTTCTGATTTCCTTTACTACTAACAGAGTCCAGTTTGCAAGCTATAATCTCACTACATGATGTATTCCAAAGACAGGTAATGGGGATGATTCAGTTCAAAACCTGCTCATAAACAGAATACTAATGTAGATGCTTTCTTTACACTTTAAATGATATAATAAAATAAAATAAACAGTATAGGCAATTGTCTATTACAAGGTTCAGATCATACACAATAAATCACTTGTTGGACAAATAATATATGGCTTTATTACTATGCTAAGAGATGTTTATCTAAACAGCATGATTCAATTTTATTTTTCTTTCTATATCCTGGAAAGCAGAAGAAAATATGCTGCCTATGAGTATTTGCATATCAGATGCCTTGTACTATCTACAGGCAGATTTATGTAACATTCTTTAGTTCAGTGCAGAAAGTTTTTTTGCAACATATAGCTTTAAGGAGTCTATATTTCCAAATCGTCTTGCTGATTTTTCATTGTACTGTGTAATAACATTTTCCAGAAAATAACATAAGCTGTCTCCTTCAAATGAAATAGCCTGTTATTTTCCACTGGGAAGATTTCAGAACAATAGCCTCTTATTTATATCTGACTAATAGCATTACACTCATTACACAAACAACAATGGCCACCTGAGGAACTAGAGCTAAGTGAATAATTGACAAATTAAACTCTCTCTTTCAGTGAACAACAAGCCCATAAGTACATTGTAAGTAAAAAATATCTCTGTGAATAATTCTAGATTTGTAGGTTGTGAGCCATTTATTGGACTTTTTTTTTGTGTGTGTGTGTATAATATTCAGTCTTACTAGGTCCTTCTGATATGCTACATGAATCACATGGTACTGTTTTGTTCCACAGATGTATGGGTGTAATTCTAAGATTATGTTTTCTGGAGCAGTGCTTGCCTTTCTTAGATTAAAAACTGTTTGCCTTTGAGAATTTGTAGGATTTACTTAAAACATGTTGCCCCTATGAACACTCCTTTCAGTGATTTTTTCATTGTTACAATATGCAGGACAAATAAATATGAAAGAACTTTTTCTGAATTGTAGGTGGCAATTCTGGCCTCCCTATGTATTCTTTGTGTGCTGTTGAGGTATTTTGCGATTGGCATTTAGTATCTTCTCAATTTTTGTCATCTCAATTGTTCTTTCCAAAGGAAGATTGTTAATATTTTCCCTGGTTTTCAAATGGAAAATGTAATTATTAAAAGATTTGACAACAACCAGAATAACTAGTGTTTCATCCAAGCCCATATAGACCCATTTGGGAATATCAAGGTTGGATATTATTTTTTAAGTTAGGTTCAGTTATTCTCCTAGATTTACAGAAAGACAGTCTAAATTGTGTTTTGTGCCAAAGATCCACAGAGTGGAAATCCAAGAAGCAAATGATATCACCATCACAGTATGGAACAGTATCAAAATCTTCTGGTGACCGTGTCATCAACTTATGCCAGGTAATAGAATTTTTTTTTTTATTTTGTTGTAACTGGGTTTTTTTTGCTGGGAAAAGGGGATGAGAGCTAGTACAGTATACTTGAATAACTGCTAGACAGTTTAAGGAAACAAAGTATATGAGTTACTTTAAAATAGTGGTGCTGAACAGTGATGAGAGTATTTGATACAGGTAATTAATACTTGGCTTACAGAAAGCAGAACTTAATAGTTCTGGCTTCCTAAGTGGGATTCTGGTGATTATATACTTTCTACTTTAGACATCCTGTGATATCTTTGTTAGCTTCAGTAGGCAGGTATTCTCTATGGTGCCAGTCCTGAACCTCAGACATCTGTCTCATCAGGGACTGTCTGTCAGTAAATGAAATTTTACTGCTAATACAACACAGCTTCCCATAAGAGTTGCTATATAGTCTCTGATCAGCATTTCTGTGAGATATGTTTTACTAAATAGAACACAAGTGTGCTGGTTTCAGCTGGGATAGAGTTAACTGTCTTCCTGGTAGCTGGTATAGTGCTATGTCTTTGAGTTCGGTATGAGAAGAATGCTGAAAACACACTGATGTTTTCAGTTGTTGCTAAGTAATATTTAGTCTAAAGTCAAGGATTTTTCACCTTCTGATGTCCAGCCAACGAGAAAGCTGGAGGGGCACAAGAAGTTGGCACAGGACACAGCCAGGGCACCTGACCCAAACTGGCCAAAGAGGCATTCCATACCATGGGACGTCCCATCTAGTTTAGGAACTGGGGGGAGTGGGGATGGGCGGATTGCGGCTAGGGGACTAACGGGGCATTGGTCGGCAGATGGTGACCAATTGCCCTGCGCATCATTTGTACATTCTAATCCTTTTATTACTACTGTTGTCATTTTATTAGTGTTATCATTATCATTATTAGTTTCTTCTTTTCTGTTCTATTAAACCCTTCTTATCTCAACCCATGAGTTTTACTTTTTTCCCAGCTCTCTCCCCCATCCCACTGGGTGGGGGGGAAGTGAGTGAGTGGCTGCGTGGTGCTTAGTTGCTGGCTGGGGTTAAACCATGACACCAAGTTAGGCAGCTACCTTAAAATCTACTTCCAGACATCCCATTTCCATCCATTCAAAGACTGAGAGGAAGGCTGAATAGTTAGCTGTGATCCCATTCCAGGTGATTAATGTCATTATCTGGAAGGACCACCTACCTATATGATTTTCCTTTTGGAGATTATGTATAGTGATGACACACAGTGACATATTTTTTTCTTGCTGAAAAATAAATAACATACAGAGACACAAATACCGAAAAGACCTTGTGTATATTTCCTTACTTACTCTTGGCATTTCCCTCAGCCCCAGTACAGATATTCATTAGTACCTCCCATTCTCTCAGAGTACCAGTTAGACCCTGCTGGCTGCAGACTCCATCAGTCTCTCTGTTTCACATCTCTCTGTGGGGCTGACCTCTCCATGGTTCAGTGTTTACAGAGTACAGATTCTTCCTTCGTTCAGTGTTGATGTGAATGAGTCTCTGTGTCTTCTTAAAACTAGTCTTCAATTTTACTATACCTGACAGGTTTCTTTAATAACAACTTTAATAGCCATACTGAAAGGTCCATTGTAAGCACACAAAATATTTTCCAACATCTGCAATATACGCTTTCTACTCTAATTATGAACATTAAAATTATCTCTATTAATAACTCTCAAAATGGCAGAGCTAGAAGAATTTGAACAATTCCCAGAGAATGCTAGTGCTGTCTCTTCCTCTCCCTTTTTTTTTCTACTGTGCACCACTTGCTTTCCTCTTGCCTGCAGCTTCTAAGTAGAATCCTTTCAGAGTAAGCTAGAATTGTCTGCAAACTGACTATTTAGGCAGATTGCTTGTTTCCAGTTTGATGTTTTACATTTAGAATGGAAACTCTTCAGAGAAGAGATTGTCTTTTTGGTAATGCCTGTGTAATGCTTAGTTTTATGAGGTCCTTGTCTATGACTGGAAATTTTGGCTCTGCAATAATACGAGTAGTGAATAATAATAAGAGTTGACTGTACACAAAAGGCAGTGATCACTGAGGGAAATATTGTCAGCTAAGTGCTTGGAACAAAGAAGTTCCCAAGGGCCAGTCAAGGACTTAATTTCTTATAGAAAATTTAGTGTGGACCTATTATTTTTCAGTCCATTAAAACACATCTTATTTTGGCAGAGTCTGTACTAACGAGTGGGATGTGATAGCACTCAGGAGAATAGTCATATTTGTGTTGTTCACACCATTTCTGATTAAAATAGCTTCTCTCAGTGATTGGTAAATCAACCTGTTTCCTATGAAAAGTTGCACTTTTATAAGTTTTGAACCTGAAGCTATTTGCCAATATTTAATCATCATTTGACAGACAAGATAACTTTTAAAAGTCCATGGCCTTTTAGTCAGTGTACATTTTCGTGTTTGTCCATCTAGGGCCCACCCATTCTCTTCAGCTTCAGCTGCATTTTTCTTCCCCTGCCCATTTTATGGTACAAATGTTCTCACCACTGCTGGCAATATCAACAGACTGTTACAAAGGCAAACTTCTGCAAGGAGGAAACTGCTACTCGTTCTTCTTTTAGAAATCTAGACCCAAAGCACAAAGAAGCTTTGTGATTTGTCCTTAGATACAAAAGAAGTCTGTAGTGATGCAGAGATGTGAAGACATCTCTCCCATGTTTTGACCAATTGTTAAGTTGATGGATTTGTTTCTTTGTAAAACCCTTGCTGATCTATACTGTGCTGAGACCCTGTGATACTCAAGGTGGAGCTGATCTTGCTTACTTTTTTTTTTCCCCTTTTTGAAGTGAATACATCAGAGAAAAGGCTTCTGTTTCTAAACCTCTGCTTTATTTGAATGTTTTGATACTAAATCAAAACAGAATAACTCTAAAGGAGAGCAAACCCTTGTGTGCTGCCTTGAAACAACCTGAGCAGGAGGCTTGAAAAGAAGTCCCATGTTCCCCGACTGCTTTCGCCTTGGAGGGCTTGTCCTTCCCTCTGGTTCTGCTATGCAATTTGTTAACTTTTGGTGGTTTCCTGGTTGACACCTCCTCAGTCCTCTCTGGGTCGCTAGGAATCTTTCTTTTTTTCTCTCACACCTTAGGCTTCACAAGTAGCTCAGATTCCTGCTGCAAGAATGCCATACGCTTTAGTGAGACATTTGAGTGCTGTCTTTCTCCAGAGCTGCTGTTTCTCTTTATGTTCAGCTGGTGAGAGGGAAGGGATTTCTCTCCATCCTACAATACCAGATGTTTCCTGATGTTCAGCCAGGGCAAGGCAAACAGATGTTTGTGCTTCCTGGCCATCCCATTTTTAATAGAATAAATGCATCGCAGTAACCACACAGTAAACCTTGAGCAAACAAATCAAGCATCTGCACAATTTGTCTTATATGCCAAGAGATATGTAGTCCTGAGTGTTAATGATTTGCCATCAAATCTAGATCCAGCATAAAAATTGAATTGAACCCTTTTTTCCTCATGGCATTAGGTCTGGCACCTGTCTACAGACTGAAAAAATCCTTCACATGCCAGTCTTGTTTAGGTTATTGGGCTCCTAATAGGCATTTGTTTTCATCACTAATGCTGAGACAATTAATCAAATCCATTTGCCTCAAGGCAAGGCAGTCTAATGCACTGCTTTCTAAACTCTTTTCTTCCCTGATCCAACCTGAAAAATAACATTGGCACAAACAGTTTCTTAGTTAAAACATGGAAACGTTCCAATTGCTTAATATCCTCTAATGGAACTGTGAAAACACATATAAAATTAGCTGCAGTTAATTTTGTTCCCTGAAATTAGGTCCACAAAAATACTGGTTTGACTTTTTTGCAAAGTTTTCAAAGCATCTCTGACTATTGAAAACTTTTCCAGGTTCCTATTGACAGGATGTTTTAGGACTTCTGTAATGGCAAAGCTCTCCTGAGAGGTTATAAAGTATTTTTTCTTCTATTCTTGATAGATTATATTGAGCCTATTGTTGGCAAGCCTATTAATATACAGTTAGAGGTTCAGGTGAGAACACAGTTCTGTCATACCACGCACCATGGACACATGACTAAGGCATAGTTTTTGTCTTGAACAGATATATTTAAGACTTTCATTTGAAAAGAAAATCATGCCATTGAAACCATGGAAGAGTTCTACTTCTAAAACATAATTAGACCTGTGTAAAGATTACATTGATATTACTAGATAAATGTCAGACTAATTCTCCTCTTTTAGACTGGTTCTTTTTACAAAATTGTAATTTCATTAATTTCAACAAATATATTTCTTATTTGCTTGGTGGTAGGCAAGAAAGGAATCTGACTTATGGGGTTTTTTACCTACTTGCTGGTTGAGAACACAGTGTTTGTGTTGACAGGCACCTAAATAGTTACTAAAGGAGCACAGGGTGAATTATATAATACCTTCTCTTAATGTAAGCCAAATATCTCTGTGGATAGAAGCAGCAAATGTCATTAAACAAACGTAAAGACTGTTCTGGACTGAAGACAAAGAATTTAATCTGATGTAGCAAATTAAAGTATAACAATGAATATTGTCTGTGCCAAGAGGCAAGAAAGAATTGCAATTAAGAATTCACCCTATTATTAACCTCTAGTTATTTTTGGCATAATTTAAACAAACGACTAGGATTCTTAATTGGAAAGGAGAGAGCTTGTGCCACTTTTATCATTTTCTTGTTACTCTGTATGTCAGTAAAGAAATCAACTATTATATCAGCCAATAAAACACCGTTGTTACTGACAAGATCTAAAAACTTAGATCTAAAAATTCAGAATACATCACACATATTGAATTTATTCATTATTTTTCCTTTTATTATAAACATTTTGCATATGAGGAACTAAAACAAGTCATCTGATAAAACTTTCTTTAAAGAAAAAGAAGTGAACCAAATTGCAATTTACCTGTGAGCTAGGACTGTAAAATGAATTGAAAATCGGTTTTTAGGCTACCTTTCAGGCAAACATTGAACAAATTTTCAAAAAGATGACCATTTTTGTGAATGTGCTTATTCTTGGGGGAAAAAAAGCCACATACCAAGAGCATTTTAATTAAAACAAATTTTGAAAAATAAAGAATAATCTGTTTCTGCAGCACATAAGATGATGTGTGAAGAGGTTGTTATCTCACTGAGGAGTCATATGGCATGGTACCATCTCTATGGCACCAGTCTTGCCTTCTGAGACCAAATATGATGACTTAATATAATGTTAGGTATATTTTATGTGCTTACAATGTAAATTCCATAGTTCATACAGTCCAGGTTTTGCCTTCTGTATGTGCTATTTGTTAGTTCTTCATACAAGGTTAATTACTGAAACTCAGTTTCTTTTCTAGATCTGAGTGAAAATAAAAAGCTAAGTAGGTACTGAATGGATCTCTGATATGCATGATAATAAAAAATTTAACTTGTCTGGATATTTATCCATAAAATTTGTGTGTATGACAGCTCTGTATGTTGACTGTGCAGCTAGTCAAGCAACTATTTTTTCTAGGGAAACCATTGCAAGTTTAGTGCAGTAGAAAGCCTCCTCATCTCTTCCCTATTCCTCCCTTATGCTTGCAGAATAACAGCAAGTTGCAAATCAGAAATCTGACAGCTATGAAACACCGACAGATTTTCTAGGAGTGTGTTTGGAATCAATTTTTTGATGCCTCATTTACTGTAGCCTTTTATTATTATTATTATTATTGTTTTTTATACTTGCTGTGCAGTTTCTGTATTTTCTGCCTTGTTATACTTTCCATCTCGTATTGTCAGTTTTCTCTTTCTGACACTTTTCAGTAGCAAGAAAAGCATGAAAATCAGTATCTCCCTCAAGGCCATTAAAGCTAATCATTAGTAGAATAGCAGTAAGTTGCCATAGTATCTTCAAATTTGAATCATTAAAGTCCAGTATTTGCTGCTTCCTCTCTACTCTACCAGCCACTCACTCTCCATGCCAAGCTTTACCTTTTAAGAGCACACTGCTTCTACTGTGGAACAATACCACCGCCCCACCCCCCCCCAAAGCATTATAAAGCTGAAGCAACAGAAGTTATTATCTGCAGTACAAACCAAACCAAACCAAACCAAACCACAACACAAATTATTCTTCAAGTATCTGATGATTTTCATCAGCATATTACTGGATAATCTCAGAAAAAAACCCTAAATTATAAAGTTTAGGTGTTGAAATACATTTCAGCTAGCAATATCCAAAATCTATGAGAGGTAAAGGACTTGAAGGAGAGGAGGGATTTTTAAAAACAATTTAAAAAAAAAAAAAAGCTTGGCAATAGCTTTAGGCTTTTGAAAACATGCTGAAACATTCCAATGACTAAGTTACAGACTACTGAAGGTCATTTCTTCTTTGTGACAGAAAACAGTGGGTGTCTTATCTTTTTGAGTTAGATGTGGCATTTAAAATATAGTAAAAATTGCCCTTTCACTCTTGTGTAGACAATGGATAAAGCTGTGACACAGCTTAAAACCTTCTTTATTCTTTAAAGCCCTATTAAATACTTCGGTTATGCTTTCTGTACATAATTTAGGGTCCAGTAACAACTCTCAATGTTTTAACTGAGATTTTTATAACCTGATATCCAATTCTTCTCTTAAATATTCTTAAAAGAAAATTATTGAGAATTCTGAGTCAGGGACTTATAACTAAAATTAATTTATTCTAGTGCTGGTAAGCTGCAAAAAGAACAATAGAGGAGGACTGTGTCAGGTCCAAATGTCGAAGAGCCAAAGATCTGGGAGATGGCAAATAGGTGAAGTCTTAGTATTGTCTTTTAATTTTCTCATCAGCATCCTGCAGTTTAATCTTCTGTTTAATGAGCAGTAGCTGCCAGAAGATGCTCAGATATTGTGGTAGTAAAGGTGCTACAGCTGTGTAAGCAAAGTGGATAGTTTAGGTTAATTTTCTGTAGGCATTTAGTTAAAAGAGATAAAAGAAGAAGAATGGAAGAATGTTTATGGAGAATAGTTAGAAGGAGCAGGTGAAGTGTCTTACAGCACTGAGGAAGACTTTCCCACTGTGAGGAAGTAATTTGAAGAGAGGTGTTGAGATGTGAGTGGGAAAAAAGACTTGAAGACTCTTATAAAGTAACTTCAAGTCAGGTCAAATGAAAATGTAAAATGCAGTATAAAAGATAGCCTTTTCACCTCAAGATTAAAAGTTCAGTTTGATATGCATAATAAGAAGCAACAGGAGGAATGAGACAAGATAAAGTGGGTGAAGGGATCGTGAATACAGAGCACTTGGTAAAAGAATTTTAGGAGAACTTCAGAGGCAGAGCAGAAAACCTAAATATTCCAGTTTGAGTGATGCAATTTGTATTAGATACCAGAAGTCCAAACATGCTTTAAAGTATGCAATGTAAAGAAAAAAGATTTATTAGCAGCATTGACATAGTGACAGAAAGAGAGATCAGAGAAAGATATGCACAGGCCATCCCCCATTAACTTGGCAGATTTTTTTGTTATTAAGCAGAAGTGTATAGAATGGAGAAGATTTTGAGAAGGCAAGAGCAACCCTGATGTGACTCTGTCCAGTTACAGCTGCATGTCAGAAAATCAAAAGAGAAACTGAAGAACTACAAGAGTTAAATCACAAATTGAGTGAGAGATTTGAAAGCTGTTACTGTAGTAATGGCACTTTCTTGTTTTCAAAAGTAGTCATCCTCTAGAAAAAGAAAATCATCACATATCACCTTTTTTTTTTCCCTCTAATTGAGTATTATTTTTTCTCTTTCTGTATTTGCCCTCCTTTCAGGCTACAGTATTATGCAACAGGTAGTCGTGACGTTCAGGATTCAGAACCTTTACTATTTCCTTTAATATTTTCTCTCTCTGCCTGTGTTATTTGGTCATGGGTATAAAGGGGACACTTTGCAGACAGATTTTCAAAATCTTTCTCTAGCTTCCCTCTTCAGTTCATAGCATTAGATTTAAATAATTCATGGGCAATTTATAGCTTCTGGTCTGTAATTTAGTACAACTTGTTTTACATGATACTTATCAATAAAATAAGGATTTTCTATAGTATGTAATAAAAAGAGATTTGTCATTTCATGTTGCAATAAAAGACAGAAGAACTGCCTCATTTAAGTGTTTTTCATACTGCTATGTCTCTTCTTGTCTTATTCATAAAATTAACCTTACAAGGGCACTGCTGCAACAGTAGAACCTGGAAGTGTCATGCTTATGCAACCATATACTCCTTTAGTGGGGCAGTAAAGAATTTTTTGTCTATTGGCATCAGTAAGTATTGTGTTGGGAGCTGGGGCTTTCACAACTGGTTGTTAAGTGATAACTAAAACAGTGGGAAATCACTGCATAGCAGAAGTGCTGCAGCTACTGTGCAGTCCAAGGTGTCTGCCATTGCCTGCTAACAAACATTGAGGTTCAGATTTTGCTTAACTTCAGTTTGTGCATGGGTGAGGAAGCAGCTAAAACATTTCAGATGCATATAGAGAGACAGGAAGGATGTTTCCATTTCTGAATCAGGTGGTCTGTGGTCAAAACATTTAGACCAGAAGTGGAAGCTCATCAGCTAAAGCTATGTTCCTGTGGCCATTAACATCCTGAGAGATGTGGTATGGGGTTTGTGAGGAGGAAGTGATACAAAAGATAATAAAAGAGTACTTGCATATCTCACATATTTTCAACCAGTGCAAAGAGCAGAACAGGTGTATCTTTGCTCTCAAATTCAGTCTCTGCTCCCATTCCACTACAGTGATCCCTTGCATGATGTTGCCAAAAGGGGATGTGAACATTTTTATTGGACAATTTATTTCTTCAGGTTTCCGACTAGATGAAGGAAATATAGTAGAACATTATATGCACTATAGCCTGACCTAGTCAGTTTTGCCACATATTAATTCTCCTCCCTAAACTCATTCAGCCACATCTCACTCTCAGTAATGTATGATCCTTTAAAAGACAGATGTCTGCTCAAAAGCAGCAATCCCTTCAGTTTCCATAGTCCTGGAAGCCTATTCATGTTCCTTGACAGACTGTCTCCTTTTCCCTCGGAAAGTAACAGAAAGATCCCTTTTGGTCTTCTTGCTTTCCTGAGAGAGGGTAGAATCTTGGCTGTGTTCAAATTGTCACACTGTGTAATCCTTGGCTAAAGCAGAGGAGCTACTGAATGTCCTGGTGTAAATGATATCAGAATCAAACCCCAGACACATCTGTACATATCAGTTTCCATTAAGTCACAGAAGAGAGAGTGGGACTGTTAAATTTCTTCTGGCAGGTTTCAAACAGTTTGACCTCTGTCAAACTTAGATCATTCATTCAAGAAGAAAGTTATTTTTCTGGTACTGTTTCCCACCCCACCTCTCTTCTTCTTGCCATAAAACTACTTCTGTTCCTTGTGGATGGTAACGATGAGTGACTTCTTGTTCTGTTCTTCAAGAGGAGAGTTTATCCCATGGATTTTGACATATTCAATTATAGAAATTTTATCTGAAATGTTTAATCTACCTACTGTTCTGTGAAGAAATAATTTTATAAGGGTTTTTTTCTGGCTTTCTGACCTGAGAGAACCTGCTGTCAGATATTTATGGGTATGTGGCAAATATGGCTTAAGCGTGAATCTAGTAATGGAGAAATAAAGGCACAAAATGTAGAGCATGGGAAGCTTAATCTAAGATACCATGAAAATATTCAACTTTCATTGCCAGTTTATACAGTGAGTCTCTGAGCATACTTTGTCATGAACAGAATGACCAAGTTCTATTGCTTTTCAGTCTACACAGAGTTGTGAAACTATTGTGGCCTTCTTTTTTCCTTCCAGAAGAGGGACACTGTGCAGGAAAGGACCTGAAGTCCTGGTAGATAACAAACTGACCATAAACTAGCAATGCACTATGTGGCGGAGAAGGCCAATAGCCTCCTGAGCTGCATTAGGAAAAGCATTACCAGCAGATTAAGGCAGGTGATCCTCTCCTCTCCACTCAGCCCTGATGAGACACATTTGGGTGCTGTGTCCACTACTGGGCTCCCCAGTACAAAAGAGACAGTGACATAATGAAGGGTGTCCAGCAAAGGGCTGGAGCAGTTATTAAGGCCTTGAAGCATGCCTTACGTGAGGAGAGGCTGAGAGAGCTGGAAATGTGCAGACTGGAGTAGAGAAAGGCTCAGGCTTTTATCTATGTGTATAAATATCTGGTAGGAGGGAATGAAGAAGGAGGCAGACTCTTCTCACTGGTGCCCAGTGACAGGACAAGAAGCAATGGACACAAATTGAAATAGAGGAAATTCCAATTAAAAAGAAGAAAACACTTTTTTTTTTCCCCAGTGGGCAAGCACTGGAACAGGTGGCCCAGAGAGGCTGTGGAGTCTTCATTCTTGGAGATACACAGAACCTGACACATCCAGAGAGTGATGCAGTCTCGATGACCAACAGGTTGGACTGGGGATTTCCAGAGGTCCATTCCAGCCTCAGCAGTGGTGGTGTGGTGGGTTGACCTTGGCTAGCCACAAGGTGCCCACAAAGTTGCTCTATCGTTCCCCCTCCTCAACAGCACAGGGGAAGAAAATACAATGAAAAGCTTATAGGTCAAGATAAAGACAGAGAGAAAACTGAGCAATTACTGTCATAGACAAAACAAACTCGACTTGGGGAAATGAATTTATTGCAAATTAAACAGAGTAGGATAATAAGAAATAAGAACAATCTACAACCACCTTCACCCCACCCTTTCTTTCTAACTTATCCACCCCAAGTGGCACAGGAGGATGGGGAATGGGGTTTGTGATCAGTTTATAACACTTAATCTCTGCTGCTTTTTCCTCCTCACACACTTTCTTTGCTTCAGCTTCAGGTTCCACCTATGGCATACAGTCTTTCATGAACTTCTCCAACATGGGTCCTTCTCACAGGCTCCAGTTCTTCAAGAACTGCTCCAACATGAATCAGTCAGGAACAGGCTGCTCCAGTGTTAGCCCCTCATGGGGCCACAGGTCCTGCCAGAAAACCTACTCCTTTGTGGGCTCCTCTCCACAGGCCGCACTTCGTGAAAAGATCCTGCTCCAGCTTAGGCTCTTCATGGGCTGCAGCTTCCTTCATGTCATGCTCACCTGCTGTGGCATGGGGTCCTCCGTGGGCTGCAGGTAGGTATCTGCTCCACTGTAGACCTCCATGGGCTGCAGGAGGACAACCTGCCTCACCACGGTCTTCACCGTGGGCTGCAGGAGAATCTCTGCTCCAGTGGCTGAAGCACCTCCTCACCCTCTTTCTCTGATCTTGGTGTCTGCAGAGTTGTTTCTTTCACATATTCTCACTCCTCTCCCATAACTGCTGTTGGACAACATTTTTTACGCTTCTAAAAACATGTTACCACAGCGGCACTATCAACATTGCTGACTGGCTCAGCACTGGCCAGCAGCAAGTTGGTCCTGGAGCCAAGAGGAACTGGCTCTGTCTGACATGGGGGCAGCTTCTGGTGTGTTCTCATGAAGTCACCCCTGAAGCCCCAACCCCAGCCCCGCTACTGAAACCCTGCCACATAAACCCAATACAGTCTAAGATTCTGTGAATATATGAAAAATGTCAAGGTTCAGCATATGTGCATATCCTCACCCATTTAAAAAAACAAAACCAGAACCACAGTTGGTTGCACATCTTGTGTGTTTTTGAAAGGTAAAACAATTACTTGTGGTGTTCTTTGAATTAAAAGCTATTATTATATGTTTTGAATGTATTTAATAAATACCTTTAGCAGTAGGGAACAGGATGCTGAATCAGTTAAGCATTTAACAGTAAACTTACTTCAAAAGCTAGTTTCAGACACCTAACCTACATTTACATTTGCACCAAACTCTGTAATAACCTTTTTCTGAAAGGAGTAATTTGGAGTGCTGGCTCTGACGTCTAGTTCTTAGAGCTCAGTGGCAAAAGTCCCTTTGATTTATATACTGCAAGATGGGGCGCTAACTCTTTAAACAAAATGTTAAAGCATATTTTTTAAAAAAATAATGCAGCACAGTGTCATAGAATAGAAATTTTCATCAACATACCATACACCTGGTAGGAAGAAGAAGAAATCAGTACATACTAGCAAGTAAAGATGAAATGAGAAGATGGTTGAAGACATTGGATCTTGATCAATAGATTGAACTATTGATTGAGCTATCCAAGAGGTACAAGCTCAAGGGAACAAGCATTAGTAGCAAAAATTTGTGGGGAGAGGCTGTTGCCCATTGCTGCTGTTACTTGCTAGTACCCATTTACTTCAGCAATACTTTAAAATTTTCCCCTCTGCTAATGTTTTCTGCTCCAGCAAATGCTGACTCTTTTGAGACAGCTCCTACTAGAAATTTTCTGCCTTCTTTTGGTCCATGAATAGCAGGGGCAGGGTTCCACCCAGAAGAAGCAAGGGAAAGTGACTTTGCAGCTCAGAACCAGTTACTTTACCTAGTTCTGGTATTTTACCCAGTTCTGATTTAGTATTTGCAAAGGTTCATAGAGTTCTGTGTCTGCGGTTTCTGCTGCAAAGAAAGAAGCTATGAAAAAGGGCCCTGATGAAAGCATAGAATAATTTCAGTCTCAGCAAAGGTGTTTCCCTTGACACAAAGGGGATTCTTAGGAATTGAACACCCCCTGCATGAGAATGTTGGTCAAGACTTCACTTATGTTTATGTTGTGCCAGACAATTGCTGTGGTATATTTTTAAAAAAAACAAACAAAGAAAAAAAACAGGACAGTATTAAGGAAGGATCTAAGCTAGCTGATACTACTTTAGAAAGAGATCTTAGAATTAAACATTCTCTAAAAATGTCACTTGCTGTTCTGATATAGTCGGAAAGGCTAAAAGGATGCTAGAATTTACTAGGATAAGATTAGAGAACAAACTTTTGCCATTGTATAAAGCCATTGTGTGCCTGCATCTTCAGAAATACATGCATTTCTGGTCAGCCCCTTCTCACAGACAGTGCAATAAAAAGAGAAAAAGAGCAGAAAAGGGTAACAAGAATGGCTGAGGGAATCCAATACTAGATAAAATTTTAAAGTGTAGGTGAAAAATATTGTGAAATGCATGAAGTCGTGAATGACATGGAGAAGATATATAAAGCATAACAATTAGGTTGTAGCAACTAAAAGGATTAGACAGCAGGATTAACAAGCAAAAAGAAGTATTTTTTTAATGAAAATGTTGCAAGAACTTGTATTTGAGAAAAGAAGTATATTCAAAAAATGATTTATAGAAATTTATAGAAAAATATCCATTAAGAATTATTAAACGCAAACATATGGATACAGTCTTTGACTTGAGAAATCTTGAAATAGTGTACCAGAGGAAATACTATGCTGTACTTACCTTTTTTTATGCTCTTCCTGTTACTGATTATTCAGAGATGACTAAAGAAGATGAAGTTTTTGGGGGGTTTTTTTGAGCCAATATAATTTTTCTTTTATTTTTATTATGCAAAATACCAAACCCAAGAAAATATGATGGGCATTTTATTTTAGTTGTTCTGGTAAGTCTTACTGTACTTTTCTGATCTCTGCAAGGTATATTATTAAGCTCTGAGGAAGCTAGTAGATGGACTTTCACACTTTCTGACAGAAGTCCAGGTGAAACCTTTAGACCTGTCTTTCCTTTGTCCTGTATATACCTTTGCATGTGGAGAGGCTTGCAATTTAACTGGGCTAGAAAATAGACCTATTATATGTTAAGGGATGTGTTCTGGGTTTCTGTGGTTGGGTTTTTGGTAATGGAGGAGGGGCTGCAGGGGTGGCTTCTGTGAGGAGCTGCTAGAAGCTCTCCTGGCTCCAAGTCGGATCCACCACTCGCCAAGGCTGAGCCCATCAGCAATGGTGATAGCACCTCTGAGATAACATATTTAAGGGGAACCAGCAATGGAGGAGAGGAGTGCGATGTGAGAGAAACCCCTCTGCAGACACCAAGGTCAGTGAAGATGGAGGGGGAGGAGGAGGTGTGCCAGAGGAGGGGATGCCCCTGCAGCCTGTGGTGAGACGGCAGGCTGTCCCCCCCAGCCCATGGAGGATAGAGGGGGAGCAGATGCCCACCTGCAGCCCGGGGAGGACCCCATGCTGGAACAGGTGGATGCCCCTGAAGATGGATGTCTTCAAGAAGTGCAAGAAGGAGGACCCAGGGAATAACAGGCCAGTCAGCTTCACCTTGATTGCCAAGAAGGTGATGGAGCAACTAAATGTGGGAACAATTTCCAGGCATGTGACCAAGAATAGTCAGCATGGATTCAACAGGAAGTCATGCTTGGGCAACCTGATAAACATCTATAATGAAATGACTGGCCTGGTAGACAAGGGTAGAGCAGTGGATACTGTCTACCTGGACTTCAGTAAGGCCTTTGACATTGTCTCCCATAAGATCCTCATAGACTAGCTGTTGATGTATGGGCTGGATAAGCAGACAGTGAGGTTGGTTGAAAACTGGCTGAATAGCCAGGCCCAGAGGGTTGTACTCAGTAGAACAAAGTCTAGTTGGAGGCCAGTAACTAGTGGTATATCTCAGAGGTCAATAGTAGGTCTAATGTTATTTAACATCTTCATTAATGATCTGCATGATGGGGCAGAGTGTACCCTCACCAAGTTTACTGATGATAAAAAACTAGGAGGAGTGGCTGATAGGGTCATGCTGCCATTCAGATGGGCTTCAACAGGGTGGTGAAATGGACTGTCAGAAACCTCATGGTGCTCAACAAGGGGAAGTGCAAAGTCCTGCACCTCAGGAGGAACAAGCCTCGATGGGCCACCCAGCTGGAAAGCAGCCTAACAGAAAAGACCCTCAGGGTCCTGATGGACACCATGTTGCATATGAGTCAGAAATGTGACTGTGCCACGAAGAAGGCTAATGGGATCCTGGGATGCACTAGAGAAAGTATTTGCAACAGGTCAAGGGAAGTGATCCCCTTTAATCAGCACAGGTGAGGAGATGCCTGGAGTACTGTGTTCAATTCTGCACTCCCCAGCACAAAAGAGATATGGAGCTACTGAAGACTGGCCAACAAAGGGCCACAAAGGTGATGGATTGGAGCATCTCTTCTATAAAGAAAGGCTGAGACATCTGAGACTATTTAGCCTGGAGAAGAGAAGACTCAGGTGGGATCTTATTAACACATATAAATACCTGAAGGGAGGGTGTAAAGCCAGGCTGTTTTCAGTGGTACCCAGTGACATGACCAGAGGCAATAGGTGCAAACTGAAACACAAAAGGTTCCCTCTGAACATCAGGAAACACTTTTTCACTGTGAGGGTGACGGAGCACTGGCACAGATTGCTCCCACCTTGGAGATATTCAAAAGCCATCTGGACACAGTCCTGGGCAACTGGCTTTAGGTGGCCCTGCTTGAGCAGGGGGATTGGATCAGATGACCTCCAGTGGTTCCTTCCAATCTCAACAATTCTGTGATTCTGTGATAATGCCAGTAGTTTCCCACAGTAGCCCACTGTGATTACCGGAAGATGTAGGAATGCATTTTTGTCATCAGCATTCAGCTCATGCATGTGGGACTTTTCTCCTAAAGCATGTTTCCTAATACATAGTGGGACCATTTTTGTTACCTGCTCCATACAGCTAGCTACTCTGCATGTGTCTGCCTGTTTTCAGCTTATCATGAATACTGTGCCCACATGTGGGCTGCCAGTGAAGGCTCGTGAGCTTATCACAAGAACTGCTGTTTCTTACTGGGATGTCTGATGAAGAAATCTTTAACTGAAGGGTATAAAGGACTCCTCTCTCACATATCTTGTTGGTGTTTGTATCTCTCAGTTTGCCTCATCCTTGCAATTATTTCTCAGCCCTGAAATCTGTTGGCTGGCATTCTCTGTGACATGCAACTTCTTGCCATGAACAGTGCAGTCCCAGGTTGTTTCATGATGAAGATTGCTTGCAAAGTTGTTGTATTTTGCTAGTTTAAAGGACTGTAATGAAATTTTCCAGATTCATCCTTCTCTAGGAACTGTGAGGAAAAACATTCATCCAAACGGCAGGAGGAAGCAATATATAACATTGTTTCTTAATTCATAAAGTTAAAGGGCAGCATGTTATCCTCAGCATATAGCCCTATCAAATACAGGAGAAAGCTGAATTGCTACTCAACTGATTCGGTTTTCAGAATCTGTTGCTCATCTAGAGTGCTGACATCTGGTTTTCTACTTGATCCAGCCCTCAGTAATCTTAAAAATAAGTTGTCCTGCAGTTGTAACTGGTAATGAGGAATAAGAAGGCTTTGTATCATACTTTCACTCTTTCACAAATTGTCTCTGATTCTAGTTCAGGGCTCCTATTTTCCACAGTGAAATCATGACATGTTTTATTGTTTAAAGAAATTCATAAGCCTGTTCTCAACAGTGTGACTTGGCTCTCAGCAAGTCAGCCACCTGAAGTAAAACATTCCCTGGAGAAGCTTAGGAGGGGAAAAAAAAACCAAACCCAAAACCAAAAAGAAAGCCTAAGTATTCCTCAGCCCGCAGTCTCTGATGAGCCAGAAGTACACTTCCATTGGAGTATGCATATATTGTATGGCTACACATGGTGGAACATCATCCACAGCAAAATTATTCATATTTGTAATGGGAAGTTGTAGCCTAGAAATGTGAGGAGAGTGGTAATTGAAGAGATATTAAAGCAAATCATATCCTATTCCTCAATAGATCAATATAACAGATGGTAACTTTGTACATTTCGCATACTGTGAGTGCCTGAAGCCATAGCAACATCCACCTCATGCTGGAAATCTATTTCTATCCTCCTCTGCTATTTTATCTTCTCTGAAAACTGTCAACTCAGTGTCCAGAATCCACACCTTAGAAAACCTGGAGACTTACTCATTGCAGAGTATTAACCTCTTTTATACCTCTGTCACAGTCACATATAACTTCACCAAAATCATCAGTCATAAAGTAAACTGCATTTGTCCAGGCACAAAAACGCTTCTGTCATACTTAGACAGGGTAAAGACAAGAATTCTTATAAAATATTTTCAGAACATAACCTATCTATGATTAAGGATCAAAACTCACAAGTAGTGAACTCAGAAATCAGTGAATTGTGATCACTAGTAGTTAACAGTTACTAGTGATTTAGTCACTAGCAATCAACTGACAGATGGTTTTGGTGCCTTAGCTTTTTGGTGATCAAAATGAGAGCATTGAAAGAGGGTGACTTTCCACATGGAAGAAATGAACACTTTCTAAAAATCAGAAAGGTATTCTTAAAGATAAGATCTCACATCCTTTTTATTCCATCTGTCTGACTTTAAACCAAGTATAGATCAGTTATCTTTGAAAATAATCAAGTATTGTCTTTACTGAAATGTTCATGAAGATGATTCATAGTGCTCATCTGAGGGTCTACAGAGTTCATGAGACTATTTCCATTTATTTGACTGAGTTTTACAACATTACTGTGTGCTGAGTTTTGCAAAGGGTATAGTGGGATGTATTCTTTGCTGAGATCAGTCTGAGGATCAGTTGAAGATTTGAAGTTTCGTGAATTTCCATGTGGTTTTCTGCAATTCATGTTCAGAACAAATAGCAACTTAACAGTGTAATTGAAAATTACATATTCTTTAGAAAGCTGACTATTGTCACTAGACACTGATAAATATATTTTTGGCATTGATGCAGGTACTAACATCCTACATCCATTTAACATTAATTTCTGAAAATTTAAAGGCAGAGCTGAATAAATTTTCTTTTATATTTGTTTTTTTGTGTCCAGGTGGTAAACTTCAAATCAATTGGCAAAACCCCAATCTTACTCTTGTCAACTCTTTTTAAGGTGAAACTTAATGCAAAATCAAGTGAATGAATGATGTTATTTTAAATACATACTCGTCTTAAATTGTATTTTATCAAGAGTCCACTTTCTTTTTTGAAATGAAATGATTTAAACTACATTGTGTTCACAGTCTGCATTAGTAATTTCTTGCTCAAATGCACTCTTTTGGAAGCTTTTTTTTCTAATACATTAGTTCCTATATACAAATAACAATTTTCACCCAGAAATTAGAAGTCATTTGAAGTCCATTTCCTTTAAAAATTGGTAATTTATCACAACTGAAGCTAACTGTTAAATAATGAGAGAAAAAGAGGAAAACAATTCCAGATTTATTTTTGCCTTTTTTTTTTTTTCTTCAGATGGGTTAGCCAAATGTTGTAGATAAAAAGAAATAATTGCTCTACATAACTACAGTTGCAGTTGATGTTGATGTTGTTTAAGTTTGCTTTAAAGGACTTCTGAAGTAACAAGTACAGGATATTTAAAGCGTTATTTGTATTATCTGTCTTAGTTCTGGTAGAATCATAGAATGGTTTGGGTTGGGAGGGATGTTAAAGACCATCTAGTTCTAACCCCCCTGCCATGGTCAGGGACACATTCCACTAAACCAGGTTGGTCAAAGCCCCATCCAACCTGGCCTTGAACACTTCCAGGGTTGGGCCATCCACAGCTTCTGTGGGCAACCTAGCTCTGAGAAGTTTCAATCAGATACTGCTATTCTCCATTGCACTGTGGTAAAACTGTCAAAGTGCAAAAGGGCTCTTTAAAATGTTGGGAAAAAAAGGAAATTGGAAAATTAATTTATTTGGGGGGCTTTTTTGTAGTAATTTCTGTGCTTTTGAAAGGTAATTTAGATAACTAATTGCTTTATGTGCTCTTTATTTTTTATTTATCTATTTACATAATATTATTTATATACTTTAAGAAACTGTCATGGTTTAACTCCAGCCAGCAACTAAGCACCATGCAGCCGCTCACTCACTCCACCCCCACCCAGTGGGATGGGGGAGAAAATCGGGAAAAAAAGTAAAACTTGTGGGTTGAGATAAGAACAGTTTAATAGAATGGAAAAGAAGAAACTAATAATGATAATGATAACACTAATAAAATGACAACAGTAGTAATAAAAGGATTAGAATGTACAAATGATGCGCAGTGCAATTGCTCACCACCTTCCAATAGACACCCAGCTAGTCCCCCAGCGGCAATTCCCCGCCCTCACTCCCCCCAGTTCCTAAACTAGATGGGACGTCCCATGGTATGGAATACACCGTTGGCCAGTTTGGGTCAGGTGCCCTGGCTGTGTCCTGTGCCAACTTCTTGTGCCCCTCCAGCTTTCTCACTGGCTGGGCTTGAGAAGCTGAAAAATCCTTGACTATAGTCTAAACATTACTTAGCAACAACTGAAAACATCATTGTTATCAACATTCTTCACATACTGAACTCAAAACATAGCACTGCACCAGCTACCAGGAAGACAGTTAACTCTATCCCAGCTGAAACCAGGACAGAAACAAAAAAGGAGTTTTTCTCATGAGAAATTTACAATCACTGTCTTTCCTGAAGGGTCTTTTATTTTATTTTTTCCCCTGCTTTGTCTCTTTTATATATTGAGGCAGCAATTTTCTTATCCTTACCCCTCCCCCAAAAATTATCTTTCTCAGCATGGTAGAAACATTGATTTTCTTTGCCCTTTTTTGAGAGACCTTCACATTTGTGAAATGTCTAAGGATTCTACCAAAAATTAATCTGCATTGAAAAACCCCTCTTCAAAAGCAACTTCCATTGCAGTATTTATTTATGATGTTTTAACGTCATGCTTGTCATATTGTTGTCATAGAATTTTTTTTTCCAACATATTTTAGTCAAGTATTTTTTGAATCAGTGTTATCTTTTTACACACCCAGTACCTTTACCATAATTATGCAAGAAATTCAGAAAAAACAGATGTGAGGACTGGAAGCAAAAGATGTAAAACTCAAGAATTTAGTCTACAATATTATTTGGAGCTTATTCTTGTCTAGAAATAAAATAACAGTAGTAGGATATTATTCAGTATCACATCACTACTACAAGCAGCCAAATCTTCACTGATGCATCATACTGCGATATCTTTGCTATTAGGTAGAGTCTAGTAAATGTCACTTTTAAAGGTAGACTTTTCAGTTAACTCTTGTATTGTAGGAAATGTCTATATTCCTAATGTTTAATTATGGATGTAGTTTACAATCATTTAAAAGCTGCTTTGTATTAAAGGAAATCTATCTGATAATCTTTTCTTTATAACAAAAAAGTAATATTTCCTTCAACATGCACAGATTTTATAGGTTAATTAAATTGCTGTATCATTCAAAGTAGTATTATTATATGTATAAAAGTATGAAGTACAGGAAAACATATCTTCATCAAACTGCCATAATCGATTTTCTTTACAAAACTGTAGTGAAAAGTAAAATAAAGAAATTTTGAGGAACCTGTTTGATTATACTGTGGCAATATGTCCATTTAGTGATGTGTGATAAGTAGAGTAGCTCAGATGCTTGTATTTCTGCCAGTAAAATGGGGAATGCTTACGTGCAGTGTACTTTTAAAAGCATTAGTAATTCTGTAGCTTGTTTTGAAATAAGAAAGTTGGCTTGCTAAATCCTCATTTTGTAAATGCACATAAAATTGAACTAGTGTCTCCTTACAGTATAATGGAAATCCACTAAAATAATCTATCTATCTGATTTTCTTACATATTTACTGAAGGAATAATTACAAGTATTTTTTATATTAGCAAAAAAGTAAGTATACATACAACATACCCATACAGTGTTATCACATTTCTCCAGTACAGTGCTTCTTACTTCATATTATCACAGTTTTTTTAATTTTTATTTTGTCTGAAAGAGAGTGACATGGTGAAAAGTCTAAATGAGCTAGCCTGCTAAATTCCTCTGAGTCAGTAGTAAAGTGTTCTATGTCAGAGGATGGGATTTAGGGACCCCTAAAAATCAGTGGTTGGAAGGAAGGAAAGCTGTGGTCATGGTTGACTGAGGCTGTCTTAGACAACAGTAGGTGTTCTGCAAAGTATAGGGGAAACAGCTAAGACTAGGAATGAATTTCGGGGAGGCAGAAGAGCAGGTAGACCTCATTATTAGCGTGAATACAAACCAGGAGAGAAATGGAGTGCGCCAGGGCAGATGTTACTAAAGTCTTGTGAAGAGGAGGAGGAGGTGTCTGTGGGAGAGAGGTGGTTTTTTTAGCCAGATGAGACAGAGCAGAGAGGTGAGAGTTGCATGTGATGGAAACTACAGAGTTGTAAACATTAAGAAGACAGAAAATATTGGATTTCTGTGTGAATTATTGATAACTTTCTCTTTAGAAAATCAGACCTACAGAAAAATCTCGCAGATAGTTTTGAATCATGCTGTAGAATAACTGATGTAGATATCTAGTTCTAGGCATCTGATCACTTCAATCTATTGAAGCATCCAACAATCTGCTGAAATTCTGAAAAGTCTTAATAAATATTTGTTTTTAAAAGATATAAACTGATCCCTTTGTTTAATCCTTTGCAGCTGCTCTTACCTAGAAAATCGATTAGGGACAGGAATATGCAAGTCCATTTAAACTAAAAAAAAAAAAAAAGGAAACCCCCAAGATTTTCTAGGAATTGAACCCAGTATCTGGGCCCAAATTTCTAAAAGGTTTAATCTAGCTAGCTTCACAGGCTTTAAGAGATTTAAGTAATTTCTCAAGTGAAGTGATTACCTTTTTTGTTGCTTAGAACTTAAAATTCCTGTATGTTTTACTAATGTTCTAACCTTAGAAATGAGAAGTCAGTTTGTTGTTTCTCAGCTAAAAGAAAATAATCCAGGAATCTATGACAACCCTGAATTTTTGACTGTTCTAAAGGGATTTGTAGTGAGATTTAAGAGTTTTGACTAAAATTAGGTTGATGTCAAGTAAACCGCAACACTTACATTCTCTATACCTCTCTCCAAAAACTTCTGATAGAAGATAGTGTAGATCAAAATCTGCAGTGACTTTCTTGGAGCAGGGATTAAACAAGGATATGTTTCAGTGTTTTACAGTAGATCTGATGATTGTGTTGAGTTGATTTCTCTTCACTGTTGATTTGAATACTAACTCTTTATACCTCCACATCTCTGCAATTCCAATATCCCACTTGAAATTGACCACCCCGCACTAGTTGCATAGGTGCTTAACTTGTATTGAATATGGCCTTTTTGTTCATCCCTGGCAATTTAAATCTACATGTTGGTATTATTTTCTATAAACAGGAAACGTAGTTAAATCCTCGTTAGTCAAATATTTTCTCAGGTAAAGTGTCTGAATTTTTATTTTGGAAAGCCCCAAATCTTTAACTGTAAGTTTTAAAAGAAGCATAAGCAGGTTCTAAGTTATGATTTTATTTGAAAAAGCATCCCAAAATGAAAAATGTGCAAAATATTAAATTAGGCATAATGCTGAAATTACACTTAAGAGCTGGGTGGTAGAGAAAAATTATGAGCTAGCAGTATTGACAGCAGGAAACTTTAGCCAATTAAACTGAATTAGAGATACAGGCTTTCTAATGAAGGTTGCTGACCAGTAGGAGCTGAACTGTGACCCTTTTTAGACATGGACACCAACAGTAGCATTTTATATAAGTACAATAAGTACACTTATTAACAGCTTTAACTGTACAAAAAATAGTTTATGATCAGTGCCCACACTAACAGAAGCAGGAGCTTGTCACAGGACAGATAAACACTAATTTCATCCCTGAAGTGATTCATAAAAATATGCTTAGGGTCAGGGATGATTTAAAACATATGAAAGTCTGCAGTTTTCTGGAAGACAAAGTTTTTTTATTTAATGCTGTATACCTTATCAAGTAGCAAAGTTTATATTATCTCTACCACATGAAACTTTTGACTATATATTCTCCATTACTATGTAGAAGAATAACTGAATCCTAACATACACTAACAAAAGGAGGGTAAGAGTAAGATTTGAATATGCAGCTCTAAAAAATTAGTTGGAATATGTTTTGTTTCAATGGAAATATTTAATAGCAGTTGATGAAGCTTCCCAGTGTGTTTCAGTGTTTTGGAGTCCGCTTAGAGCCTACAGTGAATCTAGGTCTAGTGTTTAAACATATCATAAAAATATAACTGGGAATATAACAACAAAGAATTTCCCCTTAAATTTCTGAGTACTGCCATGGCCAAATTTTATTTACTTCCTTTACTTCCTTGTTTAAACTGAAGAATATAAAGTTAGGCCCTGATTCTGTGTTGCAGTACTGCTGTTACTACAAGATGTTGCAGAAAGAAGTGGAGAGAGTGTAAGCAGGTTCTGCAAGGATATCAAGTCTATTTCCTTGAATAGGAAAAGCAGAAAATAATTATTAATTATTTTTTAAAATTATATCATTAATTAAAATAGTAGTCCTGGCTATATTCTTAGAAGATTGGCATACAGCCAGACCAGGGGAGGCCATTTACAAATGCACCTGATACAGCCAAGCACCCTTTTCTGATGAGCGTGGAGAAGAAAGGGGAGAATGATGCTCCAGCTGTGGTATCCTTCCCATGCAGTTCTTGGGCACCGCAAAATCTTCTGCCCCCAGAAGAGGGACTGTACCAAAAGAATGCTGAGCCCTCAGTAATGCTTAAACCATAGCCTAATGCTAAGCAAATACTGAAAAACTACTTAACATGATCATAGATTTTTAAATGGAAGTTTATGTTTAAGTGATTTTGAGATTTATTCAGGTGTTTATTGGCAGTTTATTGTTAAGTACCTTTTTTTAGTTATTCAAAAACTTCTAAAGATGATTTTATAAACCAAATTTTAAACCTCCACATTGAAGATTCTATACACTTATTTATAGTACTTAAATAAGTCTCTTATGGATCATAAATAAGCTTTTTTATATATTGCCATCTCATACATAGTGGAAGATATTCTTGGGCTAAAAACAATACCTCTATGATTCTCTATTTTTTTAAATCAAATTACTCTTGGATAATGGATTTAGCCCACAAGAATAAAATATTTTCAAATTCTGACTGGTAAGTTTTTGTTAAACTAGAAAGAAATATTGGTAGAAATGCTCAGATCTTACCCATCCTTGCAACACTTATTTATACAAGTGTAAATATATTTGTACTTATTTCTTACAAGTATAAAAATAGTGACCCTTGCCTGATGTAAGTGAACTAAATTTTTATAAAATTATTTTGATAAAAATTTAGAGGAACTAAACCCAGCAATTCACAAAATTCAATTTTAAACTCAATTTCATTTTTTAAAATCAAGATAGTTGAAAAATAAAATTAAATGAAACCTGCAGGTGATGCAGACTGGTGTCATGGTTTAACCCCAGCCAGCAACTAAGCACCACACAGCAGCTCACTCACTCCCCCCCCATCCAGTGGGATGGGGGAGAAAATCGGGAAAAAGAAGTAAAACTTGTGGGTTGAGATAAGAACAGTTTAATAGAACAGAAAAGAAGAAACTAATAATGGTAATGATAACACTAATAAAATGACAACAGTAGTAATAAAAGGATTGGAATGTACAAATGATGCGCAGGGCAATTGCTCACCACCCACCAATCGACACCCAGCCAGTCCCCGAGTGGCGATTCCCCACCCCCACTTCCCAGTTCCTAAACTAGATGGGACGTCCCATGGTATGGAATACACTGTTGGCCAGTTTGGGTCAGGTGCCCTGGCTGTGTCCTGTGCCAACTTCTTGTGCCCCTCCAGCTTTCTCACTGGCTGGGCTTGAGAAGCTGAAAAATCCTTGACTATAGTCTAAACATTACTTAGCAACAACTGAAAACATCAGTGTTATCAACATTCTTCTCATACTGAACTCAAAACATAGCACCGTACCAGCTACCAGGAAGACAGTTAACTCTATCCCAGCTGAAACCAGGACAACTGGATATGTGAATTTCTCCTACTAATACTATTTTGAAGACCAACCTTTTGGATGTTTGGTTTTCAAAGAAAGACGGATTCTTCTTGGACTGGATTTTCCAGTGAGTTCAGCATCTAGCAGCCTCAGTAAATGTTCAGATTCATAGGTGCAAATTGTTCTCAGTGGGAGCTCCTAGATGTTTACCTTTCATGAGCATTTTAGTTTTTGTAGAAGAGCTGAACACATGGAGACCTGGCTGCCTGAGTTCTTCCTCCATCTTTTTTCCTTTACAAGATTTTTCCTCCAGCAAGACAAATGTATGCATAAGCAAGATCAGCAAGCACCAGTGAGGTATTATTTGAAGAAACTGTTTCTGGTCTCCAGGGGGTCATAACCTAGGTTCGTACCTCTGCTCCATTTACTGATTTGGACGTGGCCTTAGAGCAGTGTTTCTTTGCCCACACTGCAGTTTGATTCACCTGCTGGCACATTTGAGTCTTTCCCAGCTAGAAAGGCAGACACTAACTGTAGTTTATTACTCATTCAAATTATCCAGAAGGCTCAGTAATAGACTATGCTGTGGCCTGTTCAAGCAGCAAGGTAGGAGAGAACTAGGTCTCCAAGCTAACTGACTTTGAGAATGAAAAGCCAGATAGTGCACCATATAAGTCAAATATATAGTTCAAGATGTGTTACTTCCATGGTTATCAATGAGCATCCTGTCCAACGTTGTGGAACACGCACAAGGGAAGATTCTCCTGTTGTAATCCTACAGAGTCACAAGAATATAAGAACATAAGAAAGACCTAAGCCTCCCTGTGACAATTTTGATGAATTTATTCATAGCACTGCTCAGTTCAGTATGTTCTGAAAATAATTTTCTTAGGCACTTAACTTTCTCTCTGTGGTCTGCAATGAGTCTGGACGGCAGAGAGATGTGTCCTATAGGACTGAACAGGCAGAAGAGAAATGTCCATTGGCACCTGCTCTTTAGAACACTTGTGTATACATTAATGATCAGCAGGAAAATTTGGTCCCATTTTCTTATCCCTGGTAAGTTATAAGTGCAGTGATTCTTACAGAAATTATACGCAGGCATATTTGACAGTCCTTCCATTTCCACATTTTACCAAAAATCCCGTCTTCTGACCTTCTCTTGCATGGATTCTAAACACAGATTTCTTCCAAGAGTATATGCTGCACATCTCTCTAGTCACAGTTAGAACAGAAAAAAGCTTTAAAGAAAGGCAGCTTAAAAGGAGCTTACAACACAAGATCTTTCTGTCAAATCTAATTAAGATTCCATTCCTTGCATTAACCAAGTTGTAGCTGATAAACTTACAACCCCTGTTGCTGCTGCAACAACAACTTAACAAAATGGTGGCTGTGACCTGACTTCCTTTTTCACATTTGCAAGCATAATTTTGCGTTAACTTTCCCCCAATCAGTAGCATTGCATTGTTGGAAATAAGGACACCATTATCATGGGCCTATACTGCAGCATTGTGGAATGAATTTGGAGTTAACTAGCTTACTGTAGGGCATTTATAATTTAAGGCTTCTATATTCTATAACCTTCCTTGTCACATCCTATTGCCTGAGCCATTCCAGTCCAGCAGCATCTTCTTTTGGTGTCTGTGATACAGTAATAAAACATTCATAAACGTGACTGAGTTTCAGGAGAGGCCTCGGAGGCGGTGGAACCAGAGCCCTTGTCCTGCAAGGGAGACTGTGGGACTGGGGCTGGTTCAGCAGGGAAAAGGGATGGCTTTGGGGGCACCCAACAGCATCCCCAGCACTGACAGGAGGGGACAGGAGGGGATGGAGGAGATGCAGCCGAGCTCTTTACAGTAGTGCATGCCAGGAAGGCGAGAGGCAGCAGCACAAGCTAAAACACAAGAGGCCTTGGCTGAGATAAGGAGAAGCCTTTTCCCCATGAGGACAGCCCAGCGGTGGGGCTGGGCCCCAGGGAGGTTGGGCTGTCTCCATCCCTAGGTATTTCACATCCCTGTTGGGTGAAGCCCTGAGCAGCCTGGTCTGAACCCACAGCTGAGCCTGCTCTGGGCAGGGGCTGGGACCACGGCCTCCCCAGGTCTCCGCCAGCCTGAATTGTCCTGTAAACAAAACCCAGAAGGACCTTGCATAGCATTAGCTACTTTTCTACCAATTTAAATTCTGATTATTTTATCCAGTGCTTGCTTATGTTTTACAAGAATGCAGTGTACTGGTTTGTGTAGGATGGGCTAGCATTGAGAATGAAGTAGCTCTGGTTACATTCTGTAAATGAAATATATTATAGATACTGAACCATGCAAACAAAAGACATGGTACAAGGAAGACCATTTCTGTTTGCACACTGTATGTTGAAAATAGATTATTCAGAATATGCAATCTTATTTCAATTGAACATACTTGATTAACTTGAAAAATGCTGCAAATTCTCACAATTTAAGTACTTAATCAGAAGTAAACCAGAATCCTTTCCCTTTATAAATATCCATTTCTTAAAATTACTTGATTTCATTGTAGCTCTGAGCAATAACTTATTACTTTGTGAATCTATGTGCTAGTAACTATTATTAATCTTCCAACTTCAGTCAAAATTGTAAGGTGTGTCCAAGCAAAAAACACCTGCTGATGATGGTGCTGTACATGGCAGATGTGTCCATATCCTAATAACTTAATTGATTGAGTAAAATTGCAGCAGGTGTATTAAAGGTGCTATATCAAAAGGATTTAATGAGGTATATGAAAGCATCCAGCAGTGTCTTTTCTGTCATCTATGCAAAACTAACCAGCATTCTGTTGCCAGTGTTTTATCTGATCAGGACAACTCTTGGGATCTTGCTCAATTAGTCATGTGGTTTTGCTATTTGATTCAGGGTAGGCAATAGAAACATTTGGTCTTGAATATTTTATTTTCCTGGCATGGCCAGCTGCCAAATGCCTAGGAGAAAGCTGACAAAACATTTGTATTGAACATTTAGCTTTGCTTTAAAACTCAGCTTGCCTATTCAACAGGTATTGGAAAATACCATGAGTACATTTTTACTCATTTCCATCATGTTTCCTAATCTTTTTTGTTGTCTGGTTTTGTAGACCTGGTACTTTCTGCCAATAATATGTCTGTTTTATTCTCTCTAGCTTTTGTTGTTTGCTTATTTACTTTTGTTTGGCATCAAAATTATTTATTTTCCTCCTGCTGTTTTTGAACAGATCTTTACCTGGTTCTTCAGAAAGTTTAACTTTTACCACTTTCTCTCCTGGGGAAAATTGGTAGCTTATTTCACTCCAAGCTGGTGTTTAGGATGTGAACAGTTCAGTTTGCAGATTCCTGCTAAGTGATGAATCTCTTTAGACATGTTTCTGTTTTAAGTTAAAATAAGCCCTCCTGCACAATAGAGCTAAAATGGTGAATTTGGCTCAATCCCATTACTTCAATGCATCTTCCTATTAAACCTATTACTAACTTTCATGGAAATACTGTTAAGGAGACATTAATTGCATTCGAAGACTCATGCACAAAGCTGACAATTCACTTCATTGGTGAATATACCCAGTATCTGGCCATTTTGCCCAGTAGTTATTTATTTATTTATTTTTAATATAATAGGCAATTCTTTCTTTACAATTATTCATATTAGAAATTTCTCTCATTGCTGCTCATTGCATTCTTGGGTTTATTATGATGATGAACACACACATTCATCTGTTCCAGTTCCTTGCTCCCCTACTCATGTTAATCTGCAACCTGAAGGAGTCACATTGAAGTGGTTTAATATTTTCTTTCTTTTTTTTTTTTTTAATTAATATTGATTAATGGCTGTTCATATAATCTTTTAACGCTACTTCAGTGCAAATAAGTTTTTAATCTACACAGAAATGATCCAAATTCAACTGTGCTAATAATCTGTCTTTCTTGGGTTTTAAGAACAAAGAAATAAATGTGGCTGTAATTAAATTTGGATGCAGTATGAAGAGCTTACAAAAATTAAGTACTGCAAAAAAAAGACTTTTTAAAAAAGTTTTTGTTTGGTTTGGTTTGTTTGTTTATTTTAAATGTAAAATTTACCAATAAACATGAAGATTTGTAATCTGTTCTGTGGGATGTGACTCTGTCTCCATATGGGACTAGGTCCACATGACTATGTTAAGGTCAGTTATGGAAGTGAAGAGAATAATAACTGAACACAAATGTGACCTGGTTATTAAATGTGCAATTCACAAATATGAAATTCATACTCTTTCTTGCTTTTTATTCAGCTTTTCAAGATTCATTTCCATAGAGAAATGTGAGAAATATTCAAGTTCGTTCAGAGAGGCTCCAAAAATTAACTTACTTGCATCCTTTTTCACGTTCAACATAGTTAAGAGAAGCTGGTGTTTGTGATCTAGTGATGCTGTAGCCACGAACCCTTATTTTTGGACAGAAATTATATCTCACTATATCTGTCATAATAATTGCCACAATTAAGGAAATTGCAGGTTTGACCATTGTAGGAATGATAGAGGGAATATAGGCCAGGCGTGAAAGTATAGTCCCTAAACCTTAGGGAAGTGAACTTTCAGTTATTTAAGGACTAGTGGATGGGACACCCTGGGAAACTGCTCTCAGGGATAAAAGAGGAGAAGAGAACTGACACCTACTTAAAGACTTTTTTTTTTAGATCACAAGAACCCTTGATTCCCATTTGCAAGAAATCAGGCAAGGAAGACAGGAGACCAGTATGGCAAAGTACCTCCTGGTCAAATAGAAACACAGGAGGGAAACGCACAGGCAGTGGAACCACAGATATGCATCCTGGGAAGAATATAAGGATATTGCTTGGGAGTGTAGGGCTCAGATTAGGAAAGCTAAGGCACAGCCAGAGCTAAATTTGGCAAGTGATGTGAAGAACAGTAAAAATGGCTTCTACATGTATGTTAGTCAGATAACAAAGACAAAATAAATTTTACTCCCTCTGATCGATGACATGGGGATCTGGTGACAACTGACATGAAGAAGGCTGAGGTACTCAACAATTTCTTTGCCTCACTTTTCATGTCTGTTGAGTCCCTGAATCTCAAGGCAATGACTGGGGGAATGAAGTCCCACTTATGTAGGAGATCAGGTTTGAGACCACCTATTGTGATTTAGGCCTAGCCGGCAACAAAGCACCACAAGGCTGCTTGCTGACTCCTCCCCCTGGTGGGATGGGGAGGAGAAAATATAAAGAAAAGCTCATGGGTCAATACAAGGACAGGGAGGGATCACTCACTAGTTATGGTCGCAGGCAAAAAACAGACTCAACTTGGGGAAAAAACCAAATCAATTTAATTTACTACAAATCAAATCAAAACAGGACAAGGGGAAGTAAACCCAAATCTTAAAAACACCTTCCCCAACCCCTCCCTCTTTCCCAGGCTCAGGTCCACTCCCATTTTTCTCTACCTCCTCCCCCAGCAGCACAGTGGGACGGGGAATGGGGGCTGGGGTCAGTTCATCTCATATTGTCTCTGCCGCTCCTTCCTCCTCAGGGGGAGGACTCCTCACTCGTCCCCTGCTCCTGTGTGGGGTCCCTCCCATGGCAGACAGTTCTCCATGAACTTCTCTGGTGTAGGTTGTTCCCACAGGCTTTAGTCCTTCACAAACTGCTCTAGTGTGGGTCCTTCCCATGGGCTGCAGTCCTTCAGGCACAGACTGCTCCAGCACGGAGTCACGGCAGCCTTCTTCAGGGTCATCTGTCTGCTCTGGCGTGGGGTCCTCCTCAGGCTGCAGGTGGGCATCTGCTTCCCTGCTCACCTCCATGGGCTGGGGGGGACAGCCTGCCGTCCCACCACAGGCTGCAGGGGCATCCCCTCCTCTGGCGCACCTCCTCCCCTCCTTCCTCACTGACCTCGGTGTCTGCAGAGGGGTTCCTCTCACATTCCGATCCCCCTACTCACTGCAGGTTCCCCCTCATAAATCTGTTCTCCCAGAGGTGCTGCCACCATCGTTGATGGGCTCGGCCTGGGCCAGAGGTGGGTCTGACCTGGAGCCAGGGAAGCTTCTAGCAGCTTCTCATAGGAGCCACCCTTATAGCCCCTCCCCTGCTACCAAAACCTCACCACACAAACCCAATACAGCACCTGAAGAACCTGAATGCACATAAGTCAATGGGACCCAATGAGACGCATCTCAGAGTCCTGAGGGACCTGGCAGTTGTAGTTGCTAAGATGTTCTCCATCTTATTTGAAAAATCATGGCAGTCAGACAAAGTCCCCAGTAACTGGAAGGTCGCTTTAAAGGTCCTTTCCAACCCAAATAATTCTAAAATTGATTCTTTGATTCTACAGAAGTTCTTTAAGATGTTGATCCCATATATATGTGTCATCAGAAACTAAAGTACAAGCCAGTGAAAAGTATTTTATTCTTTTCTTCTGTTGAAAATTTTTTCATCCTTTTCTGTGCTTTCAGTATAATTAACAAGTGAGAATCTGCCCACGCTACACCAGCAGAGAACAGAATAACACAGCTTTAAAAGAATTTCAACACCTGACTTTTCTACTAATAAAGGAGTCCAAATGATAGAATTTTGCAATCTATTCTCAAACCTCAGCCAATTAATTTACATAATTTAAATTAACAAGTCTTAAAAAAGCATATTCTTCCACAGCTCTTGGTAGGTGTCAGTCTCGTAACATAATATAAAAAAAGTCTTGGGTCATTAATTTCAAGAAGTGATAAATCATCCTCAGAAACTATGTCACTAACAACCAGCACTTACAAAACTTGAAAAAAAATAAAACACTTCTTTTTTTCACACAAGGGGTGACTTTCTGGACATAAATTCCTTCAAGTAACTATGAAATGCTCTGGTTAATGATGAGTTTCCTGAGTTCCAGAGAGAATGCGTGGTATTACAATGTCTACATTTTCTTTGGTGAGGAAAAAATAGACCTAAAAAACATGGTTTAAAGAAAAAGTAGTGTTTGTTCTTACACACAACCTTCAGTATTCTTAACAAATGATAGAAGCTGAGCATACAGTTGTGGAATAGAAAGGAAAAAATAGAGGTTTATAACAGTAAAATACATATACAGAATCTAATTGATAGAGACCACATTTATCAATAACCATACATCCTGCTAGCTATTATCTTTTTCCTGTCTAAATAGTTTTACTATATTCTGTGAAGGACAAAGAATACATTAACACAAGTGGAAGGATGGATGGGATGCATGTGCTCCTGTCTATGTCCCACCAATTGTTTCAGGTTTGATATGCCTGCTTAGAATTTTTTTCCATGTCCAGGTTAGTTCAACCAGACTAGACATCCTAATGTCTGCTGTTTCTGCTCTGAAAGTATTGTACTAGTTTCTAGTCTTTCCTTTTTTCTTGAAGTTAGTAGGAGTGGCACGACCCAAACCCTTTATACGCCTTTAGACACTGTTACAGTACATTTAAACTAAACATCTTACAGTGTTTAATGACACAGTGCCTGCGTCACAATGAAGTTTTGCACTGCCAGAGCTGTGTAAGGCATCTTCAGTGTGAGATATAGCGTCATAGGTCTTTCTTCATTGATTAATGTGAATTGCAGATAAAACTGTATTTTCTGTTTTGCAGTTGACCAAGTCCAAAATAACTATGTTATAGAGAAATGTAGCTTTGCATTGGTTCCAATTCAGAAAGAATGTGGTGTGTTGACTTCCCTAAAGTTTGTGAGTAATATTTAAAGACACTTCATTTTAGTCTTGGAAAAATTTATTTGCATAAAGCTAACATTAAAAAGCTCTGTAGCACAGTTTCCATCCTAAATTTGCTCATGTATGGGCACTGATGACAGTCAGTACGTAGCTGCTGTCTGTAAACAAATTTGAGAGGCTCCTAGAAAATTTATATATGAGTTTGAGAAGACCATTCTTGAGTTATTTCATTAAAAAAGTAAAGTTTCTTCTGTAGGGAAAAAAAAAAAAAGTTCTGGCAGTCTATAGGGTCATAACAGTGATAAGATATTGAGACACCCTTCCATTATAAATGTGATATTGCAGTGCTAGCAGAATTCAGGGGACTATCATGTATCTGTGGTCTTCACATCTCTGTATGTTATCACAAACAAGGGCCTCCAAAGCAAAGTGGCAAATTAGAAAATGCCAGGCAAGATAAATGTTTTTTTTAAATGAGTAAATGGATTTTTCAATGCTGTTTGGTATTATGCAAATTCTAAACCTTTTAAAATTGTACGTGTAATTATTAGAAACATGGTCCTTGCCCTTCATGGGGAGATAAAATGATACATCTTGTCGGCATTTACTACATAGGTTACCAAATGCAGTGACCTACTTTTCTTTCCTTTGTGCACAAACCCAGAAAACTGACAGTTTGGTTTTGCCCACAAAAAGGTGTAGAGAACATTACACAGATAGTCACTAATAAGGGAGAAACTGCAGCCTAAGATGCTGCAGCAGGTCTTTTAGAAGCAAATGTAGCGGCCGCAGCCTGGCGCACGGGAAGCATGCATTAAACATATGGATGCTAATCTGCCAAAGAAGAGGCAGGTTGCAGAGAAGTCAGTAAACCTTGCCAACAGCTGTCTTCTGTTGCCTGCCTTTGTCATGCTTTGGCTCTGCCCAGGTCTCCTCTGATCAGCAGAATGAGGATGGCATTGAGCTTCCCACCAGGACATGGGGTTCTGTGGAGCTTTGAGTGCTTCTTGCTAGTGAATTTTCTGGCAGGAGATGAAGGCTGTAAGAGGGCAGTAGGGAAATCGGCATGCTGTAGCAGCAGATAGGACAAAAGCTAATCCTGAGCTTGGTATGAAAAGTTAAGGGTAAAATGGACTGTATAATCTAATAAATTTGATCTTACTGAATGGCGCAGAAAGTAAACACTCCCCACCCCCACCCCTTAGCTTCATATTGTCATTACTAAAATCTGATATTTAAAGTGCCAGATGCCAGTAATTCTCACTAACCTAATCTGGCAGACAGATTTTACCTACAATCTTTTGATATTCCTGCCTTTATCATACAACAATGCTACTACCACTTTGTTGAGCAGCAATGTAGTGGTGGCTTTTATAATGATTCCTGATTTTTGTGTCATTCTGAACTGTGTTTCCTCATTTTTAATTTCATGTTTTACAGAATGGTTCCATCTTCAAGTGCTTTAGTAAAGATGCAGTATTAGCAACAGTATAGTCTTTTAGCAAAATCTACAGAGACTTTATTCTGGCCTGCTACAGACCTTCCTTTCCTCCCCGCCCCTGCCTTGCCCCAACTTTGCGGTGAATCTGATGGCAGCTGTTATGGCTGCATTTCTGCTTATCACTTATCTGAAATATAATCTCCATTAGGAAATAGTGCCTAGATTTTGCATTCCCCTACTACAGAGTACAAGACCTACCTAGCTATATAATTAATATAATTACACAGAGTGCTTGGTGAAAAATCATTTGGAAAATCTGCATTGAAATTTACAGTAGTAATTTTTCTCCTTATTGGTTTCCCATGAACATTGTGTGACATGGTGGTAGTTTCATTTAGAGTTTTTATGTCCAGCTTATGTTAGCGGAAGACGCATAGTAAACCTTTCAGTTAAAACTATTAAAACTATTCCATGTACTCAGGAAAGTTGACCAAAAAAAAAAAAAAATCTATTTTCATTAGAGGGGATGAGGAAAAGAATGACATATTTAGAAAGGGGAAAGAAAATGCATGTAGGAATGATAAAATTTATTACCCAAAAGGATTGATTGAAGGTCCTGTACAAGAAAGTAAAAGAGAGTGTATTTAATGCAAAATCATCCATCAGAACTTTTAATGCACAACTAAGTTTTCAGGAAACAGATATTTTCTATACTGTGTCTGAATTTCCCAAATATAACTTTTTTAGAAGTTATAATAGTCCATTTCTGATAAGATCTAAGTTCCATTTTATTTATTTTAATCACATTTTGCAACAAAGTTCATGAGCAGTTACACAGCAAACAGAACCAAGGGATACTGAACGTGATTTCCTGCTTTCTCTGGCTGTTTCTGCTCTCTAATGTGGCGTTCAAAATACTGTGGGACAGACATGCTCATACATGGGCTAGAAGAGGAAACCTGTGAAGTAAAAAACAAACACATTTGAAGGTCTCCACACTTAGAATTATTGGTAAGACCTGCCTTATGTAGCTGAATGTCCAAGTTTTAGTAGTCTTTGGTGAAGCTATTTGAAAGCGCAACAAGGCAAATCAGTGGCTTTCTTTGCTTGTGCTGTGGTGCATAGGCACATGGACTCATTCTGATCCCCAGAGGGAAAAACAAGCTGTGTGCAGAAAAGGCTTCTTTCCAGACACCAGCCATGAAAGGAGATCTGCAGTGCGAGCTATTTGATATCTGCCATTGGGGGAAAGAGCTGGTGCTATGGTGCTACAAAAAGCAGTCTTTCTATTGAGACTTAAAATAGTCCTTTTACTTTGTCCTGCTTCTGCAGCCTGATCATATAAAAAAACTACTGAGAGTTCAGTAACTTAGTCACCTCTGCATAATGACAGATCCTTCAAGGCAGAAAAGAAAGAAATCAATATTCTTGACTTATCTTTTCAAAAGTGCTGGAATAAATGGTCTTACTGATAAAAAGAAACAAGAAATGATGAAACAAGTATGGCTGTGAAATCAGAATGTGATCAGCCTGGAAAATGTAAGTTCAAAATTAGTTAGCCAAAATGAAATAATTCACTCAGATGCCTCTTCCGTATTGAAACTGAATGCACCATGGTCACAGTCATGGATATGTTTGTTATTGATTTCTTAGAGAACCTAGAAGAATAGAGAAAATGGTAGAGCAATCAGTGTATCTGCTCTTTTCAGAATGGATCCTCAGCTCTGTTAAGCCTCCTAATACAAGGTGGCCTTAAAAATAATTTCAATGGCAAGTGAACATTCTCTCTGCCTAAGTGCAAGTTTTCTGTATGGCTTGATTGTGTCTTCAGTACAGATCAACATCTCAGGCTTTGGTAAATGTCTGTCTCCAGACTGATGAATCCTACCTATCAAAACTGCACTAAGCACCCAATAGTAAGCAGAAGGACAAAAGTTAAGGTATTCTTGGCCTAGGCACTTGCTGAAGCTATATCAAAATGGTTAAAAGACAGCCTTATATCTTCATGGTGTGAATGGATACAATATTGATCCAGCTCAATATCTGGACCAACCCATGAATATGACTATCTGAAATTATAAATTACTTTGCCACTAGCAGTACAATGCAGAGCTTTCAAGATTTGGGTGTGTCAAAATGCCAATTTTGTCAGTGCAGCTTTCCTGAATAGCTCTCTGTGTCCCAGTCACAGTGATTCCATTTTCCCAATCTGTACCCATCCTTCTGCACTTCCTTTTCAGTCATAACCAGTCACAAGACTGAAGTGGGGCCTCATTTCAGTCACATTCAGCCTGTTAGAGTATATGCATTACAATGAACCCTACCCTTTCACATGACATGGGCATTAGCAGTCAAACATCTTTTCTCTTTTTTCTCCCTGTATAATTTTTTTATGATGAAAAACCAAACAAGAGAAGGACTTTTTCTGTGGTGGAGAATGGGAGAAATCAGTTGCAGCTTAGGCTGATAAAAATTGATTTTTACCTCCCTGAATATCTTTGTAGCTTATCTTCAGTATTACTGGTGGCATCAATATGGTGAATAATATCCTGCTTAGTAGCAGCTCATGCTGAAATCACCATTTTAAAGGGAAAGAAATGAAGGGAAAACACTGACTTATACATCTGCCCCTCTAATTAATAATCATAAAATGATTGTAGGTGATTGCCCCTTTAGCTCTGTGTGTGTATACATGTATGTGACTATGTAATAAGGTTTCCACTGTTTTTTTCCATTAACTGTTGATACCTTCAGTAATCCAGTTATACTTCCTTTTATATCTGAATTTTTAACAGCTTACTGCCCATATTTAGGTTTTCATTTTATTGACCTTGAACTACTACCTTAGTTAACCTCTAAACAGTCCAAACTGAGATGAAATGTAGGGCAACATTTTCCTCATGCCTTTTCATCCCTTAGCTTGTATTTTTTTTAGTGAGTAGACCAAGGGAAAGAAGAGACTGTGGAAAAGTGACAGCAGGAAATCAGAAGAAAAACTGGAGAGTAGATGAAAAAGTTTGAGGGGCAATAACAGCAAACAAGCCATTAATATGAAAGGAACTGCATAGAACAGACAGAGGAAAGTAAAAGGGACAGAAACTAAAGTTAGGACAAAAAACACACATAAATTATTCTGCTGCTTGCACATAACTCCTTATAAATTTTCTTTTGCTGCAATGGTTTCCATCTATAGAAGACTTTCTTAGAATCACTGTAAGTATAACAGTTACTGGCATGCTTTGAATATATTATTGCTGTTTTGGGGTATAAATGAAACTTTATCCTTTGAAGTTCATTAGAAACAGGACAGATCTGTTCATGCAGATTATCATGACTCCATTGACTATGCTGATACCTACCTTTGAAAATCCAATATGCTATTTTTGTGATGGCATGTTTGGAAATTTAATAAGAAATTGTGTCTATTTCTCTTTTTCTGTGGCTCATCTTGTGTCTCAGATGAGACTACATGTAGTTATCTCCTAGATACCTATCTTTAAATTTACAAATAAACTTCAGACATCTTCAGGTATACCAATGAAATAACTGAATTAATTTGTCTCAAGAGTGATTATCTGTACAGGCAAAAATACTGTGTTTGGTGAGGCAGGGGAGAACACAGAAATTTCCTCCAAATACTCTTTCTTGCACATGTAAAGTAGGCAAGGAAATCTTTTGTATATGCAACTGCCTTATTGGTCAGTCATTACAGTAAGCAACCCACAATCGTTCATACATTTTTACAGAAATCAAAAGACTCCATTTTCCACTTATTTTAACCATGATTTTTCATAGCTAATTTATCACTCTAACTGAATCACAGGAGCCTGGTACAATTTTCCTTGAACACTTTTAGCTCTTGCTTGCTCTTGAGAACTAGTCACATTACACTTCTGGCACAAAAACCTTGAAACATCTGAAGAACAGGTACAGGGAAGTTTACCAAATGTTTCAGATATTTTGGAAGCTTGGATTTGGATTTGATTTTCAGATACGTGCAAAGGCTCAGAGAAAAGCCTATTGCTTTTTTTAAACCTCTGACTTTCTACAGAAACAATGATCAAATTTTATCAGCATAACCTCAAAACACTCCACATCTTTTTGGTAGTTCTAAAGACAAGCACTGATTCATGGTAAAGTGTCTTGCCAGAAGTAGATAACAAACAAACAAATTCACCCCCTAGTTCCTCTTCACTGTTCCAGACAGAATAGAAATGGATGCTGTCTTGGTAATAGCTCTCTTACTTTTCAAGGAGCAAGAACGACATTGCCAACCACTATTGCTTACTGTTTGTTCAGAATAATGTAAGCAATTAATTTCTGTCTCTCCCTTAATCAGACAGACAATCCAGTATTATTATATTTCTGCTACATCTAAAAAATATAAAGAAAGAGTTTTGTAAGTATGTGGTTGAATACAATAAACAAATTTTAATACTGTGGAACCCACAAAGCCACCATGGTTAACATTCAAGGCTTGATTAATTTCTTTCCTGTGGAGTTTAGATTTTGTACTTTTAGGTATTCTTTGTTTTGGGAAGCTGCAATGTAATGAAAATAATAGTCACAAAACCAGCTTTTAATTAATGATTTTGGGAATAATCAAGATGACTATGTAAACACTTGACCATTCTATCTCTCATTTCATAGAGAGCCAGACACTAATAAGGGATTTATTTTTCCTTTAAATGCAACCTAGTGTAGGGCTGGCTTGTGCGATGTAAGAGAGAGACTAGATTATGTCATGAGACTGGACTTCACTCCATTTTGGGCCATTTAAGACTTATAAATGTGAAAGAAAAAGTGTGATATACATCATATAAATTATATTAGTAAATGAAACAGAGGCTAAGATGGAAATATCAGGTGAGCAGGATTCTTCCTGAATCCCCTTTGCCTCCTCGTATTAGATAACTTTGCTTACAGTAACTTATTCTGTATTCATTGCATTTGTATCATTGTTCCCTGGCCCAAAGAAATTCAAGAAACTGGGTTTTAAACCAACACAGATTTTAAATTAAACCACATTTTTTTAATAGTGTACTTAAAAGTAGCTTGAGTTGAATTCTGTCAAAGGTTTGCATCACTCAGTATTCTTAACTTTGCCATTTTGCTCAGAGTATGTTCTCATTGCTGAAATTAGATGAGCTAAGAAACATGCTTGTATTGAAAAAATATGATATGTTATCCAAAACATTACTGTTTACTACACTGTACCAATGTTTTCCTTTAAATACAAGGCACAACATAAGGTAAAATTCCTTTCTACAGGAGGTTGGGAGTTAGCTGGCATTCCTACTTTTATGATGAATATCTAAAAAGAATTTAAGGTAGAGAGAAAATAATTATAGTTCTATCTAAAACCATAATCAGAAAAAAAGAAGATATAATTTAAAATGCCTAAAACCACATTGACTCAAACACATGTTTACCTGTGATATCAGAGCAATTTAAAGTCTGTTTTATTGTCTATGAAACATTTTAATAAAACATGAAATGAAATTAAATAGAATCATCTCCCATAATAGCTTCCTATCATATGGTAACGTACCTGCCTGTTTACTACTGTCTAATCAGTAACTGAACCTTGTAGTGCACTTTTATGGTGCTTCCCTGCTGGGTCTATTGCCCACTAAGGAGTGTAAAATCATGTTATGTTTTTTTATAGCTCTCAGCCATCCTAGCTCCCTTTTCTCTGGTAGACTGTTTTGCACAGTATCACAGTGATATCAGATTAAGCCTCTGCAGAACAAACTCTTATTCTCTCTTTTAGAATCTTTTCATCATCTGATGTAAGCCACTTTGTACAAGTTCTTACTCCTCTCTACAGTGTTTTTCTATGATGTACTGCAAACTCCTTTGGCTACCCAAACTGTTTGAAAGAAGGCATTAAACTTGTCACGAGAGAGGCGAATTCTGTATTTCAGGGGTAGTAGTCTGGTACCAATCTTTCCAAGGCAAGTCCGTGGCCTTGGGGCTGACTTTGCCCAAGACTTCTAGATTCCTGTCTGCATAGAAGAAAGAAAAACTATTTCTAACTAAGTTATCAGTGTACAAAACTACTAAGTTTCCTCAACAATATACATGCTTTTGGTCACTGTACAGATGCTCCCAAATTTAACACAGGGAAGTATTAATGTAATTTAATCTTAACACACTCCCATTTTTCATTAAATTTTGTCAGCTTGAAAGAATATGCTGGGACTGGTTGATTTAGTGAAATCTTACAATACTGTGATTAAAAAGTATATTTTTAAGTTTGTGAAAACAGTACAATAGCTTAATTTCTGTTCAATGTTGCGTGCGTACTGTTCGCATATTGTTTCATGTTTCTGTGGCTCAGTTCCACATCTGTAAAATATTTCTTTCTGTGCTGATTATAAGTAATTCAAGAACTAATTTGCCTTACTAGGTCTTTGTAACCAAAGGACAAGGGAATTTAAAAAAGAGAATTTTGGCTGGGAAACCCATCATGGCTGAAGCTTCAGCAACTTTTTGAATCACTGTAACTACATCCTCATATTTTCTTTTTCCATGTCTGGTGTTTTTCCTCCTAACTTGAACTTTTTCATAGTTGTACCCTTGCACAATTTTCTTCTGTTTGTCAGAAGACAAGTAACTGAATAAGAATAACAAAAGAAAATACAATTCCTCCTTGTTTTCAGAGAAACTGTAGGAGATTGCACACATGGACTATATTTCATTCCCTAAAAGCTGAGCAAAACCCATACCTCTGACATCATGTAGTCTAACTTCTGTAAGAGTAGAATTTAAGGTATTCTAAAACTTGAGGTCTTTACTGATGTTTCAATCTATTACTATAAGCCTATAACAGGGAACAAGGTTTTGATCAGCCTGTTTTTCCATCAGAAGAGTAATCCTAATCAATATCACCAGAGACAATGTCATTGCAAAATTAAAAATAAAAAGTGAAAATGGACTTTTTGAGGATTATTTCCATTCTTTGATAAATAATGTCTATTATTTTCAAAGTCTGTTGCAAAAATGAAATATGTGTGTTTAATATCAGCAAAACAAGAGAAAAAATGTTCGTTGATGTTACAAGAAAGAATATTATGTCCTGTACAAATTTCAATAAAGAGATGAGGTAAAAACAATCTTTGTTAGCAAACTGATTCTGTAAGCTTTTTCATCTCTTGATAGCAGAATGTAAGATCTGAAAAATCATCTGTATATGAGCAGACCATCTACAGGCATAAATTTTAAATTAAGCAACAATAAAGTTTCTCCACATAAACTTTGAATCTGCATGTACTCCCACAGCAGTGAATGGTGAAACTTCCATTTATTGCCATATTAACAGGGTTTGGCTCTTAAGTCTTATGTCTTAGTTGTAGATGTAGCAGTCAGTCACTTCCTAGGGCACTAGTAGAAATAGTAAGAAGAGTTCTGTTGGCAGAAAGGTGTTATTTAACTGGTAACTCTGCTTGACACAGAACAGATTCTACTAAGTAAGAAGCAACTTCCCATTTTCAACACTGTAAGCTGAAACTCAGATGTCCACAACAAAGGTAAAAAAGAAAGGGAAAGGACAGTCTTCTGTCTGTTAAGCATGAACTGTACAGGCCAGGTTAAAAAATTCAAACAGTTTTGGGAAGAATGGCAGGTCACTGCCCTTGTTGAAGGTAAGAATGGTTATGATGAAATCATCTGTGATTTGGACACAGCTGATGTTTTTTCTGCAGGTTCTTGGCTCGTCTTTCAGTATGCAAGTATGGAATAGGAGACAATGAAGGCATCAGAAACTTTTTCCATTTTTCATTTTTCTGTTTATAAAAACATACCTATGTTTTCATTCATGCAGGCTTTTAGCAATATAAGGCATTTGTCCAGGTGTTAGAACCAGATATGCAGAGGGAGATGTACCAACCAATGTTGCTTTCATTCTTGAGAAAAACAAGGTTGAAAAGCGGCAAAGGAGACTTGTTTAAAGACCTTTTTTTTAAATCTGCCTTTCTGAGCTAGTCTTTAAGGAGTTATCCTGGATCAGGCCACATGTGCACGTGCACGTAAATATGTACGTGTACATGTACATGTATATGTGTACTTACATGTGTTCAGTTGAATTGTCATGATGTCTCTTGATTGTGCTGACTCTGAAGATCAGATGGAATAAGTATTGGCCAACTGAAGTTCCTGGCCTAACCATCTTATGTAAGAAATGATCAAATGCTTATAAAAACCCATGCAGCAGATGTCAAAATTATGTGAAGAAAGTGCTGAGTCTACTTAATTCTTGTAAATGAAGTGAAGACATTTGTTACTGCTGTTTGGGTTTTTTTTTTGTGAGACCTTACACATTTTGCATATTTTAGATTGAAGTCTATTTGGCTCTAAGTTTATACTGCATTGTTCTTTAGTCAAACTTTCAATAATTTTAAATAGTCTGCTCAAGTCACGGCAATGATAGTATAATGACCAGATGTATCAAATATTGATTTCCTCAATCAAAACCACAAAACACATATTGGCTTATGAATGCTTAAAGATTCATGGAAATCAATGTAGGTTCATATACTATTTGATAAAAAGTAAGCCAGATTCAAAACAAATACAAGACAGTTTAACAATCAAGTGTGTTTTACAGCTAGTATTAGCATAATGTATTAATCACTTCAGCAATTCAAAATTCAGACTATCTTGGTATGTGGAGCTGGGTATATTTTTCCAATATAAAGTTGTGTTTAGTTCATTTTTAATACGTACCATGTTTGTTTTGTTTTATTTTTCTCCGATCCTGAAACATTTGTACAAAGTCTGTCTTCAGCTGTATTCTAGCATTATTTCCTCTGATGCTCTTCAGCAAAATCAGCAGCCCTATTATAGAATGTGTTGATATTATTTTTTAATTTTTTTTTTTTAAATGATAACTTGTAATACTAACAACATATGCTTCACGCTGCTTAGTGGCATAACCAGCTACTTAAAATTATGCATAGTGTAGGACAAGTTTTCTTTAAACAAAGGATAACTCTGCACGGAATCTGCTGGCATTCTGTTATGCAGCAAACCCCTGCACGTCAGAATTTGTATTAACCAAGATAGTCAGAGTGTTGTTCACAAGGTGGAAAGTGCTTTTTTTTATTATTATTATTATATGTAAATACAAATTTCATGGGAACCAGATAATAAACATCCACCCTCCTTATCTTAATCTTTTAAGATAACCATGTACAAAACATAATGGAAGTTTTCATAGCTGCATGTAACGATTGCTCTAAAAATAAAAGTAGAAATATGGGGCAGGGGCGGGGTGAGTTCCAATGCGTGAATCGGTCTTTTTATTTTCTAGTTTTATTTTTTCTTTTATCTGCAGTGAGTCGGGGGAGGGGGAGTGATAATGGCACACAAGAGATAGTCTGCATTTTGTTTTGTTTTCTTTTGTTTTGTTTTGTTTTCTAATAGATCCTGTTCCAAGACAAACTTTCACAAATTAACACTGGATGTTAACTAATTCTTTCAGGATTAAAAGCATTGCTTTCTGTGTCCTGTAATAGTACCAGGTTAACTGTAAATTGTGGAAATTGTGGGAATTCTTTTCCAACAGAAATTAGTTCAGTAATTTCCAAAACAGAAGGAGGGAGGAAAACTTCCATTTCATTATATTCAGAACAATTATGGCTAGTTCACTGTAAAGCTTTTGCAGATCCTTGTTTCCAAACTCGAATTTGAAATTAGAAAGCTGTGTGATCTGTCTGATATTCACTGATAATTTGGGGAAACTGCCAACAACAGTATCACCACTGCCAAAAGACAGCTATCTTCTATTGTACTTTAGGCCTCCAAAAAGTGTAATTAAAAAAAAAAGGGGGGTAGGGGGAGGAAGTACTTTGTTCCCCAAAGTCTTGAATCTTTTGCAACCACTTACAAAGGTGAATCCCATTTGAAAAAAATCAACACTATCACGTCAAAAGAAAATATCATTGACTAGCACTTTACTTCATTGTTCTGTACAGCTTCCTGAAGAGGGGAAGTGGAGAGAGAGGGAGGTGCTGATCTCTTCTCCCTGGTATCCTGTTACAGGATGCATGGAATAGTTAAAAGCTGCATCAGTGGAGGTTCAGATTTGACATTAGGAAACATTTCTTTACTGAGAGGATGGGCAAACACTGGAACAGGCTTCCTAGAGAGGTGGTTGATGCCCCAAGCCTGTCAGTGTTTAAGAGGCATTTGGACAATGCCCTTAATAACATGCTTAAACTTTTGGTCAGCCCTGAAGTGTTCAGGCAGTTGGACTAAATGATAATTGTGGGTTGGTCCAACTGAAATATTGTATTTTGTTCTATACTTTGGAGAAAAAATGCAAAGCCATGGTGAATAAGAACTATAGAGCTGAATAAAATGACTTTTAATCATCTAAAGTTTAGGAACAAAGAGCAAATTAATAAGTAAAAGGAAAGGAAAAATAAGAAAAAAAAAAAAGACTGTGAAAATAATGATATTTCATGAACAAGATGAGCCAGATAACAGTGACTGTAGTTTGGGCTGTCACCTGAACATGTCAAGGCTTCAGGAAGAAGCTTCAGCAAGAGCATGGGATTAAAAATCAATAAGCCAGACTAAAGCAAGACTATGAATGATTTTAAAAGGAAGTAGGATCTTTCTAAAGTTAGTCATGAGTTAAATAGGGAGTGAGCAAAAGTTGTTGAATGCTAAAAACAATAACAAAAGACTCTTTCTACCATGATTAAACACAAGAATTTTGGGATAAGCATCCAGGATTAATTCTGAAATCTGTCACAGTGGCATGGAACAAAATTTTTATATGTGGCATCTTGCTTGAGTCTGTTGCAACTATTCAAAGTGTAAAATGTATGAGGAAAAATACTTTTCTAGAGTGTGTCCCTGAATCATGTTACAAACTGAACTGGTTACTGCCTAGAGGTGCATGAGACACATTATGGGATGAAGGGAAGAATGCTTTGGGATTGCACAAGGTTTATTATGGCATATGTAGGGGAAGGACCAGAGGTGGAGAAAGGGAGGGATGAGGGTGTTTTGGGGAAGAAAAAGCATGGGAAAGTAAAGAGGAAAGTGGATAAAAGGGTTTGGAGGTGTGTGGACGGGGGCTTATCAGTGTGCTTGTGGGGCCAGGCCCTGCACATGATCAGCATGGTCCTGTCTTCTCACTAGTCTCCTTTTCTGACTACTCTCTGAGTGAGGTGCTCTGTCCTGTGTGTATGTCTGTGGAGGCTCAGTGCCAGATATGGATGCGGGACCACAGGTCACAGGGGAGTGCACCAGGGTGCCAGCAACTGGAGAAACTGGGGTGTCTGCATGTTGTATGGGTGCGTATGTCAGCATGTGCAATCACTAACAAACATCAAGCTGGACTGGTGGCAAGTAGGATAAGGGGTTTGGGAGTCACATATTAGAGTGGCCTTGACTCTGAGCTGGATGCTATGAAGATTAGAGAGTCTGAAAGTCAGCTGCTGGAGAGGGTGTAGGTCCAAGCTAGCTACTGCAGAGACACATGTGCATGTATTTGTGGGTGTGTATGGTGTGTGAGCATGTGTGTGCTCAAGGCAACAAAGACAATAGGAGATCCAGGGCCAAGCTACTATAAAGACTTATGTCTAAAGCCATATACTGGATGGATCCATATTTTATATACATATACATATATACATATCCACAAATATACAAATATATATACATAGGTGTATATATGTATATCTATGTGCATATATATAAATGCACATACTCGGAATAAGAATTACAGAATAGTTTAGGTCGGAAAGGACCTCTGGAGGTCATCTCATCCAACCCCCTTGCTCAAACAGGGTAACCTAGAGCAGGTTGTGCAGGACAAATTTTCAGATGGCTTTTGAAGATCTCCAAGGATGGAGACTCCACAACCTCTCTGGGCAACTTGTGCAGGTGCTTGGTCACCCTCAAGTGAAAAGTGTTTGCTGATGTTCAGAGAGAACCTCCTGTGTTCCAGTCTGTGCTCATTGCCTCTGGTCCTGTCACTGGACACCACTGAAAAAAGCCAGGCTCTGTCTTCCTTGCACCCTCCCTTCAGGTATTTATACGCATTGATGAGATCTCCCCTAAGCCTTCTATTGTCTGGGCTGAACATCCTATCTCTCTCAGCCCTTTCTCATACATGAGATACTCTGACCCATTAATCATTGTAGGGGGCCCTTGCTGGTCGCTTTCCAGTAACTCCACATCTCTTGTGCTGGGAGCTGGATGCAGTACTTGAGGTGTAGCCTCACCAGTGCTGAATAACAGGGAAGGAAAGACCTCCTTCTGCCTACTGGCAATACTTTGTCTAATGCAGCCCAGGATACCATTAGCCTTCTTTGTGGCAAGGGCACATTGCTGCTTCATGTTCCATTCAGCAGCAGGCACAGATTTCTAGTCTTCCTTTTGCTGCTTATGTGCTTAGAGAAGCCCTTCTTGTTGTCTTTGACATCCTTTGTCAAGTTCAGCTCCAGGTGGGCTTTGGATTTCTGAACTGTGTCTCTGCATGCTCGGACAGTGTCATTACACTTCTCCCAGATTACTAGTCCCTCTTCCACCTTCTGTATACTTCCTTTTTGTGTTTTAGTTTTGCCATGAGTTCCTTGTGCATCCCTGCATTTTTGCCTGACTTCCCACTTATTGGGATGGACCACTCTTGAGCTTGCAGCAGCTTTCTTGGACCTCTACTCTCTCCAGGCCTTATCTTATGGGAATCTTTCAGGCAGACTCCTGAAGAGGCCAAAGCCTACACTCTTGAAGTTCAGGGTTGTGAGCTTGCATTTTGCTTGCTCCTACCTTTCAGGATCCTTAATTACACCATCTCAGGGCTACAGCAACCAAGGCTGCCTTTGACCATCATAAACTTTGCAAGTTCTTCCTTTTTTGTGCATATAATGTCCAGCAGAGCACTGTTCCTTGTGCATTCTTCTATCACTGTGTCAGAAAGATGTCATTGATGCTCTCTGGGAACCCCATGGGCTGTTTATGTCCTGCTGTGCTGTTCCTCTAGCAGATACTGGGGTGGTTCAAGTCTCCCATAAGGACCAGGGCCTGTGAATGTGAAGCTGCTTCCAGCTGTCTGAAGAAGGCCTCATCTACTGGTTCTTCCTCATCAGGTGGCCTATAGATGACTGTCATGGAGGCTTACAAGGAATTATATTAAGCAGGTGATAAACTCAAAATAAACTTTATTCTAACCAAAATTGTTTAACAGGTGAAAAACTGGGAATGAAATTTGTTCCAGTCAAGATCACTTAACACTCCAACAGACGTGAGTAAGTGTCCTGATCCAATGTCAGGGAAGGTTTCGATATGATCCCAAGAGCGAGAGTAAGACACAAACAAGGTCAAATGTCGTATACACAAAAGAGTTTTTATTATCAAAAGTATCAAAAGTAGAAAATAGTAGTGATAGGATAGAATGGAAGAAAAGGCAGAAATCAATCAAGCAGCTGGAATAGAATTGCAAGGATAGTCACCACCATGGATCCAGCAGTGTCCCATTGGTCCTCAGTCTTCAATTGTTCAGTGGTGGGTGCACACCATGCCTTGTCTCCACGGTTTTTTATAGGGCATGGTTTGATGATGCATGCACATACATACTATTCATGCATTGTTCACGCACTGCAGGTTTTGTCTATCACACAACCTTTGCGTGATCAACACCAGAAACCAGTGTCTTATCTCAAAGACTACAGTTTCCATGAGAATAGTAATCTCCACATTCCTGCATGCTTCGTCGGCTCCAGCCCGTTTCCTCCCCTGGATGCGTCAGTGGCCTGGTAATCGTCCTTATGGACAGAGGAGTGTCCTGCTTAAACAGGGCATCCCAGAGAGAAATGGCTTGAAATAAATAGTTCACAGTTCAGTCTCTCACATCAAACAATCCTTGAGATGAATGGCTTGAGATGACAGTCCAGTCTCTCACATCAAACAATCTTTGAGACAAACAGCTCGAGATAACAATTCAGTCTCTCACAGTAAGCCACAGGTCCAAGGTGCCAAATGGAATCAATATTACACAACTGACTTAAGAATTCTTAAGCTTTAGAAATGAGGATCCAAAATGCACACTCGCTCACCTACAAGATGAGGGCTGTCAACCTCTAGGAGTTTCCTTAGGCGGCGTCCCCACCTTAGGGGAGAGTCCCTGACTGCAGACCCACTGCTCTGAGGAAGGCTGGCTCAATTTGCCCTCCCACTGGGCTCCATTTATACCCTGTCAAATCTGATTTGTGGTCATATGTGGTTAATGGTCGAGAAATTTTTTTGACAGAAGTGTTTCATTGTCTGAAGGCCTTGCATTTCGACCAAAGTGCGGGAGAGCTGTGGTTCAACAGTCGAGAAATTTCTACTGTTGTCAGGGTGGGTGCACCTGTCACAGAGACACCCGCTATAATGTCACCCATACTGGTCTGCTCTTTAATCCTTACCCGTAAGCTCTCATTGGCTCATCATCCATCCCCAGGCAGAGCTCCATGCGCTCACTCCAGCTGCTCTCTCATAAAGGGCAACTCCACCTCCTTGTCTTCCTGGCTTGTCCTTCTTAAACAGCCTATATCTCTCCATTGCAGCACTCCAGTCATGTGAGCCATCCCCCCACATCTCTGTGATCCCAACAAGATCCCAGGAAGTTGCAGAAAGTAGCACTGCAACTCCACACAGATATCTAATTCCTTCTGTTTATTCCCCATGCTGGATGTATTGGTGTATGGGCACTTCAGAGAGCAGCATGCTGATTTCCCAGAAAGGTCTGGGTGTTTTTCCCATAAAGATACCTTGTAGGCTTGTCCTTGCTTATATGCAAATGCTTGAGGTGGTTCTGCTTAAGCCCTGTTTTGTTTATTTTATGATACCTTTCTGTTATGTCAGCCCAGGCCTTTGCTCATCAACTCTGGCCATCACTGCCTCACAAGTCTGCTAGTAACTGTCTCCCTCCCCTGTCACATATACAATTTATATCCATATATATATACATATATATGGATATGTATGTATACACCTACATATATATATACACATGCACACACTATACATGTATGTATGAGTATATGTATTTTCCATTGACGAGCTTTCATTCTGATCAGCCAAAGAGGGGATCAGGTTGTTAGTTCTGTTCATGTTTGTGAGTCTGTTTTCCTTCTGTCTTGATTGTGGTGACTGGCCATGTTTATGTAATACATATATAGATCTAAGTAAGTATATACATACAGATTTAAAGTGTAATGTGTGAGTGTGCCTGTTAGGGCTACATGCTCAACCTTGCTAGTGGCTGGACTTGCAAACATGAAGTTGCAATAGACTTGCATCTTTCAAGCTCCCAGATTTGGCAGCACCTAACAAACAAATAGGATTTAAGCAAAATTGGAGATTTTAGACTTTTGCTATCATCTGACAGTGAAGGTCAGTCTGTTCCAGCACAATAGGACTTCTGCTCTTGAAAAACCACATTCCTCCTTTTTATTTGTTTGCAGATTAGGACAGTGCCTGGTCAGCAATATTCAGAACTTCCCAGCTCTGGCTCATAACTCTGCTTCCAAACTTACTCAAAATAACTATATTTGTAGAGAATTTTTTGCCTTGGCAAAAATGAATGTTTTCTTTGCTTAAACCTGACTAACAAGGAATTGAGAAAAATTAGCCCTTCAAAATTTGACTCTGGTAGTATGAACATTTTTTCAGCCTCCTGGCTGAATCTTCTAAAAGGCAGTCTTCTCCCACTGAAGTGGATATTGGGATTGGGATTAGAATTTGAGAACTGGACTGTTGACAACCACTAAAATAAAAAGCTACCAGGTTACATGAGATGCATCCACATGTGGTCAGTATTAGTCTGGAATTCACTGAATTTTACTTTAAAGGATCTGAACTCTGAGCCATTCAGGTCTCAGTGCATAGGATATTAACATTTTAAATGATTTTACCAACATAATGGTTTGTGTACCTGAGACGAGGAACTGAAACATGAGTTTTATTGAATTTCAATTCCAGAATGTGAGCTTTTCCCTCTTTGGTCTGTATAAGTCTGTGTGAACTTAATACTGAAATTTCCATCCTGACTATGACTTGGCTTCCCTGATTAGTCATTCCCTAGTGTGTTATCGCAAAGTCTCTCAGGCTGCTGTCATTGACTTATTGGTATAACAGGGGTTTAAAGAATGGAAAACATCAAAACCTTTGCTTAAAGAAACAAAACCACACAGAAGTACATGGTAAGCAGGAGAGAGAAAACAGCTCAGAATTCATTGTACAAAGTTCACCAACTGAGGTAACAGTAAGATCATAGTCAGGATATTCTAACTTTTAATTTCAAATGTGAAATAATTACATCCCCCTAGAAGAAGGTTGCCATCATTACATGCTGACCAGTAAAATCTGGAATACATAGTTTTTCTGTAGAGAAACTTCATAGTTTGTTTATTTTATGGGATTATCAGTCTCATGTTGAGCTGTTGTTGTTGTTGTTGTCCACTATTCCCAAAGAGCCATCTTCCCCAGAAAGTAAATAGTAGCTCTGGAGACAAGTAAGCTACAGAAAATAGGTTTTTCTAAATTGTTCTTAAAGATGTCAACCCACTAGTTTACGAATCAATGTAAAAATTCTTTGCCTCCTTTTCCAATATTTTGGCATTTTGTCGTGGTTTCAGCCGAGCCGGTAACAAAGGACCACGCAGCCGCTCGCTCACTCCTCCCGCCCCCCTCCGGCAGGATGGAGACGAGGCAGGGAGGAGAGAAAAGGGAAAAAAAAACAAAAATAGAACCTTGAGGGTTGAGATAAAGGCAGTTTACTGGGACAACACAAAGAAATTACAACAGCAACAACGGTACTAATGAAAGAGTATACAAAAAGAGTGATGCACAGTGCAACTGCTCACCACCTGGGACCTGATGCTCCACCACTTCCCCCCACCGAAAGTCGAGCCAACCCCCCAGCCAGCTCCCCATTTATAAACTGAGCATGATGTCACATGGTATGGAATAGCTCCTTGGCTAGTTCAAGTCAGCTGCCCCGGCTATGCCCCCCACCTCCCAGGTTCCTGTAAAAATTAACTCTATCCCAGCTGAACCCAGGACACATTTTTACACTGTTATTCATCTAATAGTAGGACATGACATTATCCTATTAGCAGAGAGAAAGATGGGTTTGTCATTTCTTCACCACATGACAAAAATATGAGCAATTAACAGCAAAATGTAGACTCAGGGTATTCTAATCAGATATTTGGGCCTTCTGTGAAACTTCTTCAATTGTATTTTCTTACAACCTGCTCAAAGGTAAAATGTTAACAGTCTCAGGAGAAAAAAAAATAAAATTTTTCATCACTGGGACAGAGAGGCCCATAGAGATTTTTTTCTGCATTCATCAGAACTGAAGAGAAGGTCATCACTATAGTATCATCATGTCTGTCTACTGCCCAAAGGAAGGATATTGTCAATGAGGAAAATTTTGATTAGTAACATGATGTATATTTCTACAGTTTATTCTTTCATAAATTTGTCATGACCCATGATGGACAGACCAGGGAGGGGTCATGGTGAGTTCAGAATTCCTTGGGCTAAATTAAGGTGAAACAACACCAAGCGATCAGTTAAACATTTTATTTATGGCAGAAGCAGCCTCAACTTGGAAGGCATAACAGTAGGTGGAGGGGTTTCTCACAACAGGAATTGGCATGAAACTACCTCAGTAAACCGTGTAACCCGTGGTAAACATATATATCAATTCAGGGAGGAAGGAGACCCCTCCCATTGAGTCACGAGGTTCAGAGTGGACCCCCTTCATTTCTAGACCCCTTCTCAGAGAGGATCCTGGGGGAGGCTGGATCCACTCCTAGTCCCAGACTTGGTCAACGGTTTATGTCTAAAGGAATGAGGTGTAGGGATTATGGAAAAAAGAGAGAGAGAGAAAGAGAAAGATTTCATCAGTTCTGGGTCCAGCATTGGTCCAGTCTGCCTAGAGGTCTAGTTCTGGTGGGCATGCATGCAGGGCTCCTCGTTTTGGCATCTTTTATAACCCAGTTCCCACATTTTCTTATGTCAGTCATGCCCCTCTTGGTCTTCTGCACACCGCCCGTAAGAACTTACGTAACTCTTGATCTTGTATGTAGGCGCCATTGGGGGAATGGTGGTTGTGAAGGGTCCCTTGGGCAGCCATGAGCCCCTTCCTCAAATAGACTTTGTATGACCTCTGGCCATATATGGTGAGCTGCCCCACTCAGCATATCAGGGCACTGAATTACCCATCCTCCAGCATGCCCTTTGTGCCCTGTTGCTAACCAGCCTGTCACCTACCGTGACCTTGTTAGGCAGAACTTGCTTCTTTGTTATGCAGGGTTTGTTGTTACGCAGAACTTGCCCCACCACAATGTTTGAGACATTAACTCTTTCAGTCTTTCACAAAACTCTTAAAGGACTTAATATGTTTTCCAAATTAGATCGTTTGCTCATTAAATCACTTTTTCCACTTTCACTGAAATCAAAGCTCTCTGAGACATGGGCAATCGTATTAAGACTATGCAGCAGTTTGAAGAAGGAAGTGGGGAATGCCATACCTATTTCTCTTGGTCAGTGAAATTTCAATTACTCTTCCCCCAAGTAGTGCAACAGGAAAAGTCAGACACAGTAGTGATACCTCACTATGACACTCAGAGTAGAGTTTATATTTTCTGGGTGCTTTAAGCTTTTAACTGAAGCCCTTTTCTATATTAAAACCAGCTGCAGACAGAGAAGTAAGGCTCATACCTCCCAGGACTATGTGGTCTGGAAGACAGCATGGAGCTAGCCAAGTTTTTGTGTTAAAAAATCACAGTGTACACACTGGAGGAGAATCATATAATATGTGAGGAAGTTTTAGACTGTCTGTGTGTATCCTAGGGGAGAAGCAGAAGTAAAAGGGTTGTTTTTTAAGCTAGAAGGCTTAGTATGAAGATTCTCTTTGGGAGGTTGCTTGGATATGTTATTGTTCCTGCATGTACCATACCTTTTGTAAAAGAGAGGACAAGAGGGAAAGAAGAAAGGAAAAAGGGGAGGGAGAGAGGGAGGAAGGAAAGAAGAAAGGAAGGGAGAGGCAGAGGGAGGGAGACAAGGAGAAGAGAAGAAGGGATCAGAAATTATAGGAGAAAAGGAAATCCATTATTTAATTGTGTCATTAGTGTTCTTGCTCTCAGGCTTCAGACTGAGGCAATCAATCAGTTTTTCTGGTTAAGAGGAGCTTTAAAACAACCAAAACCCACTTATTAAAATTCTGTTCTTTTTTGAGAAAGAGAGGTTTATACACATTGGAAGGGAAGTCTGGAACAAGAGGTGGCCAAGAATCTGCAGCTGTAGAGAAACCAAGTTTCTCTTCTGCTGTATTTTCCACCTTCATATTGCACACTAGTCCTTCAGATTTCCCAGGGGTTGTATTGGTCCTGGGAGTGCTGCAGAGAGTGGTTCAATATAGAAGTTAAATCTGTGAATGTGAACACCAGTTTGGACTGAAAATCCTTCATTATCAAAAGGTTATGGAACATAAGTGGCAATTGTGTTCTCCTTTTGGTCTCTATGACTGCACTAAGTCATCACAGGAGGTGATCCTGGTTCACTCTCCATGTTCCCACTCCGCAGAGAGAGGTTCCCAAGAGAGGACAATTAGACCTAGTATGACCCAGACCTCAGCACATGGTGGAGCAGGAACGTGGCTGTGGTGTACATCTGTAGTTGGCAATGAGGGACCACTCCCTAACATACAACTAGCCTAGAGTCTTGCCTATGTATGATAAAGTCATCTGCAGAGAAGTAGATTTGGAAGATTAGACAAACTCACTGGACTTTTCCATTTCCATCACATTATTGTTTTCTTCCCCTGTGCATCTCCTCACCCTGTCTCTTGTGGGGGGAGAGGTTTGATCCCACTGTAGTCATTCTCATGCAAACCTAACTCTACAAAAATGGCTTTACATTTGCAATTACTGTTATTCCATTCACGATTTATGAGGAAAATGTTTTTATCATAATTGATAATATGCAAAGTGATTTAGCTATATTGCTCATAATTGCTCATAAACTTGCCATTTCATCTCTCATTATGGAGAAATAATATTGTCTGCACAAAATTCTGTGGGGTATTGCTTAATCCAATAAATGTGAACAGTTTATCTTTTTTGTCAATTTGTTAATCTACATCGCTGATGAATTCTGAATATCATTAATTAATATCTTATAAATTCTGAGAAGAGGCTTATATTGGGTGTAGGAGTCAAGGTTTTGGTAGCAGAGGAGGGGGCTTCAGGGGTGTCCTCTGTGAGGATGGACCAGGGCTGCCCTGTGCCTGACACAGCCACTTCCAGCTGACTCCAATGGACCCACTGCAGGGCACAGCTGAACCCCTCAGCCAAGATGGCAGCATCTAAGGGAACATGTGTTTTGGAAAGGTTAGAAAAGCTGGACAGAGACAGGAGGAGGATAATAAAGGAGTGATAAAGTGAGGAACAGTAGAGGGAACACCAAGGCCAGAGAAGAAGGAGGGAGAGGACAGCTGGGTGGGCATTTGGATGCTGCTGTGTCTAACCCACCACACAGTTACAAGTTTGTTATTTTCCTTACAAATCTGTTACAAGATTGGTAGGATTTGTGGCACAGCAGAAAATTCAAACCAGAAATGCTTGCAAAACTATTTGCTTGTTTACATTAAAATGATAATGTGTCCATCAGAAAGTGGGAAATCCACCTAGTGTCTGTCGCTTGCCGCTTTCTGTGGATTATGTTGATACTCAGGGTGTAATGAGAATTTTAAACAAAAATTCATGGAATCTGTTAGAAAATATTCCAGTGACCTCAAAAAAAGTATTTCCTTGTTGTCAACCAGAATTAAAGACAAAATGTTGCTGGGTGGTCTGTGAGCGCTCAGACTTTTTCTGGATTTAGAATCAGAGCATCAAAAAGTCTTTGGAGAAATACCTTTATAAAATACGTTTTACTAAAAAGTGACAAAATAGTGTCAGAAATAACATTATGGTAGATTAATTAATTAATTAATTTAAAGAAAATGTATAGGGGAAAAAAAATACTGCTATCACCCTATATCCTTCTCTGTGACCCTAGTTTAAAAATATTCAAGTGTAGAATTTTTAGCCTGAGCTCTGTGCTTCCTAGACCATCATAAGTTCAGGAAGCTTTGTACTCTGAGTCACCAGGCATCTCTATTCAATGACATATATCCATCAGACTATGCTCATAGTCCACTTTTGTGAAATCACCATGTCTGCTTGTTGTGTCAACCATTGTCTTTGCTTTCCACATTCAGAATTCAATGTGGAATCTGCAGCAATAGTTTGTGTATCATTACTATACCCTATGATTTAGCACATAGCATACAACAAAATATTAAGTAATATTTTTAGCTGTCATGGTTTAACCCCAGCCAGCAACTAAGCACCACGCAGCCGCTCACTCACTCCCCCTCCATCCAGCGGGATGGGGGAGAAAATCAGGAAAAGAAGTAAAACTCCTGGGTTGAGATAAGAATGGTTTAATAGAACAGAAAAGAAGAAACTAATAATGATAATGATAACACTAATAAAATGACAACAGTAGTAATAAAAGGATTGAAACGTACAAATGATGCGCAGGGCAATTGCTCACCACCCGCCGACTGACACCCAGCCAGTCCCCAAGCGGCGAATCCCTGCCCCCCCACTTCCCAGTTCCTAAACTAGATGGGACGTCACATGGTATGGAATACACTGTTGGCCAGTTTGGGTCAGGTGCCCTGGCTGGGCATGAGAAGCTGAAAAATCCTTGACTCTAGTCTAAACACTACTGAGCAACAACTGAAAACATCAGTGTTATCAACATTCTTCACATACTGAACTCAAAACATAGCACTGTACCAGCTACTAGGAAGACAGTTAACTACATCCCAGCTGAAACCAGGACATTAGCTCAACACTTTCCTTGTCAGTCAGCCTTGCCTTTTATAATGGGCCTCATCTAGTATACTGGACAGAAAAAACATCATTGTTTCCCAATGAGTGTCTAAAGTGGTGATGACTCTCTCACCTATGATTCCACAAATGCCAATAGTAAACAAATGTGTTTCTATTATTATTTGTGCAAGATATTGATTTACATGTGTAATCGACCACAGTCCAGAACCTTGAGGCCTTAGCTAGAAATTACTTCTTAAAATCAGATTAACAAAAGTATTCAGAAGTTACGTATGTTGCAGAAATATAGAGTGCTACCTTGACCTTCACGGCTTTACTGTTGCTCCTATCTGTTACTCTCTGGTGTTTGTATTCATTTACAAGAATCAAAATAATATTTTTGTGTCTACTATGGAGGAAGGAAAATAGAATTAACTTTAAGAAGAATGTCATTTTCACTTGCTGGTCAAATCAAGCATCCCTCTGTTTTTCTTTCGGTCTCTTTGTCTAGACATTTATCAGTGGTGAGAGAGAGATGTTGATAGAGAGTTAAAATTATGTGTAACCATGGAGATAGCATATATCCAGATCCATGTATGGAGTCTTACAAACTGTTACATTCTACCACAAAAAAAAAAAAAAATTATTAAATGTTTTTGAATTGGTTGGCTCATGAACTGAAATTCAAAATTACATGGCTTGCAGCTTCTCAATGCAATTTAGTTTTGTAAAACTTGTAGCTCATTGTTTGATGTTGTCGTAACCAGCATTATAATTCTGATTCTGTGGCAGATAGGCCCAACAGCAGTGCACAGTAAACTTGTATATGAGTAAGATGGGAGAAAAAGTAGACATGCATCTCTCACTCTTCTTAGGGACAGAAAGTGAATACAAAATATATGTATGCATATGTATTTGAATATGAATGTCATTACTGAACTTGTAAACTGATGAGCTTCCGAACTTCTGAATCACACTTCAGTCAATACAGAAGTTATAAAGAGATTTTTTTTTTTTCTGGGGAAAAAACCAACCAAACAAAAAAAAAACCCAGACAAACACAAAGCAAAACCTCCCAGAATCAAAAAACTTTAGGAATGCTAAGCAAAAGGAGAGAGAAAATAGAATAGAATAAAAGGAAACTATTAAGAGTATCAAGTAAGTACAAATGATATCTCCAAACCATAAAACGGCAATGTTTTTATTTGATATGGCCTATCATTGTATTAGTCAATGCATTCCTTTATATGTGGTGGGGTTTTTTTTCTCTCTCATGTTCTCATTTCAGTGTCTTCAGAATATCAAAAAGAAAAAAGAAAGAAAAAAAGCATGAAACTGTACATTATTTTATGTTTGGCTACAGGAAAACTAGTAATATATTAGATTCTTATTAATGAAAACATGTAGATATAAATGACATAGAAATACACACTAGAGGAAGTGTGCTGGTTGCTCTTGCAATCACTAAAATTCTATCTTGGATTTAAGTGTGCAGCCTCAATTTTTTTATTAGCAGGTTGCTTTTCTTAAAGTTTCTTTTATGTTCTTTATTACTATTACTATCCGTAAACTCTTGCTATTGAAGTATATATTGAAGTCCAGGCAGCTAGAATGGTACTTAAACATCTTCAAGGACATGTGAGGTCTCAGGCAGAATAAAGAAAGTTGTGTTTTGTCTGATCTTCAGTCTGGTGCTTTTTACACACACACACAAAGTCTTTCTTGCCCTTGTAACTTCATGGCTCATAAGGAGGAGGGAAGCCATGGTCAATTTGTTAAGTAGATAGACAAAATAGCCAGAGGTGTAAGACAAGAATGGCATTGCAAAGACTGAATTTTCTTTTTCATCTTGTGCCAGACAATTTGTTGGCCTGTTTGTGTACCATTTGCTATGTGTGCATCACATATGATGCTGCCCACTAAGTCAAGTGGATCTTGAGAGAGGTGTTTTCTTTAAAAATTCATCAGTAAATTCATCTGGAAAAAGCTCCTGGGAAGAGGATAGGGGAATACAAGGGGCATAGATCAAGCAAATGTATAAAGCCTGTAGCATCAATAGATCTTGTAAGACTCCAGTAAACAGTGTAGAAAACAGATACAGTATGGAAAGGGAAATGGGTGGAATGTATGACGTTTTCTGCAGGCCAAGAAGAATATCATTGTTAGACTTGCTAGAAGCAAGATCAGAGGGAAAATGAACATTGCAATCATGCAATTCACAGAGGGGAGACTTGTTTTCAGATATTTACTTCCAGTCTGTCTCACTCACTCGATCAGAATTTTCTCCCATTCGAAAAGTTACTTTCCTCTTATTTGCTTTCTGTGATGTGTGGCTTTAGAAATCTGAATGTTTCAGCTGTACTTGCTTATGGCAAAAAAAAAAGAAAAAAAAGTGCTTTATCTGAAATTTCAGGAAAACTGGAGATCCCATTCAACATCAAACAGTTGGACAATCAACACCTGTGGTTCACCTGTGAGGTTGATTACCAAGTCTATTTTCCACTTTCAACATATATGGCCTAAAAAGAGACATGCTATTAGAAAATATGAGTGAAACACTGTCGACCCAGGTCTACAAATGACAGTATATTTCCTTCATGGCAAATGTTCTTTGATGCTCAGTTTTCAATGGTAGAATTTGTCTTAGGGTCACAAGAATGACCACATCATGTCAATTCAGAGGTCCGTGTTGCCAGTCTTGTGCCTCCATCAGTGTCAAAGAGGTGAAGAGGAATCAAACCTGCCTAATTTGTGTTATTTAGTGGGCTGGTTCTAATGTCCACAGAGGCAGGAACTTCTGGAGCTGTTTCATGAGGCAATGCTAATTTCTTCTCAATGAAATATTAAAATAGTATCGTCAAGCACCCTTGGCTCTCGGATGATGAGCAGAAGACCCTGGCACACATGTACCTCACATGTACCAGTGAGCAGTCCATTCCTGATCCATGTCATCTCATTAGGTTATTACCATCTCCCCCCTAATTGCTAGGCATCCTTGAAGTCTATCTTGGTCATCTCTGACCTACGACCAAGCAGTTGAAGGAGGAAGCATGGCAGGGAATCCTGGTAACCCTGGAGCCTATTTCTATTCCCATCTTGCTTCAGGGTAAAGATATTACTGTGCAGCTTTAAACAGCTTCAGGAAGTGGTCACTGACAAGACTTATTTGTTCAGTGTCTCTGCCAATGTCTTGTTTTTACAGTCCTGGCCCTTCGGCCCTTCGGCCCTTCCTTCTTCCTCCTCTTTTTCAAATTTTTTTTCCTCCTGTGATCAATTTGTCAGTAGTCTTCCCAGAAGGTGAAACTGCATAAAGTGTTCTAATTCTCTTTCCTTAATTAGGAAGAACAATAGAACAGTGGCCAAAGGCAGATTCCTGCAATAATACCTCTCCAGGTGCTCTCCCAGACTACAACAGCCTGTCCAGGACTTACCAAATGAGACATGTTACCTTCTAACTCAGAAGTTGAATAATAATAAAACAAGCAAACAAACAAACATGGTGGATTCCTCACCCTTGCATTTGTTCATTAACTTTTGAAAACATTTGAACATTCATAATCTATAAAATATTACAGTGGGAGGTCCACTATTTGGACAGGAAAATTGTCTAAATGGTACTCTTCCTTCACCTTTTCCAGTTACCACTGTGTGGTTTGGCACTTCATCTTGCACTCTCTATTTGATTTGAATCGATTGACAGGTATTGTTTGTCAGGAACACCCTCTCACTATCAGTCAAAGATACTAGCACTTCAGCAAATGCATATGGAGTTCCCAGGGCACTCCAGCTGAGAATCAGAAAGTTCTCTAAAAATATGCAAAATACTTCTTTGATTTTTTTTAAGAGTTGTGGAAGCTCTATTAGTTGAGACATGTTTATGCCTGTTACACACTTCTGTCTAGCAAAACTTATATTGTTAAGAAATCAGTGCAGTAGCTTATAAAAATACACTATCTTTTATTAATAAAGGATGAAAATTTATATTTGTAATTACTTTTTTTTCTCTACAAATAGGAGATAATATAATAACACAGCATTCTCCTACTAAAATACTTGCCCTAAGGTAGTTTGCTTAAACCATATTCTTGGTATCATACCAGCATAGTGATCAGTATTTTGTTGTTATGTTGTGCATTATTCTTTTTGATTTCTTTTAATAGATAAAACAGTCTTGTAAGCTGTGAAGACTGTGAAATTTTACCTGAAGTTATTATCTGGGTAAGCTTTTTGTTCACAGTCATAAAATCCCCATGGAAACAAAGTTAGCTGATGATACAGTTCTTAAAAAAAAAAAAAAATAAGGTGGGGAGAGTAATATCTAAACAACATATGATATGGAGGAGAAAAAAATGAAAATGTGGAAAAAAGGTTAGTCAGGACTACTTTCACAATATTTTTTATTAAAATATACCATTATCCTCCATCCATTTCACCCTTGTTCTTTCAGTCATAGTTAGAACCTTAAATATGCAGAGAAAAGAAAACTATTAGACAAGACTTCAGCAAGAATGCCCATCAATTGTCAGAAATGAAGTGCAAGGTAATCACTATGTTTTGTGTTGGCTACAGAGAAGCTGATGAAATAAATAGAATATGTAACATGATGTCTCTTTCATCTACAAAAATATCAGCTCAGAGGTTATGCTTCATTAGCTTCTAATGTAGCATGCATAATAAAGGAAGAAGGCACAACATTCCTTTGATTCATTGTGTGGAAGCTTATCATTCCCTCTTTCAAGTGACAGTTTATTAAATAAGGTGAATAATTCAAAATATTCAGACTAGATCCAAATCATAGTCTGACACTTGCTGCCTGATTACAAAGTAAATATGACAGCTCTGTACCTCCATTTTGTGTGATTAGGTAGTAAATGGGATAAGATGCATGGAGCTCCCTGCAGTGTGCTCACTCAAACATTTTTCCCCTTAAAAACATTAAATGAATCAGAAAAAAATGTTTAAAAAATTACCTTCGTGCAAGACACAAGGAATCGTCACTTCCTTCTCCTTAGACAGAAGGAAACATATGGAGTGTAAAGAGTAAGTATCTACAGTAGCTCACTAGTTTTTACAAACCCTTTGCAATGTCGTAACACATATGCCGCTCCAGGGAGGCGGTGGTAAGCCATTTTCATAACCTCTATAAATTGCAATGCATATACCTAAATTTCAGTTGATTAAATGTGACAAATACTGTAAAAAAGAACTGCTAGTTCAGATAACTTTTGATCCACATCCATTCTTAGACATAGCTGAAATTTCATTGGAGTTTTCTGTATATAGGTAAGTAGAAATAATAGCATTTCATCAGTTTTTCTTTAGAGTCTGTATCATGATTTTCTTTAGTAAAGCATAGGCATGAACAGGTCCAAAAGGCAATTGTGAGTGATCGTAAAAATCTCCTCATAGATCATTGTCTAATCACCACTATTCCTCCAAGGTAGGAGATTGGGAATTACCAAATTATTATAATAATAAATGCTGCTGTGAGGAAAAAAGGGGAAAAAATAGAAAAAAACCTTCCCACAACCTTCCCCAAAAGCACTAGCAGTTCTCCTCCTTCTTTGTATAAAACCATCCACTCCCTGCACCCTGGAAATATGCAATATGAGATGAAAATCTCAGGCAGATACCAAAGGAAGTTTCAAAAAAAAGAATTGGATAACAGAATATTTTGAGTGTGTCTTGAATAAGAAACACTATACAGCAACCTCCATATCCTTGCAAGTCAAGCTTTTTCAATTAATAAAGACGAATTGATGTTTAGATCCATAGAAAGTAAGAAACAATAAGGCATCTTGGATATTTTTGCTTGAAATACTGGAAAATGAAAGATCATGAAAATGAAAAATTAAACTTTCCTTTTTTATAAAATAGGGTAGAAAAAGGAAAAGTTAAACTCTGTACCTTTAATTCTGATCTCTTTGAAATGTTTAAACATGATAGATGAAGTTTTACTGTTCATTTTCTTACTTGTTTCAAAATATTTCCATACATGAAATGCAATAAAGAAGAAAAAAAAAGAGAAAAAATATTTTTAAAAAAATCTCCTGAAACAAATGAACTGTGGGCACTGGTCATTTCATCGTATTTATTGACAAAACAGGTGAAATGAAAAGGAAATTTTCAGGTTCGAAGAAAATAACATTTTTTAAAAAGATAAACAAGACATGTTCCCTCATATGGAAACACATTGCTTTTTCCAACCCTGTGAATTAGAAACAACTTCAACATATTTCATGTTGCAACCAGCTTTCTCAGCAGGTGTTTAAATAATTGCAAATAAAGAGAAATGTGGTCCTTCAAAGTCAATATGAACAAAATTTGGCATCTCTATTCAGGAAAACAGTTTGATTTTCTGTTTGTTTGTTTTCAGTATGCTTCATACAGAATACTAAGTCATCCCATCTTGTTTCTGGTTATAACACACAAACAATATTTTCAGTGAAATGTTTAAGGAACTGTGAGTTAAGCAAACATAATGAAATTATGGATTATGATGACAATGCTGCTATAACCACAACAGAGCAGATCACTTTTGGAGATTTGTGTAGGTGCAAGCACCTTCCCATACGGGGCTTGCTCTACAATCAGGACTGAACTGGGTTTTTTCTTCAGTTGCTAAAGGATACTAGGCAATACTTACTCCAGTTGCATATTATTTGGATGACTTTTTTATTTTCCCCAAAGGCTAATTCAAAAGTTTCATGTAAAAATCACATTTAAACTGCCTATTAAAGTGCCTATTTAAGTTTTGAAACGTGATCCTAAAAATGTGAATATGGTCCAATAGGGAACAGATAAACTGTAATATGATCACTTGTTGAATAATAAATGTACATGAATAATTATTACAGGTAGTGGTACCTAATGCAAACGTCACTAGTATTAAAACATACAAACAAAAGAGTTAATTTATAAACAATTCAGAGACAAAAAAAGACTGAACAACTAATACACCAAGAGTGAAAAATATATGTATTTCATGATCAGAACAAGATGCTAAAAGTGGTAACATTCCTTTTAAAAAACTTACTTGACTCTAGTTTGTAGTGCTTAGTACTAAATGCTTCAGACATTGCTTGCTTGTCCTACATAAGAGGGGGATTACAGTTGTCTAAAGAGAGTAACACTGTTCAAAGATTGAAAAGATTTACTTCTTATTGTGGATTTTGTTTAGTGTTTCATTATCTGAGCCCAATATCACTGTTCCACTTATCAAAAAGCAGCAGGTAGGCCCAATTGTCCTAAAGCTTTAGTCTGGTAGGTAAGGTTTTCATACATGATCATCAGGTTCTGCCTCACAATATGACATTATGAAAAATCAGCTTTCTAGGCTTGAAACTATATTTTCTTTTCCTGTATAAAATATATCATTACATAAACCCCAGAAAACTCTGCTACTATCTTTCCATGCAACCTCAGGGAAGAATATTTGCTACAGGCAGTTACTGAAGCATCTGAGCAACCTGAGAAAGGTATAATGAAATATTTGCAATGTTATTTTACCAGTTTTTCTACCATGCTAAGGCTGAATTAACAATAAGTATCAAATGAGAGAATACCAACAAGTATTTCAATATCTCACAACTTGAAGATATAATGAATGTGCCTTGGATTTTATTTTAGGTAAATAATGGATCTTGCTGAATATTTAGGCCTCCATTTTTATTTGTGTAAGGTTGAAATAGGATGATAAGACCTTTCAGGAGGGCTTTCAGAAGGTTGCAAATGGCCTACCACCTCAAGAACAATTGTGCTGCCTGAATTATATTAGTGTAGCAGGGAGGCATGGCTGAACTCCAGTTAGTCTCTGCATGGTGTTCTGTGTGGTGATTTACACGCATGCTGAGGAAGCACAAAAATGCCATCAGTTACCCCACTTATTTTACAACAGAGGTAAAATTTTATTTGCTTCTTTTGTTCAGGTATAAACAACTTCTATTTCCAATGTAAGTGTAGCAATTAATATGATTTAATAGCATCCTACATTGCCTTTGTGAAATACCTGCAAAAAGTAGAAGGCAGTAGGAAATTTTGCTCACTGTTTTTATTTTTATCTGTTTGATGTCACCACATATCCATTAGTGTTGATTCAAATTTACAAGAGTAGTTGTTTAATCACTGGTTAAAAATGTATTAAACAGTTCACAGGTACGAATTTATTTTGTGCCCAATGTGAATCTATCCTATACTGACATGTAAGGTTCTTAACATGAAAAAGATCATTTCTTTTTGTTGAGCTATTCAGAATAAAGGCCAGTGGAAAGCAGAACACAAACTGCTATATTCTTTTTCTAAATGTGATCTTTCAAGATGTGTTTGGGATTTTGCTCTTTAGACATCTCTGGGTAATACTGAAAGAAATTAATTAATTTTGTTTTGAGTTTATATGACAGAGGCTCTATCCTTTGAAAGAATGTACATCTTTCTGGTCACCACAAACAGCAGCAAGGTATTTGAATTATGGTGTTTTCACATTGTTTTTGACATATCCTATGAAAAACACACTAGTACTTTGAGACTATGACATTTAGGTATATGAATAATAATTTTCACAGTATTATTTGTAATCAGGAGTCAGGATGGGGAGGATGAAAGTTACTCTGAACTGTCTATATGATTTACATTTGCTAAGGAGGAAAAAGGTTTTGTTGGAGTGCAGTGAGGGGAGTGTACTCTCTGCACTTCTCATCCCATCAAGCTTGAAATCTAATGGGAATTCGGAGCACAATATTTCCCTTGTTCTGGATCTTCTAGACTGATAAACACACAAATTTTATTGTTCTGTTCCTTCAGACATGGAGGCTAGCTGTGTTCCAATTTCTATACTGGTGCCTTTTGCTCTGATATTCCAGGTTACTTGTGGTGGCTAAATAATTTTACAAAAATAGCTAAATCATCATTCTGACTGGCTATTATCAACCAGAAGTGCTAAGTTAAGTCCCAAAGAGAAATGCAATGTGTTGCATGGCTGAGTTCACTGCCCTAAGGACCTGTGTCCTGCAAGATGAAGGAACTCTGTACACACATATGTGTGAGTACACAGTCAGCTGAAGACTCATTTTCCAGAGTCTAGGTCTTCCTTTTTCAAAAAGTGCGATTCAGTGATCACTGATCCTGTGTTTATGACTTCATAAAGTTCATGGCCAGTGAATTTGGAACAGTTGATGCAAGCCACATTTTAGTTCTACCTTTTCATCTCTTCAGAAGCTTAGTCAGGGACAGTATTCTATAACGCTGAGAGGTCTTGAATACCTGCTCACTTTTGTAGTTTCTTTAAGTGATAAACTCAGTACATTTCTTTGATATGTTGAAGAACAGACACTTACTTGAGCATAAATTTGGTATTATAGGTGAAACACCTTTCTTATTTCAGTCTATGGAAGCCCCGCATTAATTTCAAAGGTTTTAGAATGTCTTTTGATTAACTCATTTTTGTGCATTTGAGGACCACGGCTATTAACAAGCAGACAGAATAGTTTCAATAATATATTTCTCTAAAGTGTTCTGTTTCAAAATAGGTAACATGATAATTGGCTGCTGAAAAGTGTTCTTTTTATACTGTATAATAAGGAATCTATCCTTGGTTGCAAGCTTAATTAATGTATGGGACTTGGACTTCAAACAAAAACAGTGCTCACAAATAACCTCTCATATTTAGAAAAATAATTTTTAAATTTAAGCAAGTAAAGAATAAATCAGTTTAGCTGACAGCTTGGTGCAGACTCAACTGGGGTGTAATAGATTTAAAGTCATGGTAGTATCTAAATGGGGATATAAGGCAGGCTTGCAAAAAATAGATGCTAATTAAACAGGTTTGGTTTGTTGGTTTGTTTGGTTTTTTTTAATGTTGCTTTCTGTCTGGCCTGTTTTGATATCTTTTATCTTTAGTGTAGTCAACACATACTGCAAAGATCTGATTAACATAAGAAGAAATTATGAGTATGGAAACAGGCTACCCAGAGGATTTTTCCCTCCCTCCCCTATTTCAGGAAATGCTTTTTAATCAAAGAGTAATGCCCAATCTTCAGGATGGCTAATTAAAGCCAGGAAGAGTGAACATTGAATACATTAATGTTGCAAATGTTACCGTTATATACTTAAGTAATATATGAGTAAGCCATTGAAAAGGATGCTAGGCTTTTATTAAAAGCTTTTTTATCCAGAGAGTAAGGTAGGCTGACAATGATATTTTCTCAGAAAAGCAGGAGGTTTAATGCATCAGCTGATGGAACAGCTGAATTAGAAGATGGAGGGGTCCAGACTGAATCCTGATCAAGGTCATTTCTTTCATGTTTTTCCCTTTTCACAATGCACACACACACTCTCACACACACAAATGAGTTAGCAATTGCTTTTGTAAATAGCAGAAGGATTTTTCAGGATGCATTTAGTCCTATTTTTTCCCTTCTCTCTCCTTTCAAAGCACTTTCATATTGTTCTGAATTTTTCCACAAAAAAAGCAAAAGGGAAAAAAAAACCCCGCCCAATGATCAGAACAGAAGGTATATATTTACTCCAAATGCTTCTCCCTTCTTTTTTTCAACTGTAATTTTGTGTAGCATTAAATTGCCTTGTTCAAGGAGTTGTGCTGACTTTGAGTTTCCTTCAATAATAAGGTCTTTTTATAGTTTCTACATCTGCTGAAAAGAAAAAAAAAGAGAGGTACACGTTTTCATGATCTTTAGTCTGGGGCACTGAGTTTTCTTTGATCCACAAGCTTTTCACAATGAAAAAGAGTACCAGAGATTTTAAAACGCTGTGACAATCTCAGGCTACTTCAAATTGTCTACAGCAGTCTATTAGGAAGTTTATCAAAGTGAGTCTCTTACTTCTGTGTGATTGCTCACAAATATATTTATACTTAAAGGAAATTACCCAGAATATGTAACTACAAAAATGTTTTTATATGGAATGGTGAAAATGTTTAAGTGTAAGATTGGTATTAAGCCCCTGTTCACCTTAAAAATGCACTGGAATAGCTGATACTGTTGCTGTAACTTTCTTCCTGATCATTTTCCATGTGTATGTTTGTGCATGAAAACTGACAAAGACTGTGCAAATGAATGAAGTGTTTGTGAACTTTTCTTTAATACTACTCAAGATGAAAGACGACATGTGCAAATGGTATCGTAACAGATCGTAACAATCTGAGACCTTTAACATGGAAGGAAAAAAACCAGACCAAACAGGGTAAAAATAACTCTATACACAGCTATGTCACTCATTCAAGGTTATCAATAAACGATAGGGCTATTATCACTCTTACAGGACCCATTTTTCACCACCCTACACTAACATCCTACATTTACAGGAAATGAGGTATGTAGATGTCACCATTTACAATTGAAATTATTGCCCTTGAACACATGGGTCAGAAAGAGAAGTGATATTTTTAACTTGCTATACCTGTTAGTCTTACGACAAATGTCATCTTCCAATAAGGTAACAGAAGGGCATATTATAAAGGTTTCTACTTATAATCAAAGCTCTAGGAAAGTCTTTATCACCTCTGGGATTTCATCATCTGCTTAATTCATATATGTCCATGGAACATTATCCTTTATCAAAATTCTTCACTTTTCCTAATTGTCTCATCCCAGTTCTTTTGACTGCCTGAACACTGCTGCCAGCTCTGCATCTTTTCATTCTGTCTTCATTAATGTAGCCTTACTTTAGTTGTAATCAGCATTTCAAGTCCATTGGTAAATGCAGTTGGGTTACAGAGCGTTGTAACTAAGCCTGGGAACACAGTCACATTGCTCACCCTTTCAAGTCAGTTTCAGGACACACCTACCACTGCCAAAAAAATCTAAAATAAAAAGCAAGCCTTTTTTTTTTTTTCTGGATTTATGAAATGGGCAAGACATTCATTGTCATCTTTGGGAGAGAAGCCTTCATTTTCTCACTCAAATGTTTGCAAGGCTCAGAAGTAAGCAATGTTTTCTTATGGCTCCATCAACACGTCAAAAATATATGCCTCAAAGGAACTACTTAAAGAAGAGCTTCACATTTGAAGTACAGTTGTTTAGCCAGTTCATAAGCTGGTATAAATAGATACAGGCTTAACTAACAGCACTGCCCTAGTGGCCCTCTTCTCACCCAATATTCTGTGCCTTTAATTAAATTTAAATCAATATCAGAAGACAAAGATAAGGAAAAGACATCAATAACCCAATTATGTGCTGGTTTAAGCATCATCTCCAGCTGTGAGGTCTCAATCCATAGCCACTACCAAGGTGTTGAGCTTCCTCTGTGGTGGGCCATCTCTCCAGTGGTGCAGACTGCAAGGAACCAGCTGTGGTGGGAGCTTGGCTGAAGTCCTCCATGCTTCAACTTGAGCTGCACCTGAGCTCAGGCATGGCCTGGGCTGTGCTGTTGGCACACCTGGCCTTGCTCGTCCTGACTTTGCATGGCTTGATGGACTTCTTAGATGGACCTTGCACTTACTCAGGTTCACAGGAGGACTCTTGCCTGGCCCCGGCCACTGTCAAGGACCTTGCCTGCCTGGCACATCAGGACCCCTGCGCTGCACCACACTGGGGTCCCCTGAGCCCCACTGCCCTTGTGGAGCAGTCCTGCCTGCTGCTTTCTGACACATCCTTGCTAAGCTGGCCACTTAAATTAGGAACATCAAGCTCTTTGTATTGTTGAGTGGATTATAACATATGAAATGTGGTAACAGCTGTCACTCCAGCAAGGTGCATACCTGTGGTGGTACAGAAACAAGACAACTCCTAGAAACAAAGCAGGCAGGAATTAGGAAGGACACCAGGCAAGGCATGCTGAATTTCCACATGAAAAAAACTTTGGAAAACTGGAAATAAAATGGAAATAAATGGGACCTGTTCATCAGAGTGGGCCACAAGGAATAAAAGTGTGGGGAAAAAAAAATGCAGCCTCCACCAAAATGTAGATTGTGCAATCAAACACCCTACAAGCTTTTCACCAACAGCTTCATATACACTCTACAGCCTTAGGAAATCACTGTCTTATACCACCATGTCCCCACTATCACTTCATTTTCAATTTTCCTCATTCCCTGTTTCCTTCCCACAGTGTATATGTAATTCCCACCTATTCTTCTAAGGACTAGATGGGCAAGATTTGGAGCTACATATGTGCTGTTTGGCTGATTAGTAAGTGAGCTGAATGGCCAGCTGGCAGGCCAAAGAGTCTCTTGAATTCCTATTGTGGCCTTTTACCCTCTTGAGGTTATTAGTATGTATTCCTCACTCTTAAGCAACCACCAATCTTCTTCACAGCTATAGAATGTTGCTGTTTTTTTTTTAATTGTACCTCTCCATTTTTATGCAGTTGAAATTGGCCAAGATTCAAAATTATTACACTGAAAAACTAATAGTCAGATAACATGACTTAATAAGCCTTATTTTGTTAAGAAATCTGGTTTAAAAATAAAAAGTGAGTGTGAGACACTTTTCCACAACTGATCTACATGAGCACTAAGAGAAGACTACAGAGAAATAGTTATCTGCACTTCAAATAAACAGAAAAAATGCCACATACTAACACATAATGAGGAAAAAATTGTGACCTACATGCATATTTGGAAAGAAAGTATTTTCCAGTGAAGATTTTGACTTTTCAGGTACTCCAGCTGGACCCTGAGAAATGCCAAATCAAAGAATGAGAAAGAAGCCAGCTGATTTATAAGCTACCTAACAGTCTTTTTGAGCTATAGTGGCATTGTAACAGTCAGAGATCTAAGATCAAGCATTTGAAAGAGTGAAAGGAATTGCAAGTAAAGCACTATATCTAAAGTCTCTCAACCTTGGGAGCAGCTCAAGCTGCAACAGTGCCTCAGGAGAATGGCCAGCACCGGTGAAAGACAGCAACCCATATTTATATTACGAATCATGGCAGCCAAGAAGGAGGGATATTTTCACCCTGAAAAATTGCTGCTAGCTGTGCTACTTGCAACGATACAATCCCTTCTGCCTTTCAGACACAACGGTGTTAGGAAGCTTGATTCAAGTTATTCAAAAGAAACATAGAGAAATCTTTCCTCAGTACACACTTAAGTGACCAAGTATACTCTGTTGGGAAAAATATATCTCTCTCAAGGAAGGATATCAGCCCACTGAGTGACGGGCAGGTAGGGGAGACAGCCTTTCTTTATGACACCAGGTGATCTTCATTCCAGTTTCGAGAACAGGGCACATAAAGAATGAGGAGGAGTCTACACAAAGCCAGTAATTTGTTGCAACAAAAAAGGTAAAGATGGGCAGGTATTTCATTTCACTGGCTCTGACTATAAAATAGGTGCACAAAACAAATCTAACAACCTAACTACCAACTTGAACACAATGGTCACAGGAGAGAGATGCAAAATAGTAAGTGCAGTTGGGACAAGGCATACACAGCCCAAAGGGATTAAAAAAAACAAATAACAAGCATGGTTATTGTGCTACCTAGAATGTGAAAAGTTCTTTTCATATGGCAATGTGCAGTCCTCTCTTATTACTCTCCAACACTACTCAAAAATATTGAAAAATGGGAGTGCTGTCATTTTCATAGTAATAGAGCCATACTGAGTTACATTCGCTTTCTACCTTGTCCAAAATTTATAGCAACTTGGGCTCTAATAATGATGCAACCACTGAAAGAAGGTTCAAGAACCACTGGAAAAAAATGAATTGCCAATTGACTTTATGTATGTATGCATTTAATTTAAAGAAAGATACTGAACAATTTAACCTCATGCACTGATAATGTCATATTTTCACTGGAAATTGAAGGGTCTCAGTCACAGAAACACTGTCTTAGTCAAAACTCAGAAAAAAAATACTTCTAAGAGTGGGAGAAAACTCAGCTACAGTTGGTAGAGAACAGAAGCCACATTAAAGAACTGAAGTTTTCCAGACTTTGAAACTAGAGGCTGTGTTTACATTGCAATATTAGCTATGAAGCTGTTGTAACTTTGTAGACCTGGAGTGGTATGTTACATTTGTATAGTGAAGCTGATACGAGCAGGATGCAATATTTAGGGCACAAATAATTACACTGCACTTTGACACAGTGTCTTTTGTGCACAGTGATGTAACCTGGTGCTTGTTTTCTGTGGCTTAGGTCTGCAAGTGCAGAATCAATGTGCAGGTGAGGTGAACAGACAGAGCTACCACAGAGATAATACAATTGTGCTGGTTTACCCAGCTGTAGAATTTTGTTCTGTCGGTTTCCTCTGGTGAACTTACGAGTCCTTCAGAAGCACATTTACTTTGGGGGGGAAAGCGAAAGTGAAAAAAAAAAATCATCTTGGTGTTAAACATTCTGTTACCCAGGTGGTTCTTTTTGCCTTTTTTGGCCTTGGTACATGTTGTGGTTTAACCCCAGCCAGCAACTAAGCACCACGCAGCTGCTCACTCCCCCCCATCCAGCGGGATGGGGGAGAAAATCAGGAAAAGAGAAGTAAAACTCGTGGGTTGAGATAAGAACGGTTTAACAGAACAGAAAAGAAGAAACTAATAATGATAATGATAACACTAATAAAATGACAACAGTAGTAATAAAAGGATTGGAATGTACAAATGATGCACAGGGCAATTGCTCACCACCTGCTGACCAACACCCAGCCAGTCCCCGAGCGGCAATTCCGCCCCCCACCACTTCCCCATTCCTATACTAAATGGGACATCCCATGGTATGGAATACACTGTTGGCCAGTTTGGGTCAGCTGCCCTGGCTGTGTCCTGTGCCAACTTCTTGTGTCCTGGCTGGGCATGAGAAGCTGAAAAATCCTTGACTCTAGTCTAAACACTACTGAGCAACAACTGAAAACATCAGTGTTATCAACATTCTTCACATACTGAACTCAAAACATAGCACTGTACCAGCTACCAAGAAGACAGTTAACTCTATCCCAGCTGAAACCAGGACAGTACAGAAGAAGGTTGTGGTTGTTGTTTGTCTTTTTGTTTCAGAAAGATTCTTATTATGTCATTATGCCATTTTCTTTAAAAGAGCAGCTCATGCTCATTGGTATGTTCTGAGGATTTTGTGCCACTCCACTCATGAGAAACTGACATATACATGGATGAAAGGAGTAGCTATCCTGGGAGTACAATTGTTGTGTGCAAATGAGCAGCAGAAAACAGTGAAGTGAATTTAATGCTAACTTAGTTCTTATCACATATTGTTTCTTTTCATTGCTATCCACTCTGTGAAAAGCAGTAACCATGTCCTCATGCTATTTGCTTTCCCAGTTTTTGAAACAGTGGCTTATACCAGACACAAAACGTTCTTTATTCTATTTCCAGCCTCCACAGCTATATCTATTAATTTCTATGTTGTCTGCTTTCTCTAGTGCTTCTCATAGGTTTCTTGGGCTGCCTTGTTTGGGTTCTCAGGTCTTTTGCAGAAACTCTGTAATTCTACATTGACACAATGATTTGTCTGCCTGTAATTAAGATGATTCTAGTTCTCTGCAAAACTTACACCTCTTTCCTGTGATATGTCCCTCGCTATATATTTTTCAGTTTATGGATTTGTTTCCAATTAACCCATACTATTTTTATTGATGGTAATTGCAACTTAACAGCACTTTTACTATGAAGGCAGTGAGTTATTGATATGGAACATGCTCCTTTATAATGATGTCCTAATCTCTGTCTACTAACAAGAGTGATAAATGTATTATTAGCTGTGCATTTACTTTCTTACAAGAAATAACAGTAAAGAAAAAATTGAGGTTTGAAGTGTCTAATCAAGTATTGTTATTCTAAGCACTTTTCAGTCAAAGAGTAATTTTCTTGATTTTCCTAGAAGACCTTTCCTTGTTCAGTATTTAAGTAATTTATTTCCATTATTTCCATAATTAAATTATTATGAAGTAAGTAATAAACTATTTAAAGGCTAATTGTTTTCCTAACTTGCAAGAAACATGTATCAGAGAACCCCAGAGCAGTATTTATTTTTCAAATTTAATTTTTTTCTTTCATAAAAGAAGAATAACAAAGACAGGTATAAGGCAGTGTGTTCATCTGATGGAGAAAGGCATGTAGAAGAACTGAAAATTCTTACAATGAATCTTGTCTTCTCTCTTATCCATGCTTTGGCATAGGAAAATTACACACTGTGCCAGGATTTGCAAGCTGCAGTCTCATTACCTCATTCTAAAATGGTCAATTGCTGTCTTTCTATGTCCCAGTTTCACTGTGAGAAACGCGTCTAAAGATTTCTAGGAGACACAATGTGCCTATTAGATGCTAATTGTGTAACTGCCAATGTACCTGACTCCTACTGATTCTTTACTGATCAGCGGAGTGCCATCAGGTTATTCACTGCTGACTTGATATTTACAGTTATATATAAATGTTGTAGTCCAAAAAGAGATTTTCATTTTTCTATAAATCCTTCTAAGACTATTTTGTTCTTGCTATGAAAAACTTTTTTATGGCTCTTTCAGTCTTTAGTCAGATCAATATGGGGTTTTATATCTTTGTCCTTCTGTTCCAGCTTCTTTACAGAGCAACAGTGTAGTTCAGAAATACTATTCAGGGCAATATAACTAACTAAATTTCAGTCACCTCTTAATCTCCTTTCTATTCTCTCTTCTCATCTCTTAAATTTTTTTCAATGGTTGATGGTAAGCTTTTTCAATGGTTTATGCAAGAGGATACATAAGATAAGTTAGAAGCCAAAAAAATTTCTGAACTTAAGGCCGTCTTTGACAATTCATTATACTAAGGCATGAATTTTCTTCTAATACCTTTCATACTGACCAATCAAATAATTCCACTCTTGTAGTATGGAGGAGGAAGAGGAGGAAAAAAAATCATTGCTTTTGCCACAAACTTCTATTCAAGAAGAAGGCAAAATAATTTCTGAAGTCACTTACTGTTACAAAAATTTACTATAAACAAATCTTTTTTGGAAGTTCTTGCATTTGGCATGTTTTGTTTTTCACAGATAAACTGTGTTTTATTACTGTAACAAGCTTACTGGTCTTTTGATTATACATGTAGGTGATTTACTAACACATAAGCTTGTATTTCAGAAAGCAGGTTTTTTTTTCTATTATTTCTATTATGTTCTTTTTTTTCTATTATTTGTTCTTTTGTTTAATCTCAATTTTATTCAGTTAGTCCCCTGCAAAGGACATGAAATAAAGTGACGCAATTTGTTAAGCAATCTTCCTCTATAAAGACACAAAAGAGAACCAAAATGGAAACACATTAAAATTTTCAGTTAGAGAAGGAAAGAAATATAAGGTTAGTTAAGACCCTGTATTGAGGCCTAAGAATCTCCTGAGAATCTAAAAGTCCCAGACTACATCAGAGCAAGCCAGCAGAGAATATACTAGTCTATCACAGGGTGTTCGCAAAGGTAGAAGCAATGGTTTGACACTCACATGAAAAAGAAACATTATCTTAAACAAACAAACAAACAAATATTTGATAATAGTATAAATAAGTCACTGTTTCAGCAAAATCATTTGAGTCACATCAGATAAAAAGAAAGAAATGTAATTATGTTCTCTGTCCTTCCAGACAGCAGAAAGATAGCTGGAATTAACCTTCTGTTGGGTCACTGGTGCAAAAAAACAGGCAGAATTTGAATTCAGGAAGCATATTTTTTTCTCTGTACCAATGCCTTCCAATGCCTACAAGACTGTGAATGTATGTGAAAGGATGCTATGAGTATGGGAAAAAGCTGCACCCACTTAAACAGTGCAGTTACAGACACGTTGCCTTTTTCCTCATGGGAGCTGAAGGACACAACATGTGCCTTTGTGTGGCAGGGTGATTCCTGAAAGCTGCCTTGGGGCGAGAAAGTTTGACACTGACACTGACACAGGGGTGCTACTTGCTGGGAAAGCCAGCACTGTCTACCTGGAGCACAAGGGTGACATAACATTCTTGTTTGCTAACCTGATGAAGATGTCTGACAATTAGTTCTGTTTTGAACCTATGCTGAATCTCAGTGAAAAGCCTGTACTAAGACAAGGTGGAATGAGCACTCAAAAGCCAGAGTTCAAAGGGAACAGGCACCCTGTATCTTTTGCCAGTAAATTGTCCATATGCAGTGGTGTGAGTGGGGAAACAAAGAGAAGTATGCCATAAGCTAGGTAGTGTTTTTTTCCTTTCTGTTTCTTATTTCTGAATGTCAACCTCTTGCTGTGTTGTGGGGGGAGTAATC